>NC_137045.1:18711688-18796688 GCF_032717465.1 Coenobita brevimanus | reverse complement strand
CCTCCCCACCACACCCCTCTCTTCCCCCACATGCCTCCCCTCTTTTCCTTTACATCCTCTCCCCTCCCCTACCCCGCTCCTCTCGCCTCCCATCTCCTTTCCTCTGTCCACATCCGTTCCCTCCCCTTCCTATACATCTCTTCCATTCCCTCCTCCTCTCTCATTTCTCTCACTCCCCTTCCCCCATCCTCTCACTCTTCCTCCTCCATCCACATCCATACCTTCCTTTAAGCACACTCCTCCTCTTATCCTACCCTCACCTTCCTTCTCTCATCCCCCCCCCTCCTCCTCTCTCCTCCCTCTAGTCCTCTCGTCCTCTCACCTCCTCCTCCTCCTCCTCCATTCTCCTTCCTTCTCTTCTTCCTTCTACATTTCTCCAGCGAGTGATGAATGGTGCAAGGTTAGCGAGAAAAAGGAGCATCATTCCAGTAACTACATACAATAAATATAAGATCCTTGAAGAAACAGAGGAAGAGCCTCATGAGGCACGAGTTGTGGGAGAATCCAACACCCATGGTCAGTTGGTGGGAGTTTGTGGCGGGCACCCTCAACACGAAAGGGCTTTTGTATTCCAGCAGCAGTATATGACGTAACAGAGGCCGTGGATGCTCTTTTTGAGAACGCAGTGAATGGTAGCCTTGCTGTTGTTCATACAGTTATTACCGATGTCCTGCGAACCCGATCAGAGTAGCTGATGGCGAAACACAGAAAGATGATCTGGCGCTACAAGGAGAAAACTGACATTTTTATTTCAGGCGTACTCCGAAGGATCGAGGCAGGGAATGCCTTCTTCAGCAAAGCCTTCATTATAAGCAACAGGAGAAAATCTCTGCTTGCAGGAAGGCAAGAAGTTCACTAACATTTGGAACCACTTGTACTAGCACCGAACGCTCTTTTCGAATAATAGAATATACTTGAATGCCGTTGGTTCTGCCCATCCCGGTCATTTGCTTAGTGAAGCAGTTCGTTTTTTCCTGGGGGGAAAACAGCCATCATGAGAGTGAATACACCAGTTAATGTAGATATCATACAGCCTGATAAAACGACTGGTAATGTAATCTCCGAACATCAGAAAAGAAAATACATTGAAGTTCTTGTAAATGAGCGCAGTCTGCAGAATATATATGCTGATTTCGAGGCTCGTCTTTACTGAAGATTGTAATGTAGTTGGTTTAATAGAACTGTAGCTAAGTAATGAGCAAAGAGATTTTTTAGTGGAGTTTAATTTACCAGGAGATTTTTTCGCGGAGTTTAATTTACCAGGCTATCACATTTCAGTAGTGAAAAAAAGGAGAGAGCAAGGGTCGGTGTGTTGTTATTTATTAAATCAGGATTCCATCCAGTCATAATTACTAAGCCGTATAATGAAAACATGGACAATATTTACCTTCACCATTGAAATGAATCTCGTCCTAAGATCACGCTTGGGTTAATTTATCGTCTACTTGGACAGTTACTTAACATCGACAATGATATTTACAATTAAATCACTGAAATCTCTTGTATGCAAAGCAGTGTACTATTTTGTGATTGTAATTTATCACTTCCGAAATGGAGAGAAGCCCAGTCCTTGCCCACAGGGTTAGACCTACATACAAACTTGCAGAAGGGTTCATTGTATCAGTTCGTATATTCTCTAACACGTGTAGCTAGCATTCTAGATCTTGTCTTAGCCACATCAGAACATTTAGTGGGTAACATTATTGTAGAATTTAGTACAAGCGATCATTGTATATTTACATTAACCTTCAGTTCAGTGAAGACAATGTCAAAGCCAATTATGAGATAGTGTCCTTCTATAAGAAAACCAGTTTTGATAGATTAAAGACATAGTAGGGGCAGTGATTGGCATCCTATGGTCGAAACTTTTTATATCAATGATACGTGGCAATTTTGAACAGAAACTGTCAACACGGCAGCCAAGTTATGTATTTCAATATGCAATGGAAGACCTGTCAAAAATTCTATACCCATATGATGGCACTCATTGTCTGTTTGCAAAAATTCTCGCACACAAAAATTATAATGCCACAAAGAATCAAAGTGGCAAAAACAAATATGATTCTCATAGATGGAAAGCCCCCCCTTAAAAAAAAAAAAAAAAAAAAAAAAAAAAAAAGAAGAGGTGCATATGGCCAGTATCATTAAATCAGATCCCAGAGAATTTTTCAGTTACATCAGAAGCAAAAATGTATTAACTCCAACAATCAGACTCTCAGTCACAGATAATGGAGAGCATACTGATGATGTACGTCAGTATTTACAGTAGAAAATACACGTAGGATTCCTGAAATATCAGCAGTTCTTATAGAATAGGTATATTTATCTATCTATAATCAGACGCCATAATCCCGCAAGGGATGGCCGTGTGTCTTTGAGATCGATGTTTTACGGGGAGGGGCGCTAACCCTCCGCCGACCCTTTCGTTGACACGTAGGAAACACGTATGGGTTGATTATATGGTTACCACCCAGCGTTGTAAATGGTCTCCTGGCTTACAGGAAACTATTTGGCTTGTCACTCAATGTAAAGCCACCTAGAAAGGAAAAAAAGAGTAATAAAAAGTGACAGGAAAGATGGGAGAAATAGGGGGAGAGGAGGGCAGACACAGAAAAAGAATGATAAAGGTGAAGGAAGAAGTAGGCAGCACTACATCAAGTGAGTGGATGTTTTTGGCAGCCACCTACCATATAATAGAAGAAGGTAACATAACGAATTATATTACAGTTAGTGAAAGCTATGTACGACTTGCTGTCAGTAAAATCAAAGAAAATAAAACACCAGGGCCGGACAAAATATCTCCACGCGTATTAATGGAACTACAGAACGAAATATCAAAGCTTTTATCTGAGCTTTTTCACTTACCACTAAAGAGCAGTAAAGTGCCACAGAAATGGAAGCTTGCAAACGTAACCCCGATATTCAAAAAAGGTAATAAAATGCAACCAGAAAACTACCGCCCAATTAGTTTAAAACATCAGTGGAATATTAGTTTGTGGTAGGTGGGAACGCTCACCATCTACTTACTCGATGTAGCGCTGCTTTAGGTGTCTGCCCTTTCCTCTCTCCCATTCTTCCTCTGTCTTTCTTTCCTTCATTCTTTCCTCCTTCTTCAGCCTACGGGTGACTTTACATTCCCTATTCTGTCTTTCTTTCCTTCATTCTTTCCTCTTCCTTCTGCCTATGGGTAACTCTACAGTGAGTGACAAGCCAAATGGTTTCCTGTACGCCAGGAAACCATTTACTACGCTGGGTGGTAACCAGTTAACCAAATTATGGGGCCTGGTGGTTTTGTGGGTAATTAAGGTGCTATAGTCGGATTAAGCTTATGTAGGTTTATATCCAGTGGGTGGTTGGGGTATATTGCTCACGTAATGCCACTCAGGGATGAGTGAGGCTGGTCAGGACCAACTTGCCTAACCCAGGGCTCCTACTCTCCTCATGGGGCGACATAGGATTGGATGATGGATGGTTGGATGGATGGATGGTTTATTAGTTGCTTGAAAATATTATCAGAGACAAGTTTGTGAAACACTTAAAAACAGATAACCTTCATCGAAGATTCGCAATATGATGGTTTTCAATAATCGCTCTTGCCTCACGAAGCTGCTGGACGTTTTCAGCAATATAGTGAACACGTACGATGAGACTAAACTTGTTGACGTTGTCTGTCTCGCATTTTAAAAGGCTTTTGACAAAGTTGCACACAAAAGACTCCTTCAGAGGCTAAAGGCATAGGGTGTCAGGGGCAGTATGCTCGGGTGGATCGAGGTTTGGCTGACCGGTTGAAAGCAAAGAGTCATAATAAATGGAAAAAAATCAGTCTGGTTAGATATTACAACTGGAGTGCCACAAGGTTCAGTGTTAGGGTCTATTATTGTTAAAAACATAAATGATATTGATGAAAGATTATTTTGCAAGATTTCTAAATTTGCTGATGATACTAAAATAGGTAACAGAGCTGACACGGCATTGCAGTGGCAGGCAATTCAGAGAGATCTTCATCAACTGTTTAACTGAGCCCAAACATGGCAAAATAATCAGTATTAATAAATGTAAAGTGCTAAACACTGGCAGTAAAAATGTAAGGGGCCAGTTTAACATGTATAACGTTGAACTTTACAGTGCAACCATGAAAAAGGCTTAGGAGGTATAAGAACAAGTGATCTGGAACAAAGCAAACAGTGTAAAAAGGCTGTTTAGAAAGCCAATAAATTAATTGGATTCATAAATACAGCATTCGAATAGATATAACAATATTTCGTCCTCACTTTGTATAATTCCTTAGTAAGCCCACTCCTGGAGTATTACATCCAGTTCTGGTCATCTTACTTAAAAAAAAAAAAAGAAGATATGGAGAAACTTCATTTAGGTTAATTGGGTTGTTAAATTAATTCGCGTTAGCGACCGTCGCCAAATTTTTTTCCCTCGGCGCTCGTTCCTTGGACAGCATAGGATTCCAGGTCTTAGGGATTTCCATGATGCTCGGTCCTCGACCTAGGGTCGACGTTTCTCTCTTTCCTAGAACCACCTACTCTTACTCTCAACCAGTTAGCTCACACCTCTCATACTCCCATCTGTCACCTCCCTCACCTTCATCCAAACACACACAAACTCATCTCTCATCCCCTTCCCCCTCATTCTCGCCTCCTTTCCCCTCCTTCACTCGCCCCACACCCCTCTTCTCCCCTCCCATCTCCCTCTCCCCCCCCATCCCTTCTCTACCCCCCCATCCCTTCTCTACCCTCTCCTCACTTTCTCCTCCAGGGCCCTCCCCTCTCCTCCACCACTTCACCAACACTTCTCCCCTCCTTTTACATCCTCCACCCACACCACTCCTCCACGCCTCCCCTCCCCTCCCCTCCTCCACACTTTTTTTTTTTCATACATTTCCATCTTAATTTTTCGTACTCCAATTCTCGAGTAAATGTGTTCATACCAAATATACGTATATACACGAGTATTTTTGAATTAATCTTTTCAAATAATTAACCCATTACTCTGCACCTGATTAGCCGTTCACTTTTGCGTATTCTCATTGACAGCATTCATGAGTTTTCTTTTTTTATGATTTGCTGAATGGATTTTTCTTCTTCACATAAACATTGCTCCCGGCCATTGACAAGAAAGTCTATTTATATCCCTGCTATTTCTGAACCTCTCCTACCAGATATTTTTAGCCTGTGTGTGTGTGTGTGTGTGTGTGTGTGTGTGTGTGTGTGTGTGTGTGTGTGTGTGTGTGTGTGTGTGTGTGTGTGTGTGTGTACTTTCTCCCCACTGGTCGTATTTCTGCCAGGCTCCAGTTCGTGCTCAAGTGCGTCAGTGCTCAGGTGGCCGTGTACAGTCTTCGCAAAAAGTTTCTTAGCCAAATACGTTTTTTTTTTTTTTTTCCCTCCCACTTTCATCAGCTCGAGGAGCATCTTTATCCATGAAGGAGCTCCCGGGTGCCTCTTTCTCAATAAGTACATCTCTAATTGGCTTTCACTGAGTCTCTGCTATTTTTTCCAGCTCTGTTATTATTGGAGCTGAGACCCTTTTTATTTGGAAATGGCCTGTGTGGCTAAAGTGGCCAATTTAATGACACTCTTACTGCCTTCAAGGATCAGGGTGAAAATTAACAATATAGGAATATGGAAGGTTATATTTTTGGGCTGTAGCTATTCTTGCCTGTACCGCAAAACATCACGTACACAAGAGCAATGTGAGCTTGTCTTGTTGTTGTAGTGTTGTTTTTCTTACTGCTGCTGTTTGTGTTGTGTTTATCGCTGCTGATGTTTGTGTTGTTTTTATTCCTGCTGATGTTTTTTTTTTCTTTTTTATTGCTGCTGCTGTTTGTGTTGTGTTTATTGCTGCTGCTGTTTGTGTTGTTTTTATTGCTGCTGCTGTTTGTGTTGTTTTTATTGCTGCTGCTGTTTGTGTTTTTTTATTGCTGCTGCTGTTTGTGTTGTGTTTATTGCTGCTGATGTTTGTGTTGTTTTTATTGCTGCTGATGTTTTTTTTTTTTTATTGCTGCTGCTGTTTGTGTTGTGTTTATTGCTGCTGATGTTTGTGTTGTTTTTATTGCTGCTGCTGTTTGTGTTGTTGTTGATGTTGATGTTTGTGATGTTGTTGCTGCTGATGTTTGTGTTGTTTTTGTTGCTGCTGATGTTTGTGTTGCCTTTATTTCTGTTGGTGTTTGTGTTGTTGCTGCTGATGTTTGTGTTGTTGTTGCTGTTGTTACTGATGTTGCTGGCTGCTGATGTTTGTGTTGTTGTTGCTGCTGATGTCTGTGCTGTTGTTGCTGTAGCTGTTGTTGAGAAAGCTTAAAATAAACCTTCACTGTGTTCAGACCATTAATCGTACAACACTCATTTTCACAAGGCATACTCTCATGACCCGTCCCCTCCCCCCACCACAAATACAGCTCATCTCACTCATTTTTTTTTTTTTTTTTACCCTTATGCTCATTTCCTTAGCCTTCTCCCTTCCCCCACACCACCTACACTTGGGGGATATTTTGACAAACATTTAGTCGCCAAATCGCTCACTGTACAACACCGGATCAACATGGTGTACTCTCCTACGCCTGTCCCACTGCCCACCGTATATGCAGCCCATACCACCCATTCTTTTGTTCACCACGCCCACTTTTACCCCCATTGACGGTTTCATGGCGCGACGCAGGTCAGACGGTCAACGCATGCACTTGCTGTACATTACATGGCATGCAGATACAGCACACTTTGTAGTTCTGATAGTTTTACACTTACTCGTATGGCGTAGCAGTATCACAAACAGAAATTATGTGACTGAAGGATCCAATTCCATTAACCCTTTCATGATCTTGTATTCTCTCATTTTATTCCAGCTAATCTCCGACGATTTTATTTAGCTCAGAGTGAGATACAAGATCCGGGAGGTAATAATACTAATGCTGTTGGTCTTTTCATAAGCCGGGAAGGAGCTGCCCTGCCTCAGTCGATTGGGTGATTCCCTTCGAACCTGCTTCTATCCCCTGTTTAGGGTTCGAACCAGCAGACATTTCAAGTGGGTTCCAGTAGTATATCCTTTCATGGGCTTTCACATGTTCGCACCTTGTCAGTGTACCTGTGACACACACACGCACACACACACGGGAGCTGAGAGTTTTATAAGTATCATTAACCAGCTTATGGTTGGGACAACTGTAGTATTCTATCCCAGCTAACGGCAGACGACTTTACTCAGCTGAAAGTGAATCAAAGGAGCCTCATTGTTAAATATACTGACACATATATTTTCAGGATTTAATTCATTCATATCAACGACTTGTTACATATTATTCTTTTTTTTCTTTGTACCGGATATTTTTATTCCGTTTAGGAGGATGAGTCTGGTACTGGATAGGTTTATGTAGGCTATATCCAACCCCTGCAGTTCGATGAGACTCTCTACAGCTGAATAAAATCGTCTGGAGGTAGCAGGATACATAATAACTCCTCTTGTAGGTGTTAAAAAGAAGTAATGCCTTCAGATTAAGTACAGTACGACCTTGTGTTTAGAGGTGGTGGTGGTGGTGGTGGTCGTGAAGGTGGTGCTTCTGTTGTTATTGCTGTTATCGTTGTTGTTGTTGTTGGTGGTGGTGGTGGTGGTAGAGGGGGTGGTGGTAGTGGTGGTGGTAGTGGTAGTAGTGATGGTGGTGTTGACGGAGATGGTAGTGGTAACGAAGGTAATAAAAGCCAAGTGCGTATGTGTATGTGATACCTGTGTGCGTGTGTGTGTATGTGTGTGTGTGTGTGTGTGTGTGTGTGTGTGTGTGTGCAAGAATGTGTGTTTTAATATGAATGTATGTGAGAATAATCTATTTTTAAGTATAATATGCGTACTTTTATGTGTAAGTCATGTGTGTAAAAATGTGTGCATAAGAACGATTTATATGTAAGAATGACGTGTGTATGTCAGAATAATGTGTGTATCTATAAAAAGCATGTGTATGTGTAAGAATTCTGTGTACAGGAATGATTCGTGTATGTGTAAGAATGACGTGAGGATATCAAAGAATGATGTGTGTATAAATATATTTAAAAAGATACGTGTTGATTAGATTACTGTGACTGTGTGTAAGCGTAATGTGTGTGTGCTGTCATGATACTCTGGGTCGGATTCCATGTGGCTTTGGTGATTTCGTAGCTTCTCTTCCTCAGCGATTTATTTTCCACATTATACACTGCAGTATCCTCTTGTATGGTACCGAAGGAAACTATGTCAATATAAACATGATATATAAAGAATACAAGAAAATGTGCCGATGTAACTGGTAAAATATATCGCTAAGGAAGATGTGCTATGTTGCCTGCGGTGCCTCACAGATTAAAGTCTTCCCCAGGCTTTATCCATCGCACGAAGAAAGATGACTATTCCATTTTCAATCTAACCTGGCCTAAAATTGCCATCTCTCCACCTTGAATGCTGAGCTGTAAGAGATTAACACTAGAATATGATGCTAGTCACGGAGAAGTGCTGTGGAAAGGATGTACAGCCGTAGCATTGTCCTTTTCTGCCATTGAGCTAAGTGAAATAACCAGCAAAAGAACGAAAATCCGGGCTTAGATTAGGGTAAAGGCAGTATAACCCCCACCACTTAACGTGGGTCCAATAGTACCGACTAGATAGGCCGATTCCACAGTCATTGCTTTTTGTTCTGAAGCTAAACAGCGAGACCTTCATTCCTCTGTTTCCGTTGCCACCTTCACCTTTGGCTGTGGTGTTGTCGAGTGCACGAACAATTAATATGAACATTATTAGAACAGCCGCCGTGAAAGGCTTTGCGAATTTAATGACTCCACAGTGAAGCTTACCGTGTTAATCTCTTCAGGCCCTTGATATTATTCATATCTTGATTCCTGCTATCACCAAACGATTCTGTTCAACTGAAGAAGAGTCTCTGTTAGTGCAGGTGTTGATGGAAGCCATAATCCATCCAGCTCGTAAAGTCTCTCCTAGGCTGAATCAAATGGACTGGAGATAATAAGGATAAAAACAGAAAATTCGTCATCGGACTGAAAGGTTAATGATTAATTTCGTTGAGCTGTAGTAAATAAATAAATAAATAACTTTCTAGAAGCGGGTCTGTATGTGCCTCGAAACCTGAGTGAAGCAGCTCGACCCCACTGCTGCTTCAACACGGCCGAAATTCCCGTCGGCTTAGGAGGCTCACTAGCACTTGTTCCTTAGCGATTTATCTTGTTACACCCTACTGTTTTCCGGTATGGTATTTATGCCTTTGTAATACTCGAATGGATAAGGATTGCATGGATAACATACTAAAGATGATTCACGCGCAGGTATATTAAAATCAGTCGATCGAGAACGGGCGGTGAAATGCCTGCTAGACCGACAAGAAGACTGGATCCACGTGTCAGTGCGCGGTCCCTTCCAGCTACACGAGTCAGTTTTACCTTTGTGGCTTTCCTCTCCTCTCCTCTCCTCTCCCGGATGTGGTGGCACGGTAACTATGGACACGAGATGTTTGTCCAGAGCTGGTACATGTAGCTCACGGCCGCCATGAGGACTGCACGATTAATAATATGTTGCGATTTCCTGCTCAGCTGTGTATTACTTTCTCGTCGTCATTTGGTGGCATAAGGTGGTAGCATAGTGTCTTGCATAGTGTGGTGGTAGAGATATCAGGTTGGTGGTAGTGGTATGTGAGTGGTTGTTATGGATGAATGGTGGTGGTAGTGGTGTGTGAGTGGTTGTTATGGATGGACGGTGGTGGTAGTGGTGTGTTAATACTGTGGTTGAACGGCGGTGGTAGTGGTATGTGTGTAGTTGTTATGGCTGAAATGATAGTGATTGTTGTGGATGAATGGTGGTGGTGTTGAGAGGTGATAGAATGGTGGTGGTGGTGGTGGTGGTGGTGATGGTGGTGGTATTAGTCGTAGTAGTAGTAGTAGTAGTAGTAGTGGTTATGGCGCAGTGTCAGTAGGATGCACGTTGATTCCGGTGGACATCTGGTACGGTGAGGGAATTAACACTCAGGCTACTGTAACACAAGTTTAGTTTATTAAAATGGCTTGACTATAGATAGAACAAAATATCAGAGCTGTCCCAACCATAAGAGAGTGAATGGTGATGCTGTCAACACTCGCGTTCCTATTATTCACTCAGTTGAATAAAATCGGCCGGCATTAGGTGGAAGAGTAGTAGAGTAGTAACGAAGAGAGTAAAGATGTTCTGAAAGCTTGGTGGATGCATTAAGGAAAAATGGAATCATCCGTACACACCTCAGTCCAGGTAACACTCTTAGACTCCTACAACTCACTCTCACCTGAATAAAATCGTCTGGCGTCAGTTGGAATAAACTACGAGAGAAGACGACCATGAGTTGGTTATTATCAGTATCAACACCCACATGCTCTTACGGCTCCCTCGCAGCTGAATAAAATCGTCTTGTGTTAGTTGATATTTAATAGTACCATTGCCTCAGTTGAAGGTTTAGTTTAGGCATTTCTGGTTATAAATAATCTTCAAGCAATTTTAGAAAGATCCTTGACTCCGTGTCTGTTCGTGTGGTGGTGAGTTCAGATGGTGGTAGTCAATCGGTACCACTTTCGTAGTGTAAGTTCCCTTGGAGAGTTCATAGCACCACTTCCTTGACGATTTATTATCGCATATTACTTCTCTATATTTTTGTGTGTTACTGCTGCAAACTGTGACTATCTGAACAATAAAACAGCTTTCAAAAGTATGTTAAGGTGCAGTAAGCAAAAAAAGAAAATCGTCATTTAGAACACTGCCCAGGTAGCAGTCTTTCATAGTTGGGGTGGTGATCTGAAATAAAATCAACAACTTTAAAATAACACGAGCAAATCTCTCGTTATTCTGTGATTGACTCCGCCAGAAGACTGTGCCTGTCATGCTTAAGAGTTTAAATCTTCAGTGTGATGATGTCCTCCTTGCTTATTTCCATGAGCTGAGGGGAGACCTTTGACGATTAGTGACTCGTGTGATAGTAGTTTCATGTTTGTTTATAGTGCATTTACTCTGACTTGATAAAACTGATCCATACTATCAATTCCAATGCTGACAAATGTTTAGGTGATGTGAGGTTGACACTGACACTTATGCCCAAATAAAACGCATAATATGAACATGAATCATCACATCCATATTCTAAATGATATAGGAACCTTCGCAACACCTTAGAAAGCGACTTATTTTTTCATATCATATCTTTACAATTTCTTGCATTTTTTTCTCTCCTTTAATATTGCCGTAGTCTGCACCAATTAAAAAAAAAAAAAAAAAAAAGTACTGAGGAACAACATGCAGAATAAATAGCAAAGATGTATTACGAAAAATTTCCAAAGCCACTTAAAATTCGACAACAGTGGCTAAATCTAAGGCAACAAAACAACGAAGAACCGTAGCCTTACTTTTCCTGTGTTAATATCAACCAGTCTTCACCACAACACTTTAATAAATGTTCTACAGTACTTAAGTGACGTGTTTCTTATTCTAATTTTGTTTCCGTTAGAGTTCTTGTAGTAAGAGGACTAATGAAAGCTAGTTTTAATCTCTCCATCTCGAATAATCTCTCCAAGACTAAATAAAATCGTCTGGTTAAAGCAAGAATAAGCAACAAATTAAGGACTATAATGAAGGTAAATCGTCTTTGTCTTCTTTACGGAATCAAGGTCGGTACTCTCTCTCTCTCTCTCTCTCTCTCTCTCTCGGCAGATATAAAGTTTTTCATCACACAAAATCACCTTTTTCGACAGCGAGTGAGTGGAGTGTGATTAGATTTATCGACGAAGCCATTTATCCTTCACTCATTATGTCACTCTTACTCTCTTACTTTCTCTCACTCTCTCACGCTTATCTTTAACCCTCTTTATCTGTCTTTTATCTCTCATCGATGTATCCCTGCTCACTCTTGCACTCTCATTCATTGCCTCGTTATATATCTCTCCTTTCTTTGCCTGTATTTTATCATTCCTTTTTCGTTATCGTCTCTCTTCCTCTCATGATCTCACCATATTTCTGTCTTTTATTATCTCTTACCCTCATACCTTCTCTCTCTCTCTCTCTCTCTCTCTCTCTCTCTCTCTCTCTCTCTCTCTCTCTCTCTCTCTTTCTCTCTCTCTCTCTCTCTAGTTCTCTGTCTCCTATAACCTCTTTGTGTCTAACTAATCTCACTCTGTGATCATTACCTTTTCTGCAATCTGCCCCTGATCAGTTCCCATCTCTTTACCCTTTATTCTCTCCCTCCCTCCCTCACTCTCTCTCTCTCATATTACCCTCTCTAATTATCTCTCTTATCTTTTTCCCCACTCTAGCTCTCTCTCTCACTCCCACGCAGCCCACTTACCCGGGAAGGAAAAGAGTAAATCGCTTCTTGACATTCCCAAATTCTAGGCAAACACCCACACGCTCCTTTCACCAACCCACCTTCTCTATGTGATACTTGTTTGCTCTCTGTTAAACCCCCCTTCATGCTGGCGTTTTATCTCGTGTTATATCCCTGTTAACGCCAGACGATTTTATTCAGCTGAGAGTGGGTCATAGGAGCTTCAGAGTCGTACATATCATCACACACACACACACACACACACACACACACACACACACACACACACTCTTTCTCTCTCTCTCTCTCTCTCTCAGCATTTGTCCCTCTACCACAGTCATGACCACAGCAGCAACCAACATTACAACAACCGCCGCCACAGCAACCACCATCCATTCATTAAAGAAACATTACTACCACAACCAACATCCATTCATAACAAGCATTACTACCACTACAACCACAACCATTACTACTACAACCACCTGCCACAACAACCACAACCATTACTACTACAACCACCAGCCACAACAACCACGACCATTACTACTACAACCACCAACCACAACAACGACCATTACTATTACAACCACCAACCACAACAACGACCATTACTGCTACAACCACCAGCCACAACCACAACCATTACCACCATAACCAGCAGCCACAACAACCACAACCATTACTATTACAACCATCAACCACAATCACGACCATTACTACTACAACTACCAACCACAACAATCACGACCATTACTACTATAATCACGATCAACAACAACCACAACCATTACTACTACAACCACCAACCACAACAACCACTGCTATAACTAAAATGTTTATCACAGAAGTCATGCGTACCACTACCACTACAACAAAAACATTGCCGTCATAACCAAAATAACCATTACTGCCACAGCTACGGCTACCATTACCACAACCACCTACCAGAACCTCCACAGAAACCAATACTACCACTGCCATCAGCCACAACAGTCATTACTACCACACATACAACAACCACTACGATTATAACCACCCACCTACAACAACCATTACTACCACAGTTTCAACAACATTACTGCCATAACCATAAAAAAAACACTACTACCCCTACCACAATCACCAAAACCACTACTACCATCACAACAATTAATCCTACCACAACCACTACTACCACGAGTTCCAGTCACGACAAACACAACCTCTTAACCACATCTACTACAACCACAACTGCTACTACCACAACTACTGCCAACAACAGCCACAACAAACTATTGCCTCAACCACAACTACAAATACTACAACCATCACCACTGCTACCACAACCACAACCATAGCCACTGCAACCACAAGTCACCATCACTACTACCACAACCACAATAACATAGCCACTGTAACCACAACACCTTGCAGGTACAGCAACCAGTCAACCACAGTCATTACCACTACAACCATCAATACACAACCGCAAGTCATTACAGCCACAACCATAACTACTACATTCACAGCACGCATAAGTACAACCACCATTACTACTACTACTACTGCCACTACTACTACTACTACTACTACTACTACTACTGCTACTGTTACTATCACTACTGCTACTACTACTACTACTACTACTACTACTACTACAATCACAACAGCAATTACTGCTACAACCACCCTTACTACCACTGCTACAACAGCCAAAACAGTGACTACTATCACAACCTCAACAACCACAAAAACACTACTACAACCACCCAACCACAGAAACCATTACTGCCACAGCCACAACAGCCATTACCACCACAACCACAACAACCACACCAACCACTGCTACCTGAGCCACAGCAACTTCTTCTACCACAACCACAACAACCACTTCTATTACAATCATCCAGCCATAACAATCATTCCTACAACAACCACAAAACCAGTACTATCACTACCACGACGACTGTTACTACCACAGCCACTACCACAAAAACAACCACTGCTACCACGACAACCACCACTATTATATCCACTACTACCACAACCATAACCTCAACACTGCTACCACTATGACCACTAGTACAACTACCACTGCCACAACCAAAACTTTTACTACCAGAACCACCACTAGTACAACCACTACCAGCACCAGGGCAACCTCTACTCTCACTACCTGTACAACAACCACTACCATATCTATCTCTGCCACAGCGACATATATTACTACCACAACGACATGTACTACTACCACAACCACCTCACCACCACCACCACCACAACTATCACAACCACAACCAACTCATCACTACCATTACCCCCTCCACTGAGCCAGTCACCACAGTCATTACTACCACATACCATTCACTGTCTTTTCATGCCCTCTCTTCCATTCTCGCCCACTGTCACAACCACCATCACCACAACTACCACCACAACCACCACCACAACCACTCAGACTACCACAGCCACACTCATCACATCCACCCCAATAACTCGCCACAAGAACTACTACAACAACCGTCACTACTACCACATGCTCCTCCACGACGGTCTTCACTACCACTGCTACCACAAATGCCATCACCACCACCAACATTACCACCACATACCACACTCTCACCCTAACAACCATTACTCCCACACCACAACCACTACTACCACAAGCAATACTACCACTACTGCCATAAGCACAGCAACCACAACAACCACTGCTACTACTACCACAGCCACATCGATCAAACAACTACTGCTACTGTCACAACCACAGCAACCAATACTACCATAACTACAACAACTACGACGACCATTACTACCACGATCACCCACCCAAAACTACCACCACTACCACCAACAGAAAAACTACCACCTCCACATGCACAACAACCACAACTACCACTACCATACCACATCAACTACTACCACCACAAACACAACAAGCAAAACAACCATTACTACCACAATCACCCAACCACAACAACCCATACTACCACGAACACCACCACTACCACCACCACCCTCACGCACCACACTCTCACCCTAGCAACAGACCCCAGGGAGCGATACCCAGACCCACCAACATTACCACAACAACCATCTCCACTACCATCACTACCACCACCACTCCCGGACCAATACCATCTACAACCACCACCTTATACACAACCGCTACATCCACAACTACAACTACTGCCATCACAACTACGCCTACCACCACAACCACAGTTAACCACAAGAACCACAGCTACCGCCACCAAAACCACCACCACCACCACAACCACCACACTCAATCCTCCCACCACAACACGAATACACACCACCATTACCACAACTACAATTATTTTCGATACAGCCATCACATGTTACAATCACCACAACCACCACTCCAGTCACCACAACCACAACGACCACAGAATCAACAATACCTACCACCACCATCACCACCATCACTACCACCACGACCAGCACAGCGCGTTGTAAACCACCTGTTGGCCGGACCCTCAGAGCCTGCACCTTTAATGCCTGTGCTCTCCTTGGCGTGAGTGAGTGCGTGGGATGTGTGCGTGTGCCAGTGCGTGTGGGTGTACAGACGCGCGTGGGGCAACTGGCGAGGAAAGAGCGTTATGTGAGGAGGGAGGGAGAGAGGGAGGGAGGAAGGGAAAGAGGGATGAAGGGAGGAAAGGGAGAGAAGAGAGTATCGTGGATGGGTGAAAAATTCGACAGTTGATTTTGGAAGGTAAGCTTGGTGCAAGGGAGGAGGGACGGGAGAGTTGGAAGACGGGAGAGAGACAGGGTCGGAGGGTACGAGGGAGAGAGGTGAGAGGAGAGGACGAGAAACAGGAAGTGAACGGCGAATTAGTTGAAAAACATAGGGTTGGTTTTGGTAGGTGTGTATGTGTGTGTGGGTGGGTGTGCTGTTTGAGGTATTAGGTAGGAAAGGAATAGAGGTCGTGTGGAGACGGTGAGTGGTATGTGGTAGTGATTGCTGTGGTGATTGGTTCAGTGGAGGGGGTAATAGCAGTAGTGTGGGCAGTGGTGGTGGCGGGAGGGAGGGGGCGAGGGAGGGATGAAAGATGGGAGGGCTGGGAAGGGATGGAGGGAAGAGGGTTGGAGGAAAGGAGAAGAAATGGTAGTTGGAGGCAAAACTGTTGGAAAACGTGAGGGTCGGTTTTTAAGGATGTGTGTAAGGAAAAGAATGGTCAGTATGAGAAGAGGGGATGGGAGGAAGGTGGGTGAGGGCAGGGGAGTCAGGGTGAGAGGGGAGAGGGGGAAAAAAGAGAGGTGAGAAGCAAAACAGTTGAAAAATGTGAGGGGTTGTGTTGGAGAGTGGGCTATGTGTAAGGGAGGAAAGGAAGATAAGAGAGAGGAAGGGGAAACACAGGGGTTGTGAGAGGGGAGATGGTTGAATAATGTTTGGATTAGTTTCCGAGGGTCGATGTGTGGAAGGGTGTAGGTAGTGGTGACGGGATGTGGGGGAAAGGTGGAAGAGGGGAATAATGTTGAGTGAGAGGCAGTTGGGTGGAAAACATGAAGAGTTGGTTTGGAGGGTTGGCTAGTTGTAAGATGATATAAGAAGAGGAAAAGGGGAAAGTGGTGAGGGAAGGAGGAAGGAAAAGTGAGAAGGAAGAGGGAGAGATGGGTGTAATAAACAAGATAATTGGAGAGTATGTGTGCTGGCCTTGGAGAATATGTTTAAAGAGGGGTAGACGTAGAGGAGAAATATAAAAAAAAAGTACGAATAACAAAAACTGTATTGGACTGCAATGGAACTGTGTGCTGGGGTAAAAGTAATCTGCACCAGAGATCTAACCTACATGTAAAGGAAAGACTCTTCCTCGCCCACTGTTCCCTTCGGTACAATAACCAGCAAAGAAAGAGATAGAAATACATAGTGAATGTTAGAAATAATAATGTTAGAAATAATTACTGAAAAGAGAGACGAGGAAATGCTTTGATGTTTTGTATCTCTAATCTATAATTCCGCAAAGAACGCAGTTGTGGTAGCCTGTACGGTCGTAATTAACCCTCTGATGATGACGTAAAGCTTGACTCCTTTATTCTTGCCACAACTAAACAATTTTATTAAGCTTAGAAGTGGCCTGTCGTCGTATGAGGGTTAAAAAGAATTACCACTAGTCCTCAAACGATGATAGGAATCTTAATTATTTTACTCCTGCCACTGTCTGACGATTATATAAATCTTTTGGGTGTCTTCCCGTCGTATGACGTTCATCTGTTAGCCCTCAATCGTATGCGAACATGTAGACCTAAAAAAAAAAAAAAAAAAAAAAAAAAGGCAAGGGTCACGATTGATAGCCGCACCCATTCCTGGAGTTCTAAGTCACTGGTCAAACACTGATTATGACCATGTGGGAGAATTTAGCGATCCGAAACTTGTGGTTGCTCTTTCAACATTGCAGCTACGTGCGAGAGAGCAGACACCGCCAATTCACGGAAAGTAAATCCGGCACGACTCATGTAGGCTACGCGGTCGCCCAGTAGTCTTGAGCTGCGCACTTGTGTCTGCGTAACTATATACTTACATAAAGTTTTGTCCTAACCTCTGTGTCATATTTTGGCTGTTCCGGCACAACACAGGTTCTGTACATGATCAACTAGTATCCTGTCATTGTGTGTGTGTGTGTGTGTGTATGTGTGTGTGTAACTATTGGCCCTGCCCCTCTGTCATATTTATGGCTATTCCATCACGACACATACGTACTCGGACTCCTGTATTATGCATTTTTGTGTATGTAGACTATACTCTCACCCCTCATACACCCTCATGAGGCCTGGATCCCCTCATGAGGCCTGGATCCCATCCCTCAAAACTGTACAGTGACTCAATATGTAAATGAGTGAATAAGTCAGTGACGGACACACACTGTTCTTGACCACCCCTCTAGCTGCGACAGAAACAAAATATGAGGCCTATAGGGTGGAAATAATTAACAGAATTTTAAATTAGGCGTTTTAAAACTTAGAACTGTTTCTGGCACATTATTCCAGTGTTTCGTTGCGAGAAGAGTAAAGTGTTTTTCATCTGTATTTGTAGGCTGCAATATATCTGTAAGGCCCTCGCAGGGGCCAGCCTGGATATCCCATAGTCCCAGGAGACTGAGTTATTGAGCGATCGTTTAGCTCTTACGTCAACCAACCCAGCGCCCAGCAACACTAGCCAGACCACACCGTCATAATGAGGAAATAGTTATTTTTTCGTGAGTTCCTGGGGGACTCAATATTACTAACATATATATATATATATATATATATATATATATATATATATATATATATATATATATATATATATATATATATATATATATATATATGTATATATACTCGCATATCTGTTCATGGATGGGGTAATAAAAGAGGTACAAGGTACGGTAGTGGATGTTGGAGTGGCCCTGGTGAGAGAGGAGAGTGTTTGGAAACTCCCTGTACTGTTGTTTGCAGATGATACTGTGTTGTTGAGTGAAGACGAAGGGGAGCTGCAAGGCTTGGTGGATGAGTTTGGGAGAGTGTGCAAGAAACGGAATCTAAAGGTGAATGTAGGGAAGAGTAAAGTGATGGTCTTTGAGAGAGGTGAAGTCAGTGAATGTACAGCGAGGTTGGATGGTGAGGAATTGGAAAATGTGAGTACGTTTAAGTACTTGGGTAGTGTGATGAGTAAGGATGGAGGTTTGGAGGGTGAAGTGCTTGAAAGGGTACAGCAGGGAAGAAAGGTTGCTGGTTCTTTGAAAGCAGTGATAAGAAACAGGGAAGTGAGCATGGAAGTGAAAAAGTTACTACATGACAGTATTGTGATACCAACTCTAACATATGGAAGTGAAGCTTGGACATTGTTGGAAGGACACAAGTCAAGAGTGAGAGCAGTGGAAATGAGTTATTTAAGAGGAGCCTGTGAAGTCACATGGAGAGACAGGCTGACGAATGAGGATATAAAGGAGCGATGTGGTGTGGATGTGGATGTGATAGGAAGTGTTATGAGGAACACACTGAGGTGGTTTGGCCATGTGGAGAGGATGGAGGGTGAAAGACTGACGAAGAGAGTGTATGTGAGTGAGGTGGAGGGGGGAAGAGGGAGGGGGAGGCCGAGGACGAGATGGAGGGATGGGGTGGAGAGGTATATGAGAGAGGGGGGTGTGAGTTGGGAGCAGGGCAGTGAAATGGCGGAGGACAGGACGACGTGGAGGCGATTTGTTTGTGGCCACCCCAAACGAGATTGAGGCGTCTGTATATATATATAGTTATATATATATATATATATATATATATATATATATATATATATATATATATATGGAACCCTCGTATTTTGAAAATCAGCCATTGCAGCCCCTCTATAGTCCTCTGAACAATTCCTGAAGTTTTCAAGATATCACCCAGACCTTTTTTTTTTTCTTCGTTTTCACCAGGCATCTGTATTTCTTTCCTCCTTGGGACACTGTAGTACAAAGTGTAGTTAGAGGCCTTCCAAGAACCCCAAGAGTCTGCAGCAAACAGCCCTGCTGTTACTGAATTCCTTTGAGTGTCACCCAATTATTGAAAAAGTAATGACATTCTGTATTTTTGACGTGTTATCATAACAGATATCGAATCTCTTTAGAAATGTTAATACTTATATGGTGTCCCCTCTGAGCTGTCGGTGTGTCAGGGAAAATCGTTTACAATTTCTCCTGCCGGTCTTCGTAAGGCATGTGTTGCAGTGATGGGATTATTTTAGTGGCCTTTCGCGGCTCCTTTTATTGACGGTAGGAGGCTGGGAATATGTATACACATCGCAAGGGAATGTGTGAGAAAATGAAGTATGCAAACTGTGGGAGTGAAAAACATAGTGGCTGATAGAAATAAAATGGCTATATTTTGCAAACAGATGCAAATGGCAAGAGTTGCATGTTTTTTTCGTAATCATCCCTGGAATGGCTCTACCGCACTGATGTAAACGAAGCGCCTTTGTTGTGGAAGCTGTATAATGTGTGGATCTGAACCCAGGATATCAAGGGCTTGCATTGGCAATGAATGGACGTGGATGCAGACCATTTCACCACTCCATACATCGTTTTTGCCTACCTTAATTATTTTTGAGTTTTCTGGTGCATCCTGGTTAATAGTTTAGTTTAGTTAAGATGATGATGATGATGATGATGATGATGATGATGACGATGATTATGATGATGACGTTTATGTATATACTTGTGATGATCTAGGCAAAGTGTACGAGTAAGGGACAGAATAAGGTGCGACAAAGAAACTGAAAGATGTAAAGAGGACGAAGGAATGGCAGAAATGGCGCAAATACAACAGATGGGAAAGGGAGGGTGGAGCGAGGGAGAGATAGCAGAATGAGCGGAGGCAGGAGGAAAGGTAAACAGCAGGGAGCAGGAAATATGAATGGTTGGAGCGTGCGAAGTTGGGAGAAAGGATGGGAGCCGGCTGGACTGAATGGAGGGAGGGAGCAAGTTGTGAGGGAGGGAGAGAACCAGAGTGGGCGAAGGTAGGAGGAAGGATGCACGGGAGGAAAGTTGAATGAATGGAGCATGTGTAGAAAAAGTGTTGGAGGAAAGGAGGGTGGGGGAGAGAACAAGGAGGGAAATGATCAGAAAAGGTGGAAGTGGAAGAAGACCTACGCAAAAGGGGGTAAAAAAAAAAAAAAAAAAGATGAAGCTATCTATCTTTCTATCTATTGCCAGACGCCTTAATCCTATACGGGGTGGCCACAAACAAATCGCCTCCACGTCTCCTTGTCCCCTGCCATTTCACTGCCCTGCTCCCAACTCACATCCCCCTCTTTTATATACCTGTCCACTCCGTCCCTCCATCTCATCCTTGGCCTTCCTCTCCCTCTCTCCCCCTCCACCTCACTCACATACACTCTCCTCGTCAGTCTCTCACTCTCCATCCTCTCCACATGGCCAAACCACCTCATTGTGCTTCTCCTAACGCTTCCTATCACATCCACATCCACACCACAACCCTCCTTTACATCCTCATTTGTCAGTCTGTCTCTCCATGTGATTCCACAGGCTCCTCTCAAATAACTCAAATAAAGCATGTGAAGAAAGTAAGGAAGGAAAGGAAGAGGAAATAATGATAGCGCTGGCTAGAGGAAGGGAGGGAGGTATAGAAACAGAATGGATGGAGGTGGGACGAAAGCTACGCAGCAGGGAGGAAATGTTGAATTAATGGAAAATGTGATAAAAATAATGTGAGAGGAGAGAAAGGCTTGAAGGATGGTGGTAGGGAGAGATTCAGAATGGGCGGAGGTAGGTGGTACGCAGCAGGGAGGAAATTTGAATGGATGGAGCCTGTGGAGGAAAAAATGTGGGAGGAATGGAATGGAGGCGGCATACGGCTGGAGGAGGGAGGGCGGGTGGGATGCTGAGCAAGGCAGGGAAAGGAGAGAGAGGCAGCGCGTGGTTGGACTCCTCGCTCCTCCCTCAGTTCAGTCTATCACCGTACCCCGTCACGAAAGGTTGTGCACCCTTTCAATCCCCACTCACAGAATCCAAGCGTCCCACACCACGAAACAAAACGAAGTGCTCCATCCAGCCATCCACACGCCCAGTCCACAGGTACTGCCCAGCTAAACATCAATCCACTTCGGGAAATATCAAAAGCGTGGGATTTACCTCAGCACGTGTGGCTCAGGTTAACGTTCGATTTCATGCACTGTGGCCTCGAGCAAAACCCTCCCAACACAGCCATAGCAAAGTTGAGGGTGAAGTGGAAAGTTGATCCGAGGGGAAACAAGGAAAAGGGAGAGAAGTGCCAGGAGGGAAAAGTTGGGAGGGAGTGCATAATGGGAGGGATTTGTAAAGGTACCTGTCGTGATGGAAGGAGCGAGTTGAGGGTCAAAGTGGAAAGTTGATCAAAGAGGAAACATGAAAAAGAGAGAGGTGCCGGGAGAGGAAGGTGGGGGAGGGATGGAATGATGGGAGGGATTTAGGAGGCTGATGATGTGGAAGGAGGGATTATGAAAGTTAAGGGAAAAATGGAAAGGAGGTAAAGGGAAAAGTGCTGGAAAGGAAGAGTTGATGGGATTGATATATAAGGGAAAGAGGGAGATGTGAAAGGGGAAAGGAAGTTGTGCTTGAGAAGGGTTGTTGGAAGGGTAAGGAGGCATAGACGGGTTGATGGGAAGGGTTGGTGAAGTAAGTGAGGAGAAGGAGAAATAGATGTAGAGGTGAAAGAGAAAAGGAAATTGATCTTTGAAGTATGAAGAGGGTAGAGAAATACTGGGAGGGTAAGGAGGCATAGAGGTGTTGATGGGAACGATTTATGTGACAGGAAGAATGATGGGGCGAAGGAAAGGAAGAAGGAAGTTGATTTGTTGAGATTCATGGAAAAGATAGAGAAGTGCCGGGAGGGTAATGAGGAAAGGAGTTGATGAGAAGGGATGGTGTGGAAAGTGATGTGGAGGGAGGGAAAGAGGAAGGGTCAGAAGGGAAGAGGACGATGATCAGAAGAGGAACATGAAGTGGGTGAAGCGTCGGGAGAGTGAAGAAAAGAGAGAGGTTTGATGGAAGGGGTTGATGCGGTTTAGAGACGCAGTAGGAAGGACAGAGGAAAAGATGGAAAGAAAACGGAAGCTGATTTGAAGGGACGGGTGAAACGAGGGGAGAGAGAAAGTGTCTGGAGGATAAGGAGAAAAGTTTAATGCG
Organism: Coenobita brevimanus; assembly: GCF_032717465.1. Lineage (NCBI taxonomy): Eukaryota > Metazoa > Arthropoda > Malacostraca > Decapoda > Coenobitidae > Coenobita > Coenobita brevimanus. The sequence goes on along the minus strand of NC_137045.1, from coordinate 18,773,726 downwards.
GCTGATGATGTGGTTAGGGGAAAGGAGGAAGCGACGGAAGGGGGAAGGAAGTTGATCTGTTTGCAAAGGTGAAAAGACGTGAGGGTAAGGAGGAAGGAAAGGGATTATGGAGAGGGGTGTGAGGTGAGTGAAGTAGAGGAGGGAGAGAAAGAGATGGAAAGGAAAGAGAAAAGCAGTTGTGGGAGAATATACGAGAGATGAAGCTGAGAATGGTTAACAGAGAGAGAGAGAGAGAGAGAGAGGGGGGGGGGTACCACGTAGATAGAAGACTACCCCTTTAGCCCGAGGACTTAATTTCCGAGTTTATTCTTGCTGATACCAGACGATTTCATTCCTAGAAGAATATTTTAGTGGTCTGGCTATCTGTCTGTCTGTCTGTCTACCCATAGCCAGACGCCTTAATCCTGAAAGGGGTGGCCACAAACAAATCACCTCCATGTCGCCCTGTCCTCTGCCATTTTTTCTGCTCTCCCTCCAATTCACATCCCCTCTTTCGTATGTCTTTCCACTCTGTCCCTCCAGCTCATCCTTGATCTACCCCTCCCACTCTCTCCCTCCACCTCGCTCACATACACTTCTCTAGTCAGTCTCTCACTCTCTGTCCTTTCCACACGAGCAAAGCATGTCAGAGTATTTCTTTTGTGGCTTTCATCCACATCCACATTAATACCACAACACTTCTTTACAAACTCAGTTGTCTGTTAGTCTCATCATGTAACTTCACACGAGCCTCTCACATAACTCATTTCTACCGCTCCTACCCTTGAGTTGTGTCCTTCCAATACTGTTAGTGACGGGGTAAATGAAAGTTGTTTGAAACCCATCCTTTTCGTCTTTTGAGCTGAATAGAATTGTCTTGTAAACGCATGAATGTTTAAAATGAAGTTCTTGGGCTGAAAGGTACAAGGATGGGGCGGGAAAAGATAGGGGGGTAAGGAGATACATAGTCAAAGGGAAGGGGAGAGAAGGGTGGTGGGAAGGGTGGCAAAAAAATTAACCTCTTCAATCTCACTACTTCATTGTTCATTTTCGAATCCACCATTTTTCTTCACCTTAAAGACGGACTTTTCGAGGTCGAGGGGCTTGATGTAGCGTTCATCAGCCTCTTTAATGCATTTTTGGGGAGTTAATTAATATCGTATGCTAGTTGGAGGAAGAAAATGGGGAATGCGTCACCGGATTCAAAAGGTTAAGTCGAAGTGGGGAGAGACAAAGGCAGGAAAAGATGGAATGGAGAGAGGCAAATGGTGGGAGTGGAAAGGAACAGTGTCAGAGATTTTTGTTACTACTCAGGCTCTTATGACTCACACTCAGCCGCACAAAATCGTCTGGCGTTAGCTGGACCCAAAGTACCAGAGAAGACGTGACTGGGATAAAAAGCAATGACAAGGATAATGATAAACAGCAAACCAGTGAAGGTGGATGTGAGTGAAAGAAAGTGCGCGCGGAATGGGAAAGATAGATAGCTCTCTTACAGTCGGGGCATCTCAAGTTTTGTATTCCAGGTAACGCCAGACGATTTTGTTAAGCAGAGAATGAACTATATTTAATATCTGTACTCCCTTCACACAATCTTCTTAAGCTTTGCAGGGATTGTTCAGCTGAATGTTTAGAGGCAGGGACGGTAAATGGAGATGGGAGGGGTGAGGTGGGAAGGTAGGGGTTCGCAAGGAGGGTACGGGGTGAGTTAGGAGGATAGGAGTGAAGTGGGGAGGGTATAGGTGAGAATGGGAGAGGTTGGAAGGATAGGAGTGAGGTTGGGAGGGTAGACGTGAGGTAGGGAGGGTAGGGGTGAGTGGAAAGGATAGGGTTGAGGCGAGGAGGGTAGTGGTGAGATAGTGTAGGGATAAGATGGGGAGGGAAGGGTTGAAGTGGGAAAGGTAGAGATGAAGTGGGGAAGGTAGGGGTGAGATGGGGAGGGTAGGGGTGAGGTAGGGTGGGAAGGGGTGAGTTGGGGAGGGTAGGGGTGAGATAGGTAGGGTAAGGATGAGATGGGTAGGGTACGGGTGAGATGGGTAGGGTAGGGGTGAGGTGGGTAGGGTAAGGATGAGATGGGTATGGTAGGAGTGAGGTGGGCAGGGTAGGGGTGAGTGGGTAGGGTAGAAGTGAGATGGCGTTGGTAGGGGTGAGTGGGTAGGGTAGAAGTGAGCTGGGGATGGTATGGGTGAGTGGGTAGGGTAGAAGTGAGCTGGGGATGGTATGGGTGAGTGGGTAGGGTAGAAGTGAGATGGGGTTGATAGGGGTGAGTGGGTAGGGCAGACGTGAGATGGGGTTGGTAGGGATGAGTGGGTAGGGTAGGGGTGAGATGGGTAGGGTAGGGGTAGGATGGGTAGGGTAGGGGTGAGATAGGCTGTACAGGGGTAAGATGGGTAAGGTAAAGGGTGAGGTGTGTAGGGTAGGGATTAGTGGGTAGGGTAGAGGTGAGATGGGTAGGGTAGGGGTGAGGTGGGTAGGGTAGGGGTAAGATGGGTAGGGTAGAGGTGAGATGGGAGGCTAGGGATGAGAGAGAGAGAGAGAGAGAGAGAGAGAGAGAGAGAGAGAGAGAGGCCAGACCTGGAATAAGGAAAAGTAGGATGGGACAAGAAGGTATGAAAGAGGAAGAGGGGATGGTGGAAAGGGCAGAGAGAGGGGGAAGAGAAGAATATGAAGGTCAGACTGAAAGAAATAAAAAAATGGGTTTGAGATGGGAGGGGAGAGGAGGAGAGAGTGGAATGAGAAAGGGAAGGGGAAAAGAGGTAGGTTGGATGAGGTAGGGGAGGAGAGAGGAAAGCAGGAGAGGAAGAGAATTTCGTGAGGTGGGGACGGGAGAGAAAGTGAGATGGGGTAGGTTAGGGGAGGGAAGGGGAAGGGAGGGGAGGCGAGGGAAAGATTGTGAAGTGGAGTGAGGAAGGCGAAGAGGGTCAGGTGGGGAATGTGGGATGGGAGGAGGGTCAAGTGGGGGTTAGGAGGGGGCAGGTGAAGCAGGGGATGGGAGGGGGGGTTAGGTGAAAAGGGAGAAGGGGAAACAGATGATCAAACGGGATAGGGAGGCGAAAGGAAGAGAAGGAAGAGAGATGGGGAGGGGACAGGAAGAGGAGGAGGAAGTGGGAAGGGGAGGATAGAGGAAGCTAAACTAGGGGAGGGGAGTGGAGGAGTGGCAAGAGAGGACGAGAGTACCCAATAAGAAGGGATTGGCCTTGTACAGAAACCCACTTAGCAGGGGGGGATATTGACCTGCAACGTGGTTATCCGCACCAGCGATCTTATTCATCTAACTCTCCCTTGCTGGCGTCTTGTCTAGAGTATCATTCCTGCAAAAACCAGACGATGTACCGTACTGTATTCACCCGAGAGTTAAGATAAAAGCCTGAGTGTTTTTACTGGTACAACAAACCTTCCGTGAGATGTTTTTTTTACCCACGTTGTGTCTTGGGGCCTGAGGACGTTGATGCCCTGGAGTAAGCTTCACGTGGATGAAAAACAAAAGAGGAAGGAAAGACACTTACCTCCTCCATCCTCAGCTAGGCAGGAACGCGAAGGAAAAACAAGATGCGTGTTGGAAAGGAGAGACATGAAAGCTGTTCTTAGGAGAAGGAAAAGAAAGTACTGTGATTTGTAGTATTTATGTTTTGTTATGTATGAGAGGGAAACCATACACAGAACACGACAATAATTTAATCGAAACCAATAACAGAACACGACAATAAATAGAGCGAAACCGCGAACAGAACACGACAATAATTAGAGCGAAATCATGAACAGAACACGACAATAATTAGAGCGAAACCTTGAACAGAACACGACAATAATTAGAGCGAAACCATGAACAGAACACGACAATAATTAGATCGAAACCACTAACAGAACACGACAATAATTACTATAATATCCCTCAGCCCTCAACTTTTGGCGATCCGGAACCTTGCTAATTATAACATACGGCTCAGTCCGACAGTATTGACAATTATTTGATGGATATATCTGAATTCAGGAAGAGGTGGGGTGGGTTGGCTGAGAGGAGGGGAGAGAGAGAGGGATGGAAGGGCGAGAGGAGGGGTGTGATGGGAGGGGAAGGACTGGCTGGCAGAGTGGGGAGAGAGGTTGGATGGGCAAGGTGACAGGCCAGAAGGAGGGTAGGAAAATTGCTATGACCAGTGAGGAGTGGGGAGGAGAAGGAGCAAGAGGGAAGAAAGAAATGAGGGTTGAGAGAGAGAGAGAGAGAGAGAGAGAGAGAGAGAGAAGGGGGAGAGGGAGGAAGGGAGGGAGAGGAATGGGGCAAAAAAGAGATAGAGAGGAAGGGGAGCGTGAGGGAGAGAGAGGATGAGAGCTAAGGGGGAGGGAGGCAGAGGAAGGAGGCAGGAAGGAAGGAAGGAGAGGAAGGGAGGTAAGAAGGAGTGCGCAGGAAGGGGGAAAGTTGAAGGGAGTGAGAAAGGGAGGAAGGAAGGGGGATAAGTGGGAGCTGCTGAGAGAATGTGAGGAAAGAGAGAAGAGAGAGGGAGGGGAGGCGATGAGAGAAAAGGAAGTAGTACTGGAGGAAAGGAGACAAAGGGAGAAAAGAGAAAGTGAAAAAATAAGGAAGAGGGAAGGAGTTAAAAGGAACTGGGAGGGAGGGAAGGGAAAGGAAGGGGGGCAAGAAGGAAGAATGGGGTTATATGAGGGTATGAAGAGGGAGAAAAGGGGGAGTGGAGGAAGAGAGAGAGAGAGAGAGAGGTGAGGAAATGGAAGGAGGGAGAGAGGGGTAGCATCCAGACCGCCTACGCCAAAACTCCATTTACCTCCACTTAGTGAGTCTAGTGGGGCCAAGGCTAGGGAGAGAGAGAGAGAGAGAGAGAGAGAGAACCCAATTGAGAGCAAGAGGCTGTGGAGTGGCAGTGTAATGGGCAAGGCGAATGTATAACAGGCACACAATAACAATATCTTCTCCTTTACTGCTTTCACCGCGGCTTGTTGCAAAATGAATAAGGCAGCATAAAATAAAATGAATAAACGCAGCTGGAATGGTGAGAGGTTAATGCAAGAATGCTGTACCGTAATATTTTTTGGATAATTACTTCATTTTACCACTGCAACACACACACACACACACACACACACACACACACACACACACACACACACACACACACACACACACACACACACACACACACACACACACACACACACACACACACACACACACACACACACACACACACACACACACACACACACACACCAACCAACCTCATATCTCCTATGGATTGCGAGTCACGATATATTCCGTCTGTCAAAACACACACACCGGCCCATTATTTTTTTTATCACCCTCAACATTTGCATTATCGCCACGCTCGAAAACACGTCTATATATCGGCAGGCGGAACTGTAATAAAAAAAAAAAAAAAGAAGACTGGGCACGATTTTTTACCATTTAACTCGATCAGGTGGAAAACAGGACAGATAAGTTAGGTAAGAGATGGTGTGTGGCGATATCAGAGGTGGTGGGGCGCTGGCTGGTGCTTCGGGGGGTGAAGGGGGTGAAGGAGGGGAAGGGAGGCAGGAGGGGAAGGGGAGAGTGGAAGGGAAACAGAAGGATGAGGGAGGAGGGGAAAGAAGGTAGGAGAATGAAGGAGGAGGGGAAAGGAGGCAGAAAGATGAAGGGGGAGGTGAAGGGAGGCAGGAGGATGAGGGGGGAGGGGAAGGGAGGCAGGAGGAAGAAGGGGTAGAGGAAGAGAGGCACGAGGAAGGGGGGGTAGAAAAGGGAGGGGCGAGGGGGGGGAGAGTGGAGGTAGGTGAGGAGAGATTGATGAAGATGGTGAAGGGTAGCAGTAGGATGAGGAAGACAGGAGTTTTGGAGAGTATTACGAGGTGGAAGAGGGAAGGGAGAGGAGGGAGAGAAGAAGAGAGCAGGATGAAGAAGAGAACAACGGAAGTAGAAGGATGAGGGAGAGAGAGGCGGCGGATGGAGAGGGAAAGGAGGCAGAAGAATAAAAGAGAGAGGGAGGGAGAGAAGGGAGAGGGGCAAAGAGGAGGATGTTGGGTTGCAAGAGGATGAGAGGGAGAGAGGTGGGAGGGTGGAAGGGGAAAGAGAAAGGGGGGGAAAGAAATGGGAAGGACGAGGAAGAGAAAACAGACGAGGCAGGAGGACGAGGAGAAGATTGAAGAGAGGTGAATAGGAAAAGAAGGTGGGGGGGGGGTTGAAGCAAGTAGGGAAAGGAGCGAGTGGGGATAGTGGTTGATGCTCTGATGCTGCTGGCCTGCAGGCTGAGGGGATGTGGGTGCAGGGGGGCTGAGAGAGGGGGATATGAAGATAAGGGCAGAGGCAGCAGGGTAGATGAGTTTGGGGCTGGGGAATGAGGGAGAGGTTGGGGGGTCAGGGAGGGAAGAGGAGAGAGAGGAGAGGTGATACTGGAAATGGTGAAGGGGGTAGGGGTGGTAGTGGTAGATGTTCCGACACTGCTGAAGGGGGGGGGGGTTGGAAGGAGGGGCATGGAGTGAAAAGGAGGCCAAGAGGGTGTGAGGAAAAGGGGATGAAGGAGAAGAGTGGTAGGGAAGAGAGGGGAGAGGTGGTGTGTTGAACTACGAGGCAAGGAAAAGTTTAGGAGAGGGGAGGGAAAGGAAGGACATATATATATATATATATATATATATATATATATATATATATATATATATGTTTACACATATATATACACATATATATACTGGAGAGAGAGAGAGAGAGAGAGAGAGAGAGAGAGAGAGAGAGAGAGAGAGAGCAGGAAAGCGAAGGGCGGAGGGAAGGAAAGAAGTCGTGAGACGGTTGGCGATATTGGAGATGCTGAGGATAGTAATGGTGGCTGATGTCCCGATACTGCTGAGGGGGAGGAGGCGTAGGGACCCGAAGGGAAGGGGAGGGGGACAAGGGTATAAAGGGAGGAAAGGGGAGAGGTGAAGGGAATGGGAGGGGAAGAGGGGTGGGGGAGGTAAGGGAGAGGTGATACTGGAGGCGCTTGGGTGTGGTGGTGATGCTTCGATACTGCAAGATAACGTGGAGGGGGATGTGCTGGGGGGCAGAAAGAGAGGCATGAGGACGAGGACGGAGAAGGGAGGAGAATAGGGGATAGGGGAAAGGAGGAAAGAGGAAGCGGGAAAGGGTGCCTGAGAAATGAGAGTGTAGGGCGAGAGGAACTGACATTAGAGTGAAAAGGCTACGGGTAGAAAGGGTGTTTGGAAGAGGGGAGAGTGCAGAAAAAAAAAAGAGAGGGAGAGATAATAAGAGTATAAGGTGTGAGAGACTGAAGGGTAGGGGGGTGATGGGAAGTGTAGAAAGATAGGGAACAACAGCAGATAAAAACAAAATGGCTGATTTAATAGAGGGGTAAGGAAGAAGTGGATGGATATATGAGTAAAAGAATAAAGGGAGAGTTGAGAAAATGATGAACACATAAGGAAAGAGGATTACTTTAGTACACCTGTTGGCTTATACTAGACAGCTCGTCTAAGGGTATGACTAGATTGCCAGGTTTTTGACAGGCATTGCAAAGCAGGAACATCATGCATTAGAGTATGCAAAGACTGGTGCAGAAATTATGTAGGGTAGGACGGAAGGAAAGCATACGGTACTACTGTTTTGGAACCTTCAGAAAATAAAAATATATTTTTTTTCCTGATTGACTGACGAGTTTTGTACACAACCCATCCTACTGGCCTGTTCCTGAAACATGAATTTGCATCTACTTATATCGTTAGACGTCTTGATCCACTCCTTCAGTCATTTATATCCAAACAGATTTATATGAAATCTTCTAATGAAACGGAAAAAATTGTTTTATCAGAGTAATCCTTGCAGGGGGACTGGGTGGTAATAATCATATATGTTGATCACAAAAAATCATGAAAACTGTTGCTCTAAAAGACGTCCGATTAATTGACTTGATAAAAGTCTGTCCACAGATAGACCTAACACCCAGTTACACACCTTTATTAGTCATACGTCAAAATTATACTTAAAAACCATCTTTTACGCGTGTAATTCTTGCTACCAGCTGACAGTTTAAGTATGTATAGGAGAGGAGTATCGAACTGTAAGGGTTAGAAGTACCCTTCATTAACCCCGTCACTACTACAGATTGTCCTAAGTTGAGTGAAATTGTCTGGTAGTGACAAGGAATAAATTCTTTCAGAGTAGCTGGCAGTTTCCGTGTAGTTAGTAAGCTTGTTCCACTCGTCCACTACTGTGTTACCAGACCTTGTTGTAATGCATCAGAAACTCTGTTCTTCCACCTTTCATTTCGGTTCAGTCTTCCATAAGATGAAACCTTTATCTTCAGTATTAAAGAGCACATTCGTTCATCATCTGTCTCTGTCACCGATATCTCACTTCCCCCTGATGTGTCGTGGAAAGATCATATTACAACACTTGCATAATGAGCTTCTCAGAGTGAAGATGTGTTGAACCGACTCATTACTTTTCTTTAACCCTGCAAATTTTGTGACTGTACAGGGACCGTACTGGCACCTTTGTACAGTAAAGTAGCGGTATATTTCTCATGTGTGGGGAGGCTCACCACTTTCAGGTCTTTTAAACAGATTGGAATAAGGTTTTCGTCTTACCTGCTACCCTCTTCTTGTTGATTCATCTTTACTCTCTCTCTCTCTCTCTCTCTCTCCTCTCTCTCTCTCTGGCCTTGGCCCCACTAGACTCACTAAATAGAGGTAAATGGAGTTTTGGCGTAACCGGTCTGGATGTTACCCCTCTCTCTCCCTCCTTCCATTTCCTAACCCCCCCCCCCTCTCTCTCTCTCTCTCTTTCTATACCCTTACATGTCCAGGCATCCCTAAATGAAAGGATCTTAACGCTGATCCTTCTGTGCTCAACTTGTTTGGGGAGAAAGACAATTTTTTACGGGCTCTTAGCTGTTGGTTCTTTCTTTACACACACACACACACACACACACACACACACACACACACACACACACAGAACACTTGCATATTTTTTCTTCCTTTTTCAGTTCAGCTCATCTAATACATAATCGTCTGCGCCTATTCCTACCTGGATAAAGTTGATGAGGAGAAGGTCGGTGGGATGGAAGGAGGGAGGAGAGGGAATGAGTGGTAGGGAGAGAAGAAAAAGGAGAGGGAGGGAGTATGGAGAGAGAATGAGGGGGAGGGAGGAGGAGGGGATGGTAAAGGAGGAAAGGAGAGGGAATAGAGGTGATGAAAGGAGAATGAATGAGAGTGAAGAAAAGAGAGTGAATGGGAGTGAGGAAGGGAGAAGGTATGGGAGGGAGGGAGGGAGAGAAAGTATGGGAGTGAGAAAGGAAGAGAGAATGAGGGTGAGGAAGGGAGAGGGATGGGAGAGAGGAAGGGAGAGGGAAAGGGCCGGAGGAAGGGAGAAGGAATGGGAAGGAGGAAGGGAGAAGGAATGGGAAGGAGGAAGGGAAATGGAATGGGAAGGGAGGAAAGGAAAGGTAATGGGAGGAAGGAGGGGAGGGAGAATGGAGAGAAGAGAGAGAGGAAATGGGTGTGATCGAGGAATGGAGAGAGAATGGGCTGGAGGAGAGGAGGAAGAGAAGTTAGTTTTGATAATGATTTAAGAGAGAGAGAGAGAGAGAGAGAGAAAGAAAGAGAGAGAGAGAGAGAGAGAGAGAATATCCATAATAATTAAAATGAATATGTATATGCATGCGTGTTAACTGAATGGATGGATGTGGGAGTGTTGTGTATACGTGAATCTAGATGCCTGTGTGTGTGTGTGTGTGTGTGTGTGTGTGTGTGTGTGTGTGTGTGTGTGATTTATATTCGTGTATACCCGTACCATGTGTGTAAAAAAGAACCCTCATGTTTCTGTGACGTACCGTAATGTACACCAATATCTTCTGTAATCATTATGAGAGAGAGAGAGAGAGAGAGAGAGAGAGAGAGAGAGAGAGAGAGAGAGAGAGAGAGAGAGAGAGAACAGGTGAAAGAAAGGTGAGGTATGGTTGAGAGCGGGAGAGAAGGAAGATAGTCTGGAGTTAAGGCACGTGTGTGAGAAACGGAGAGAGAGAGAGAGAGAGAGAGAGAGAGAGGATGGTACTGAAAGAAATAAAGAGGCTGAAGAAGATAGGAAGAGAAGGCTTGAGGAGGAGGAGGACGAGGAGGAGCGAGGGAGGGAGCAACGAAGGGTGAGAGGAATGCAGGTAAAGGCGATGGGAGCGAGAGAGGGAGGGAGAGAGGGAAACAATGGAGGGGGGGAAGGAGGGGGAGAGAAATACAGGTAAAGGTGAAGGGAGAGAGAGAGGGAGAAGGAAGGGATGGAAACAAGAAGGGGAGGGAAGGGGGAGAGAAATGTAGATAAAGGTGAGGGGAGAGAGATGGAGGGATGGGATGGATGCAAGGGAGGGAGGGGATGGAAGGAGGGAGAGAAGCAAGAGAGAGAGAGAGAGAGAGAGAGAGAGAGTGCAGGTAAAGGTGATGAGAGGGGAGTGGTCAAGGTCGATACCCTAGAGGATGGCCAGAGAGGGGAGTGGCAAGGGGAGGGTGGGTGAGGGGTAGTGATAGGAGGCTGGATGGAAGGGGGGAGAATGGAAGAGGGTGAGAGGAGGGGTAAAGAGAGGAGATGAAGCTGAGTGGGAGGGAGTGGAGGTGAGGGGATGGGTGGGAATGGAAGGGAAAGTAGGATGAGGGAAAATGATAAAAGATGTAAGTTGACAAAAAGGAAGGAGAAAAGAGGAAAAGGGAAGGAGAATGAGGGAAAGAGAAAGAAAGTGAAGGTAGGGGAGAGGAGGGGAAGGAGGAGGAAGGAAGGGGAAGGAAAAGGAAGATAGTGCAGGGGAATGTGAAAAGGGGAAGTAGAAAGGGTGACGAGGGGGAAAGGAGGAATGAAGAGTGGTGGGAGGATGAAGGGAAGGAAGAGATTTTATAGAGGAAAAGGGTGAGGGAGAAGGGAATGGTAGTAATATGAGGGGAAGCGAGGAGAGGGGAAGAGAGAAGATGAAAAGGGAAAGGAGTTGAGAGGAGGAAATGACAGATGTGGGTAATGAAAATAGGTAAAAGGATGTTGGGGGAAAGGAAAGTAAAAATGACGGGGATGAGGGAAGGGAGGGAAGGGGAATGGGAAGAGATAAAGGGTACTTGATGTGAAGGGTTCGAAGAGTGAGGTGGCCACTGAGAGTTATACCATCCATACCACACACACGAGTACACATCTTCATACCAGGTATATCAATAATAGGTAAGTTAAATAAAAGGTATGTGTATATTTTGACGACTGTTCAGGTGCGTATGGATAGCTCGGGAAATTAGCGTGTATTCAGCTTGGGTTATATTTGTTAATAATTTTTTGCTGGATGTCCATAACGATTGCATTCCTATCAAAATTGACGATAGATAGATAGATAGATAGATAGATTGATAGAGAGAGAGAGGGGGGGGAGGGAGTAAACCGACAGGATGATCAATATGTACCTACAGGAACTTTAATTGAGTGGTTCAGATTTAGTTTTAAATATTTAGGCCGGCGATCTCACACACACACACACACACACACACACACACACACACACACACACACACACACACACACACACACACACACAAATGGATTCGTACGCATATACAGACACATACACGTGTGTGTGTGTGTGTGTGTGTGTGTGTGTGTGTGTGTGTGTGTGTGTGTGTGGCGCGCGCGCTTATGACCGAGTGAGTGAACGGTTATGAATGTGTGAGTGAATGAGGGAGTAAGTAAATGAATGGCAATCATTTGTTTACAGAAGGAGCGAGAATTTGGATGATAAATGGCCATGAGTGTGTTAATGAATGAGAATGAATGTGCTAGTGAGTGAATCATTTTGAGCCAGCGAATGAGTGAAGTCAGTGAATGGGAGTCAGTATGGGAGTGGGTGAGAGAGAGTGATTTGTGAGTGAATGATTGGGTGAGTGAGTTAGTAAATGTGTATGTGTGAATATGAATAATCGAGGTAACAGAGTAAATGATATCACGGACAAGACTGGAGAGTAAATGAGCGAGCCTATGAATGCACGAAAGGGTGTGAATGAGCGAGTGAGTGAGTGAGAGAGAGGGGGAGAGAATGATTGAATTGGTCTGAGTGAGTAGTGAGCTGATGAATGAGGAAATGGTTGTAAGTAATCTGATGAATAAGTGTGAATGAGCAGGCGAATGGATGTAAATACGTGGTTAAGGATGACAGAGTGAGTAAATGTATATGAGAGAGTAAGTGAGTAAGTGAGTGAGCGAGTGTTAATGAATGAAAACGTAGGAGTAGTAAATGAATGGACAAGAGCACATGAATGAATGAATAAATGTGTGTAAATGAGTGAGTGAATGAATGAATGAGTGGGTGAATGAAGGGAGTGGGTTAGAAAGTAAGTGGATAGGTGTGAGTAAGTGACTAAGTGTAAGTGACTAAATGTGGCAATGAATACTAGTACTTGAATCAGTGTAGTAAGTGAATAAGCAGGCCAGTGAGTATATGAATGAATAAATGAGCGTAAGTGAGCGAGTAGGCGACTGGACAAGAGTGTGTAAGTGAATAAGTGAGTGTGAGTAAGTGAGAGAATAAGTGAATGAATACGAGCGTGTGAGTAAAGGATGTACATGAACAGATAGATGAGTCAGTGAGTGTGCGGGCGACTGGATGAGTGTGAGTGAGTGTATGAGTGAGTGTGTGCATGCGTGCCTCTCTAATATAAAGGTCATGTTATTTACCTAGAGCTGATCAATACAGGTGAGGCGGGCCTGTTCTTTGCACACCTGTCACCCCACACCTGTCACCTACACCCGTCATCCCCACACCCATACACCCACAGCCGTCACCCCACACCTGTCACTCCATACCTGTCACATACACATCACCCCCACACGTGTCACCCAGCACTTTTCATCCCACACCTGCCATTCCACACCCGTCACTTCAGTCCTGTCACCGCACTCTGGTCACATCACACCTGTCACCTACACCTGTCACTCCACATGTCACCTCATCTGTTATTCACACCTGTCACTTCACACTTATCACTCCACACCTGCCCAGTCATATCTGATAAAACGTAGCTCTGCCGTGTTCGAACTTTGATATTTGGTTCCCGATAACTCCTGATATATATATATATTTTTTTCACCAAAGAGAGTTCGTGCGCACTGAATGGGTTGAAATTAATCTCTATACTTCTTTCACTGCGATGGTAGAACTTAGGTCATATATTTTCGCTATTTCCTCACCATTTACTCACCAGTCAGATAGTTGATGCATTAATCATTTATCTACAACTGTCATTTTTATTTATTCTTGCCAGTTACCTCCAAACGATATTATTAAATGCAGGAGAGATTTTCCATAATGGAAAAAATTAGATATAGTACTCAGTAACTCCCTTTATACTATGGGGGAGTCCTAAATTGAAAAAGAAAATTGTCTGTCAGCTGCAGGAATAAACTACAGAAAGATATCACGCGACTGTAGAAGTTATTTACCACTCAACTGTTAATGTAATGATGTGTTAGTTCAGTTCTTGTTGCTAGCACCTAGTCCACTTTATTCAGTTTAGAAAAGACCTCGTACCTCAGGTGTTAATGAAAACTGTATCTAACCACTCTAGTATCAGAAGTCTCTCCAAAATCAAACAGAATCGTCATTAAGAAGCAGGAATATAATATATATGGCGTCCTTGGGCTGAAGGGGGTAAAGGGTTGAAGCGTAAATTCCTTTGTTGGCTTAGATCTAAGGGCTGCATTTTCGACATCTTAGCAGGATTTCTAACTCCCCTTCCTTACCAATTAATTTCTACTTAAGGAAAGTAAATGTCCTCTTGCGTGTAAGCCATGCACTATACTGCACTGTATATCGGTATTTTAAAGTATTAATTTATAGGCGTCCACAGTTAAAAGTATGGAACGTGTTCGAACGAGCAAGCTAAGTAATGTTATTTTAGCCAGAAGAAGCGTGCCATCCCACTTGCCTGATATTAATGCATATATTGCAATTTTGAGAGAAGTCAAATAATACGGTGCCAACCATATTAATTTTCCATAAGTGTTCCAGCAACGGCACAAGTTCTCTGTATGTGTAACAGTTTCTAAGATACTTTGGTTTTGGTGCTCAGTTATGATATTTTTCTAGGAATATTGTGGTGACTTCTGAGAAAGTCATTCACGTAACACCTATTACTTTTTCGTAAACTTTCCAACAATGTGCTCAGGTGCGGTGTAGCTTCAATAGCTGCCGGATGACTAAGTTTTGGTGCTGCGCTTTACCTCCCACCTTCCTGTGGTATAGTGTTCTCGTTCGCTCGCCGTGTTCGCTTGCTTGAACAGTTATAATTACAAGAAAGTACTAAGGTAACAGACGTAAAGTATATCGCAAAGGATGAGATTTAAGGGAGTCTTTTTAATTGACGAGGATATGGCCCACACACATGCTCCTAACCTTGGCTTCACACCTGTCCATTATCTTCATTATACACCTGCACCTCATCTTGGCCTCATTTATTTCCTTCACATGTACCACACCTATAACACCATTTGTCTTTGTCCTGTAATGGCTATCTTCCCTACGTGCCACATTACTTTCTTTGTACAGGGATGCCGTGGGTTTGGAAACGTGCAAATCTGAAGCATTATTTATTTATTATTATGTGTCTTAAACTGAACAAAGAATTGATCGTGATGCAGTATATTCTAAAACTATAATCGGCCTTTAGTACAAAAATGCAAAACTACGATATCTTTGTTTCAGATGCTGTAGAAACCCTGTGTACCGTGCATATCACATTAATATACACCTCACCACACCTGACATCCACACCCCAACACACCTGACATCCACACCTCCCACACACCTGACATCCACACCCACACACACCTGCCATCCACACCCACACACACCTGCCATCCACACCCACACACACCTGCCATCCGCACCCACACACACCTGCCATCCATACCTACACACACATGCCATCCACACCCACACACACCTGCCATCCACACCTCCACAAACATGCCATCCACACCCCCACACACCTGTCATCCACACCCACACACCTGTCATCCACACCCACACAAACTTGTCATCCACACTCCATACACCTTTCATCCACACGTCTGCCATCCATATTCCCACATCTTCCTTCCACACCACACACCTGCCATCCACCGTTTCACGTTTAGGCATCTGTCGTCCGCATCACATCTTCATGCCCACACCTTACGCTACACACTGTACATATTTTACACATCTCATACACACCTTCACGCCTTTTGCATATCTCTCCACATACCAGCCATCCACACATCTTTACACACACACACACACACACACACACACACACACACACACACACACACACACACACACACACACACACACACAAAATATACACCTAAGCACACGTCACCCACACTCCCACATCTGCCGCACACCTGCCTCTCCTCACGCGACCCCCACGCCCTCAGTTAGGCACGAAGGCATTAGGTCTCATTATTCCTAATTAACACCACCTCCTTAATCACGCGGTGCCTCATAATAGCTGCTTCAATTAGTCACTTAGTTCCTTCGGTTACCTCACGGGGTCATTACAGCTATTTTGCTCAAGGTCTGGAGTAGTTAAGTGTTAATTAGTGGTGATTTCTGAATTAAGTGGATTATTTTCTAAGCTACCGAGGATGAAGGCTTGCTCATTATGCCTTACATCGTTGCTTCCCCCCCCCTCCCTTCCTTTCCCTCCCAACTTTCCCTACTTTCCCTCCCTTTCTCTCTCCCCCCTTCCTTCACTTAGTTGTATAATACAGCCATACTTTCTGCCTGTTTCATACCTCAAGAGGGTCCAGGTCTGGCCGAAATTGCTGTATCTTGACAGTAATCAGCGTTTCCATAATTATGTGGGTACAGCATAATTCTTCCTATTGCAGTTTCTTGGTGTCCGTGTGTCAGTGTGTGTGTGTGTGTGTGTGTGTGTGTGTGTGTGTGTGCGCGTACACTCTGGCATCTCAAAAACGAATCGATGGAAAAGATGAGGGTAATCATGATGGTCCTCCGTATCAACGGCTGGAGCTCCTCCATGATGGTGGCTAAAAATGTGGTTGTAGGAAAAAAGAAGTTATGCCGGACATATTAAACCTGGGTATCGTTTACCGTAGATTTATTTCCATCTGCTATGGGAATAAAACTGGAATTTTCTGTTCAATGTTGTCGATCCTGTCATACGTAACTCCCTTTGCTGATAATTAAATGTCAGATTCGTATCAGTCGTATTTCCGAACTATGATTAAATTTTTTTCCCGAAATTACAAAACGGACATTTGGAGGTAAAAAATCCAGGGAAACTTAAAAATGTTTCTTACTCTGCAGATCATGAAATATCCCAGGGACCGAATATTCAGCCCTGATTTTCGATGTTTATGGCCGGATAAGGACGAACATTGCTGCAGCTGATTGGCCTGTGACGAGAATGAACAGAACTCTTTGAAAATTCCAGTCATTGTATCTGAGGATTTTAGTTGCCCAAACATTTGTGCTGGTTAGAACGAATATGATACATGGGGAGAGGGTAAGAGTGTGTACAAATAATATCTCTTTGATCTTGTTTTGCAGACACACACACACACACACACACACACACACACACACACACACACACACACACACACACACACACACACACACACACACACAACGTTGGCCAAGGTATTATGAGGTAAAGTAAGTGTGGTGATGGATGGCGGGATGGAGGATGCATCAAGAGAACACACAAGGACATCTCCCCCAGCGACGCCACGCCCCGCCACCAGTTGCTTAGGGACTCACACTTCCTCCCTCTCTCTCTCTCTCTCTCTCTCTCTCTCTCACACACACACACACACACACACACACACACACACACACACACACACACACACACACACACACACACACACACACACACACACACACACACACACACGTTTACAAGCATTCACGAGCTTTTCCAACACACACTCGCACACACCCTCCTCCACACACTTTCGTTCCCTTTATCCTCTCCTCCCCTACACACACCATTACACCTCAACACACTCACCCCCCCCCTTCCCCCCACACATTCCCCCATGGCGCTACACACACTTACGCCCTCCAACACACTCACACTCCTTCCCCCCCACGCACTTACATCTTCCTCTTTGTTCAGCACACACATGCCCCTTGAATAGAACGGGGTGAGGCGCTGGTGGTGGAGGAGACGCAGGTAGAGTGAGGGAGAAAGATGGTGAGGTGAGGGTGAAAGAGGGGTGGTGCTGAGGGGGAAGGGAGCGACGAAAAGATGAGGGAGGGGAAAGATGGTTGGACTGGGATGTGATGAAGTGAAGGAAGCGATGTTGATAAAGGAGACGAGAGAGAAAACAGTGAAAGGGAGAGACTTGTGAATGACAGGTTGAGAGACTGAGTAACGGGAGGGGGAGAGGCTGTGATGCTGGTAGGGGTGAAGGCAGATTAGGAGGAGGGGGAGAGGCAATCTAAGAGAGGGGAGAGACACATGGAGGGGAGAGGGAAGGGGAGAGATTAATGTTATAAGAAAGACTGTTGGGTTGTGGTGTGGTGAGGTGAAAGCACGTGATGTAGCTGGGAAGGAAACTGGTGGAGAGAGAGAGAGAGAGAGAATATAAGGAAGACAAAAGAAGCGTAGGCGAGGACGAGGGTGTGGTAAGGGAAGTGGAGGGGAGACTGATGTGTAGTGGAGAGTGGGTGGTGTGGGAGAGGAGTGGCAGGGCTGTGAGATGGTGGTGGTGTGGTCTTGGTGATGGTGGTGATGGCGGTGGTGGTGATGTAGTGGTAGGACTGAAATGCTGGTGATGGTGTGTGGTGATGCAGGTACGTGATGTTAGTGTGTTGGTGGTGTAGGTGTGATGATGGTAGATGTATGGTGATGGTGTGGTGGTTGTGGTGGCGGTGGTAGTGGTTCTAC
Source organism: Coenobita brevimanus (assembly GCF_032717465.1). Lineage (NCBI taxonomy): Eukaryota > Metazoa > Arthropoda > Malacostraca > Decapoda > Coenobitidae > Coenobita > Coenobita brevimanus. The sequence goes on along the minus strand of NC_137045.1, from coordinate 18,755,837 downwards.
TGGTGGTGATAATGGTGTAGTGGTGGTAGTGTTTATGTAATGGTGATGGTGGTAGTGTGTTCTAGTGGTTGTATATTGGTGGTGTTGTGATGGTGTGGTGTGGTTGTATTGTGACGGTGTTGGTGGTGTGATGTTGATGTGGTGGTGGTGTTAGAGTGATGATGATGATGGTGTGGTGGTGGTGTTGGTGTGGTGGTGGTGTTGGTGTGGTGGTGGTGTTGGTATGGTAGTGGTGGTGGTGTGGTCGGGGTGGTAGTGGTGGTGGTGTGGTCGTGGTGATGTGGTGTTGGTGTTGGTGTGGCGGTGTAGGTGTGGTGGTTTTGTTGGCTTAGTGGTGGTGCTGGTGTTGGTGATGGTGTTGGTATGGTGTTGGTGTTGGCTGGTAGTGCTGGTGCCCGCTTGGTGGTGGTGCTGATGTTGGTGTGGTGGTGATGGTGGTGTGGTTGGTGCTGTGGTAATCGTGATGTTTTTGATGCGGTGGTAGCCGTGGTGTTGATGGTACAATGGTAGTAGTGTTGTGCTTGTGTGGTGGTGGTGGTGTGGTGTTAGTGTGGTGGTGGTGGTGTGGTGTTAGTGTGGTGGTGGTGGTGTGGTGTTAGTGTGGTGGTGGTGGTGTGGTGTTAGTGTGGTGGTGGTGGTGTGGTGTTAGTGTGGTGGTGGTGGTGTGGTGTTAGTGTGGTGGTGGTGGTGTGGTGTTAGTGTGGTGGTGGTGGTGTGGTGTTAGTGTGGTGGTGGTGGTGTGGTGTTTGTGTGGTGGTGGTGGTGTGGTGTTAATGTGGTTGTGGTGGTGTGGTGTTTGTGTGGTGGTGGTGGTGTGGTGTTAGTATGGTGGTGGTGGTGTGGTGTTAGTGTGGTAGTGGTGGTGTGGTGTTAGTGTGGTGGTGGTGGTGTGGTGTTAATGTGGTGGTGGTGGTGTGGTGTTTGTGTGGTGTTAATGTGGTGGTGGTGATGGTGGTGGTGTGGTGTTAATGTGGTGGTGGTGATGGTGGTGGTGTGGTGTTAATGTGGTGGTGGTGGTGTGGTGTTAGTGTGGTGGTGACGGTGTGGTGTTAGTGTGATGGTGGTGGTGTGGTGTTAATGTGGTGGTGGTGGTGTGGTGTTAGTGTGGTGGTGGTGGTGTGGTGTTTGTGTGATGGTGGTGGTGTGGTGGTGGTGGTATGGTGTGTGGTGGCGCGGAGGTGATGGTGTGGTGATAGTGATGGGATTGGTGTCATAACGGTGATACTGGTGGTAGTGGATTTGATTATGGAGTTGTGTAGTGATGCTGTTGATGCAGTGATGATGTTTGCTTGGTGATAATGTTTGTATTGTGGAGGTGTTGGTGCAGTGACGTGCTTGTGTGATAGTGGAGATGATGTGGTGGAAACGCGGGAGAAAAGAGTGGCGGAGGAGTGAAGGAGAAATGAAAACGGGATGGCGAATGCGGCTAGAGGAAAAGTGACAGTAAATGTTTAGTTGTGCTGAAGAGAGCATGTGTGGGAATGTGAGGGGTGAGGCGATGGCTGGTGTTGTTAGGGGAGGGATGGCCGAATGAAAGGACTTGGTGCCATTTAAGTAACAAAAGACTGATTAGCTCCCTTATTTTCGGCACAACTCGGATATTCTGTTCGGCTAACACTAGACGATTTTGTTCTGCTAAGAAAGGATGATAGGTGCGTGAGAGTGTTACTACGGTCACCAATAACTCTCATGGTCAGGAAAACTCTTGTACACGATTCCAGGCAAAGCTGGATGATTCTGTTTAGCTAAGAGTGAATTCTAGAGGCATGAATATTAATATCAGACTGTGAAAGCAAAATATCATGAAGGTGATCGTGTTCTAGGCCCGTGTATAATTAATTAAAAGGGATAACAGCTAGTTACTACCATGACGTCTTTCTGTATTTTATTCTTGCTATCTGCGGACGATTCTTCATAACTTTAGAAAAACTTTTTGAACTGAAGAGAATGGAGGCAGCTTTCCTTACCCACTGAGTACAAAGCCCCTTCTTACAGTTAAATCAAGAAATGTTAGATCTGTTTTGCATTAAGTGAAGGCATGTTTTTGGTAAGATACGGTAATTACCTCTCTCCAGAGAAGTGACTAGAGGTTAATTTGTTATGTGTATTACAGCAAGGTAAGTAAATAATCTTCTGACCGTAAATGATGTAGACTACAAGACCGTAGTCTCAAGTCCTACGCTGGAGTGGAGTAATCTGAATTGGCTGTTACCATTTTTTCTAATGCCGTATCGTATATTTTTGCCACTTCATGGGTATGGTTCAAATAATGAAAGATGAAAATAGATATTAAGATACTTCCCAGCAAAAGTTTCATAAAGATTAATCCATTTTTGTACATTAGTGACAAAAATATATACCAGTTACCTTGATGAGCAATAGGGTGTAGGGTGAAGAGAGGAAGATGGGGTGAGTAGCATGATGGAGAATGATAACTGCAGGCAAACCATCAAGGATCATATTATCGTCAGAATAGGAGGTTTTGTAGCACTTCTTTTATATTCCCTTGTATGCTGATTTATGCGGTGTCGAGGGTAAAAAAAACATAAATAACCCACAAGAAAATGATGTGAAGTGGAACATGAAAAAAATTAGAAGAGAGACCTGTGCAGTGAAGGGGGAGGATATTCGCCGGCTTAGACGTACAGAAATGACAATGATTAGGTGGATGTGTAGTGCGTCCCTGCGTGCAAGGTCTGGGAGGGCTGGGTTCACGATGGAAGAGTTGAGAGGTAGGATGGGACTGGAGTGTATTGGTGTTGTGATGAGGAGAGGTAGATTGAGATGGTTTGGACATGTGGAGAGGATGGGGGATGATAATTGGGTGAGGAAGTTGAGAAGTGTTAATACTGGGGGTGGGGTTGAAAACGAAAACGCAAACGAGAGAGGTGCTAAAAAGTGTCTTAAGCTGACAAAAATGCGGCTTAGGTTGAAGAGAGGAGGCAGAGACAAAAGAGGGAGGCTGGACGCAGAAAATGCTGGCACAATGGAGAAAGGGCATTGGAAGTGGAGAGAGAGAGAGAGCAAAACTGGGGGAAATTGAAAAAGACAGTTGGAGAAAATGAAATAAATGTTAAAAAATGGGCATCTTTAATTGATAGAGAGTGTAAACAAATACAGGTGCAATAAAAAAAAAAACTTGAACAATTGGCGGGCAGGTGTAAAAGAAAGGACGAGGAAAATAAAGAGGTACGATGAAAAAAAAAATAGAGAGAGAGAAGAAGAAGAACTGAAGAGAGCGAAGCAGGATGAAAAAATAGAGAAGGAAAAACCAGGAATGAAGGAAATAATAACGCTACATAAAGGAAGGGGAAAAGGGGCAGAAAAAGGGAAAGATGAAAGGCGAGAGTCAGGGAAAAAAGCTAAAAAAAAGGTGATGATGAAGCGAGAGTTTAGAGAAAGGAAACACGTAGGTCAGAAATGGGTAGATGGAAGTGAAAGAAAGCGAAAAGGGAGACAGAGAAATAGGAAGAAGTGGAGTGAGTGGTACGGAAAAAATGAAATATAAGATAGGAAGATAGGAAAGGGCTGGGGAAGGTAGGAATGAAGAAAAACGAAGATGTAAATTTAGAAAGAGAAGAAGCAGCCAGAGAATGGAAAAGAGATTGGAGAGAGGAGAGGAGAAAAAAGTGAAAATGCAGAGGGAGAGAGAGAGAGAGAGAGTAATCAAGGTAGAATGAACACTCACATGAAAGGTGAGAAGGCTTTGGGGTGTTTAAAATCACAGTAGATGGATAGATAGGTGGATGGATGGGTGGATAGATAGACAGCTAGATAGATGGATAGTGAGATAGATTGACTGATGAGAGAGAGAGAGAGAGAATGCAAGACAGTAAAGTTTAAATTCAGTGAGAAAAAGAGCGTTAGTATAAAAGTTAGATCACCCAAATAGAAACAAAAGAAAAGCTAAAAAACAATCAGGGTTGGGTTTTAAGGCGAAGAAAGACTCAAGACTGGAGAGGAGATTAAGGGGAGGGAGGTGGGAAGAGCTCAGGGAAGGAGGAGAAAAGAGAGAAAAGTGATTACGAGAGGGGCTTTTGCTTTGGGAGAGTGGCAGAATAAGAGGCTGAGGAATAGAGTCGGGGGGAAGCGAGAAATGGCCTACTGTGGATGAAGATGGAAGAATTATAAACTTTATTTCCTTCAGTTCGATGAAATATTTATTGATTTATTCTTGTTGCCGGTTGGACGCTGTGGTAGGTGGTGACGACCATCATCTACAACTTGATGTAGGCTAGTGCAGCCTGCTTCTTCCTTCACAGTTATCATTCTGTTTATGTCTTCCCTCCTCTCTTCTCTTTTCTTCCTGTCATTTTATATTACTCTTCTTTCCAGTTCACGTGGCTCTACACTGAGTGACCAACCTAACGGTTTCCTGAAATCTATGAAACCATTTACAACGCTATGTGGTAACCATATGACCAGATATGGGGGTGATGTGAAACCTGCTGAGGTGCCCCTGTTAACTTGGTGGATAGACGCAAATGCAGCGTCCATCCAGGAACCAAATCTTAATACTTTTCCCCGCGTCTCGTGACCGAGACGAATTTATTCAAGTCTATCCTAAGCTGAAGCTAGATCGTCAGGAAACTGCAATAATATCCGGATAACAAAAGTAGTGAAGTAAGAATTACGAACGAAGCACTGTACTGTACACTTACTGTTATCTTTTCTGTCCATGTTTGTGGTGCCAAAGTATAATAATATATCTAATTTCAGTCTTTCTCATACATAGCTGGTCCTTGGTCAGTGCTTTCAGTGTCAGTTAGACGCAGTACTATACAGCTGTTTTCACATGAAGATCCCTAGCCCTTCTTTAGATCAATTACTGTATAGTTAAGTCCGACTTATAACCAAATAGGCAAGGAGAATCATCCCTCATACAGAGAAAGTTCACAGGATTTCATGCATCCAAGACTCGGTATTCAGGTAGTTGCATAGTTTGACAAACCGACTACAGTTCAAGTCACACACTCATTTTTCCGGCCAATATTTCTGATACAAATGCTACGTACTATACATCTTCAGCCTTTCTATAACTAGTCATAGTTTTCGTTTGCTTTGCCAAAGTCTCTTTCATAGTCTCATACACACTCACCCTTGTTCTGTCCACCTCTTTAGTTGTTGTTATTGTGGTCCCAGGTTCATCTGAAACGCGAACCGAGTGGAATGCAGATTTAAGCTGCCCTTCTGCAGTCCAGCATCCTCGTTTTGGGGAATGGGGATGTAGTTGATGGACGTTTGTATTACAGGGCAATGGAGTCACCCTGTTATGTCGGTGCCGCACATAGTGTCCTTCTTCCGTACCCCAGCTCCTTCATACAAAAGTTAAGTTATACACAGCAGGTCAGCTTTGTCTCGTTTCTTGCCTACGAACTCAGGTGTTCAGTGTCGAAATGAAAGGATCTCGAATTTTCCTTTTTTGCCTGATTTCTCTGGAATGAAGAGTTGGGAGGATGGATGAGACTGGAATGAATTAGCCTTGTTTATGAGGAGAGGTAGATTGAGATGGTCGGGGCATGTGGATGGATGGAGGATGACATTTGGGTGCGGAAAGTGAGAAATGCGAAAGTCAGGGGTAGGGGTGCGAGAAGCAGATCAAATAAAGACCTGGTACGACGCCATAGAGTGTGATCTTAGGGGTAAGGGACTGGATACGGAGGCTGCTAGAGATGGAGCAATGTGGAGAACAGCTATTAGGTGACCAAGGCCGACGAATGCAAGCATTTTGGAGCCTTTATAAACGATGAACAATAAACGAATGATAATTCCAGACGTTCTTTGGTATTTTCGTGAAACAAAATGACCATCACGTTTCCATCATACCAAAAAATTCTGTAGCTTTCAGTCTTGATTTCTGTTGCTGTGTCCACGCATAATCTTAAGCTCACTCGGAAGGCAGTCCTTCAAAAGTGAGCTTAGTAGTGTTATGCTGCATTTCCTCTTGTGCCATGTAATCATTAATGCAAGTATCAAAATACAGCCGAAGTGTGCAGTGAAATTAAAAAATAATTGTCATCCTTGACACTTGGTATCAGAAAGGTCAGAGGGATAGATATGTTTTTAAAGCAAACCAGTCTCCCTTTCAGTGCACTTTCGGTTTTTCAATCACCTTTCCTCCCACAGTGTTCTCTTCCATAATTCACAGTCCATTCTTTAATGCTTGTAGAGCATTGGTGCTGATTTGAAATGCTTTTATGGACATTTTCTTGCTGTGAAATGGTTGCATAATATCACATTTCTATTTTATTTCAGACTAAGTGAAGATAATACCAGGAACTACCGAGTGCTGAGGCGTGAGGACGATATTCACAGCTTCAGGAGTGAAGGTGTGTACAAGTGGAGCCAGCCGAGACTAGCGATGTACTGTATGTAGAGAAGTTCGAGTGTAGTGGAGTGTGCAGTGAATGATACCCTCAATGTAAGTGGGGAACTGACGTGAGCTGTAAGTGTCGCTGTGAAGTGTGTGGAGGCGAAATACGCGAGAGTGGAGGGTGTGCGATTAGAGTGCGGGCGTGTGGAGTGCGCGGGAGCGGAGTGTGGGCGTGTGGTGGGTGGCGGCGGGGTGGTGGAGTGTGGGTGTGGGTGTGGCGGTGTGGTGGGGCAGGATGACGATGCCACCATGAGCCCCCCGCCCCAGGACCCCCGCGCCACCCCGCTGCTGCAGACGGTGTGCCACGCGGGACTCCTCACCCTCGTGGCTCTCATGGCAGACCACGCACACCAGCTGCCACGCCCACACACGCAAGCCAGGCCACTGCACCACCCAGACACCAAAACCTACGACTCCAACGAGGAGGGCGATGCTGAGGACGCTGAAATAGATCCAGCCAAAGCAGGTCTCGCCAAGATAGAATCATCTGAAACTGACTCCAGCAAGATACACTCGGCCTCAGCAGACTCCGGAAAAATACCTCCTGCCCCAGTAGACTCAGCCATGGTAGAATCAGCTGAAACAGAGAGCCCTGACGTAGACAAGGGTAAGGCAGGGGAGCAAAACGCCCCCCTGCCTGCTCTGGTGCCGCCCATCGCGCCCCTGTACAGCTTTGACGAGGACGGTGACATTCTGCCCCTGACCACTGCCCACACCAACCCACCTGCTGACGCACCCCACCCCACCTGCTCACTCTCGCTTAATGACAACAGTAACGCGGATCGATCGCAACCTGACCATACTCACGGGCAAGACACACACGTGAACAATTCTGACGTCACTGACACACATACCGAGACAAGTAAATGCGTGGCGACGAAGGCTGAGAGTATGGCTGGTGAGGGTGAGGCTGTGGGTGTGGATGCGGACGTGGACGGGGAGACAAGTACAGCCCCCGCCCCTGATCAGTGTGTGGAGAGTGAAGCCCTGCCGGCCATCACAGTGCAGGGCACGGGGGAGGGCAGGGTTCAGGTGCCAAAGATCAACTTCCACGCCGGGTCGGTGGAGGCGGAGGAGGACTATCTCGAGGAGGACCACCAGCTGAGGGACTTCTGTGCGTCTCTCCTCGGCGAGACAGGTCCGTATAACCACAACACTTGCATGTTGCTATAAACTAGAATATACTGTACTGTATTTCTTTGATGGTTCTTGGATTATTTGAGAGTATGTCTGCTTCAGTATTAATGCTACACAGAGCAGTATTTCCAAATACCGTTTAATCCTCAAGTTCATACAAGTGAAAAGTTTAAAGCCTTGACTTTAGAAATGGAAATACAGTCCCAATCTTTCTTACTGTTTGCCAGGATTTTGTATTATGTTTCCATTGTTAAGTTCGGAGTCCATGTGTTGATGTGCTGAATAACTTGATCTTATACCGTAATGTAAGTTTTTGTGTGGGTCGTGTCCAGTGGGGTGGATCGGTGAATTCCGAGGGTTTGTCATTAGAGAGTATGGATATAGATAGGGTGGTGAGAAGAGTAGGCCTGTTATGTGAGTGAGTTTGAGGAGGGTGGGAGGCATAGCGGAACAAAGAGAAGCTGCAAGTATTTGATAAACAAGTGTGTGAGAGAAAGCGAGGTATAAAAATCGAGGAACCTGAGGAGCGGAGTAGGTATGGACATGGAAGGATATACGAGTACATAACCTACTCGTATAGAATAAACACATGTAAGTGTTTGGTATTTTTTATTTCAGCATATGGAAGAACTTTTATTTGATAAGTGATCTTGAAGAGCTTCTGTCTATCTATCTCTCTGTCCAAGATAGATAGATGGATGTATACAGTACACTGTCCAGATATTTTACAGTATGTTATGGTAGTGAAGGTTGTATAGGAGCAACTAGCCCTCTAAGCCAATGGTTTCTTTGTTGCTGTTGTTGAGCAACCCCGATCTGCCTGGTCGAGCAGACCCAACAACCGCCCCTGCAGGGCCGTCCCGTGCAGTGAACTGGTGTTGCCTTGCAGCAGATAATGCCTTGTTGTGGCGAGGCTCCACTAAGAGTGTGGAGGTTTGGTTCCCGGATGAATGTCGCATTTGCGTCTCTCCATCCATTTAACAGATACACCATTGTATTCTCCACATCATCCCGTTATTTAGTTTTATGGTTACCACCGGGCATTGTAAATGGTTTCCTGGGCTACAGGAAGTCATTAGACTTGTCACTCAGTATGGAACCACCTAGTGGAACGGGAAGCAGAGCAATACACAGTGACAGGAAGAATAGGAGAAATATGAAGAAAAGTTTGCAGACTCAGAAGAAGAGTATTAAAGGTGAAAAAAAGAAGTAGGCAATCCTACATTAAGTGAATGGATGATGTTCACCACCACCTACACCTACCACCAAGTGAATAATACCGGTATCTATGTTGGTGCAAGAGAAGGAAGTGCCATTGCTGTTCAGTGTATATATATATATATATATATATATATATATATATATATATATATATATATACCGGTATTGAGAGAGAGAGAGAGAGAGAGAGAGAGAGAGAGAGAGAATCACACATTACATGGTGGACATATGTGGAAAGTTTTTAACCCTATAGCCTGGAATCGAACCCGGGCTCCTAGATAGGAGCCAGGCACTGATATTACTACGCCATGGCATGATAAAAGCCAAGCCAGGCGGGCCGTGTGGTCTCTTTCTCCCTCTTAATGAAATTTAATGACATGGCAAAAAATGAGCACAACCAGAAGCCTGACGATGCTAAATCACCCAAGGGGATCAGAGTGACATCTTGGAATGTGGATAGTAAGTGGTCGAGGCAATGGGTAGGAGCTGGGTGGATGTTGGCTGTGTACAGGAGGTTAGATTCAAGGGATGGATCAGTCTGAATGATTGCTGGGAGGGATTGTCGGCACAAGATATTTTGGCAGGGAAAGGCGGATGGATTTGGAGGCGTGGGTGTGCTGATTAAGGAAAATTGGGTGGAATATGTCATCAGTGTAATGAGAGTGTGTGAATGGATTATGGTAGTGAAAATTTTGTTCGGCAGGCTCACATTTTCGTTTATATCGGCGTACACTCCACAGGCTTGCTTGGATAATGTAGAAGAAAAATAAATTCTGGGATGAATTAGTACGTGTGGTAAGTGGTATGAGGGATGATGAGAATTAGTTTTGGAAGGGGACTTCAATGGCCATGTAAGTGAAGTAGCTCAAGGATATAAAGGGGTACATGGGGGATGAGCATATTGTACGAGAAATGAAGAAGGGGAAAGGACACTCGAGTTTGGGAAGGTAATGAACATTGTTGTGTGCAACATGCATTTTAGGAAAAGAGAGAGTATGTTGATTACGTACGACTCTGGGGGAAACAGTAGATCGACTATTTCCTGGTCAGGGTAGCTGATAGGTTGGTGAGGTACAGCATGTTAACGTTACAGGAAGAGAGGAGAGTGTGCAGCAACACAAGTTATTGATATGTGACGTGGTGCTTAAGCAGCGGGTGATGAAAAAGAGGACCTATGTACCTAGGAGGAAAATTTGGAAGTTGAAAAAAACATTCAGTAAGGGATGCCTTTTATAACGAGATGGGTAGAATGGTGGCTGGACAGGAAGCTCTTGACAGAATTGTTAACGAACAGTACAGAGCTCTCAAGAACAATCTCCTGACAGTTACTGATTCAGTGTATTAATGGACAAGGGGTCCCTCAAGACATTAAGTAACATGGTGGTGTAGAATCTGCAGCTAAGGAGAAAAAAAAGATTTTTGTGGGAATGGAAAAGAGGTGGTAACAGAAAGGAACACTTGGCTGCCAAGCGTAGGGCTAGAAAAGAGGTAAATGGGGCAGTATCTGAGTCTCACAGACTTTTACAGGATAATCTAAATAGTGTGGAAAGGAAGAATATGATATTTAAGGTGGAAACTCAGATGAAGAGGGAAAACAGGGATATCATAGGTGAGCAGTATGTAAAGAATGATGAAGGAAAGGTAGTGGTGAACAGTGAGGATAATAAAGACGCCTGGATAGAGCATTGTAACCGGTTGCTGAATGAGGAGTTTGACTGGAACAGGGAAGGTTTGGAGTCAACAGGTCCAGCGTTTGGCCCTTGACATTTGACTGATGCTGCAACTGTGAGCAGGACAATAGGTAGGATGCAGGTGGGGATGGCGGCAGATGTGTGTAGGTTGACTGTTGAAATGCTGAAGGCCTCAGGAGATATAGGGGTGTGGTTAGTTACTGATTTGATAAGTACGATTATATAAATATGAGTGTGTTGCCCCAGATGATTGGCTGAAGAGTGTGATTGTAAATGTGTACAAGGGGAAGGGGGTAATGCCCTGGAAAGAGGAAACTATAGAAGCATAAAACTTCTGGACCAGATAATGAAGGTAATGGAGGGAGTTGTAGAAGATATTAGAGGAGTGAATATTGATGAGATGCAGTTTGGGTTTATGCCAGACAAAGGGACCACTGGTGCCTTATTCATTGTTTGACACTTTCAGAAGAAATATATAGGAAAGAAAAGGGATCTGTACTTTGTTTTTGTTGATTTGGAGAAGGCCTTTGAGCGAGTCCCTAGGGAGGTGGTTAAATGGGTAATGAAAAAGTTTGGTTTTGAGGAGTGGCTGGTTAGAGTGGTTATGGCTGTTTATGTGGGTGCTTGCACCCAGGTGAGAATGAATGAAGATTTGAGTGATGAGTTTTCCGTGAATGTTGGTGTGCGTCAGGGGTCAGTCTTAAGTCCCTTGTATATCATGGTGCTTGAAGCCCTCTCACGTGACTTAAGAAATGGACTCCCATGGGAGATGTTGTATGCCGATGATTTGGTGTTGATTGCAGAGAATGAAAGGGAGGAGAAGGAAAGATTTAGGAAGTAGAGATAGCATGGGGCTCTAGGGCTTGAGAGTAAATGCAGATAAAACAAAGATGGTGGTATCTTGCGTTGATGGTGTTACTGTCGAAGAAGAGGGAGAATGCCATATGAGTATGCGGTTTGCCACAGTGGCGTGGGAAGTAATTCCGTCTTGTGTTTGTTATATGAAATGTAGTGGTATTAAAGGTACACTGCGAGATAATGCTAATTCCGTGTGTGTGGTGTGCTGGGGAGAACTTTAGAGATTGTCAGGCGTGAAAGGATTGATCTTCCTAGTGAGTCTTTCGAGTGTATGGAAGATTTTTGTTAACTTGGGAGACATGTTATGTGCTGGAGGTGGGGTTGGAGCTAGCTCTGTGGCTAGAGAGAGGAGTAGTTGGAAGAAATTCAGGGAGCTGTTGCCACTTCTGACAAGGAGGGGGCTCTCTCTCTTCGTGCTAAGGAATCTTTATATGCTGCATGTGTTAGGAGTGTAATGCTGTGTGGTAGTAAGACCTGGGCAGTAAAGGAAGAGGATATTCATAGGCTCAAACGTATAGAAATGACAATGATTAGGTGGAAGTGCAGTGCCTCCTTGAATGCGAAGCCTGGGGGAGGGGGGAAGTTTTCGATGGAAGAGTTAAGCGGTAAGATGGGACTGGGGTGTATTGGCGTTTTGATGAGGAGAGGTAGACTGAGATGGGATGGACATATGGAGAGGGTGGAGGATGACACTTGGGTGCACTAAGTGAGAAATGTTAACGCTGGGAGAAGGCTTATGAGAGGCAGACCGAAAAAGACCTGGGACGAGGTCACTGAGTGTGACCTCAGGGATAAGGGACTGAATAGGGAGGCTGGTAGAGATCGAGAAGCATGGACATCCGCCATTAGGTGACCAAGGCCGATGCATGCAAGCATATATATATATATATATGTATACAGTATATGTATGTATGTATGTATATACAGTGTATATATATATATATATATATATATATATATATATATATATATATATATATATATATATATATATATATATATATATATATATACAGTATATGTATGTATGTATGTATATATAGTGTTTTTATATATATATATATATATATATATATATATATATATATATATATATATATATATATATATATATACAGTATATTATCTGTATAATTTCCTGATGGCCATGCTGGGTAGTGATAATATGTATTCCGAACACCTAAATGATGCATATTTGGTGTTTTGAGACCCAATTCTCCCACTGGTATGCTTCTCTTTATCTGTGTACCCTACCTCACAGCAGCTTTTGCAGGTGGAAATAAAGACTGGGATGGTTATGAATGATAAGTGAATGAATGTATGGCTCATGTTACTGGATAATAAATAAGATGTCTGCGAAGTGGACCGGAAGCTATAGCTCCATGGCCATAATTGGAAGTGGTTGGAAGAAGTTCAGAGAAATGCTGCCTCTCCTGGAGATGAGAGAACTTACTTCACAGAAAGGGGGAAAGTGTATTCTGTTATTATGAGAACTTATTGATGAATGGCAATGAAATGTGGCCAGTAAAGGATAACTATATTAACAGGCTTGAACGGACTGATATGAGGATGATGAGGGATGAGGTGGGATAGTAGCGCATTAAGGAAACGTTTAATATGTGATGTATCAATGACGTGATGTGAACTGGACGACTGAGATGGTACAGAGACGTGAAGGGAATGGAAGAGGTTACCTGAGTAAGGAAGTTATAAACGCTGAATGCAGAGCGCCAAGAAGCAGACCTAAGAAGGCTTGGGTTAGGTCTTATGTTAATACCTTAGTGTAAAGGGACTAACATGAGATGCTGCAAATAACCAAGCGGCCTTGAGAGCAGTCATCAGGTGATCAGGCTTACACAGGCTATTATGACCTAAACTTAATATACAATTACAAATGAACATTTTATTTATATTTTTGAAAATATGTGTGTGTGTGTGTGTGTGTGTGTGTGTGTGTGTGTGTGTGTGTGTGTCCATTATTGAAGTTAAGGGGGAACTACTTAAGGGCTCCAAACGGGTCTAACAGGGGTAACATTTTACTGGGAATATATTTGTGCGGTTTAAACTTACGATTGAAGAGTTGAGAGGAAGGATGGTACTTGAATGTATTGGTGTTTTGATGGGCAGGAGTAGATTGAGATGGTTTGGGCATGTTGACAGGATGGAGGATGACAATTGGGTGCGGAAGGTGAGAAGTGTAAACGTCGGGGACAGGGTTGCGAGAGGCAGACCAAAAAAGACGTGGGACGAGGTCATAAATTGTGACCTCAGAGCTAAGGGACTGCATATAGAGGCTGCCAGAGATCGAGCAGCGTGGAGAGCTGCCATTAGGTGACGAAGGCTGACGCATGCAAGCGTGTTGGAGCCTTTATAATCGATACGTTATGACGAGACTTGCTAAAGTTGCACTCATGTTGGCCGTAATTAGAAATAATCAATTAACTTGGTGGAAGTTGGGGGCCAATTACCGTAGAGTTTTTAATATTCTCCAGCAACACCATCAGTATTACATTTTGGGTGGTTGGGCAGACGGGTGGGATGGGCAGGGTGGGAGGGGCGGATGGGAAGGGTTGGGTGAGTGGGTAGGCATTGTGGGGCAGAGTGGGACAGCGTGGGTGAGTGGGTGGGCAGGATGGGTGGGTGAGTGGGTGGGCAGGATGGGTGGGTGAGTAGATGGGTGGGTGGGTTGGATGGACTGGTGGGTGGGCAGTGGGGAAATAGGTTCGTGGGAAATAGGTAGGTGAACCAAATGGGAAGTAAGTCTATTGGAAATAGGTAAGTGAGTGAGTGGGTGGGCAGGTCAGGTGGGTGAGTGGGTGGGTAGAATGGGTGGGTGGAAAGGGTGTGGAGGGAGGGTGGGTGGTTAATGGGAAAATAGGTCCTTGAGAATAGATCAATGGTCGGAATAGGTCCATGGGAAATATACCCCTGGAAAAATGGGCGTAAGGAGGAACATAGGTCCAGCTGATAAAATGAGGCCCCGAGGGTCATTTCCAGATATATGCTACCCTGGTGCAGGTTCGGACTGTCACGACCGTAGGGTTGGTAGTTCGAGCCCACTCCAGGCTAGCGTATTTCTGGTGAGAGATGTAGCTGTCTCTCCAAGGATCTCTTCTTGCCTGCAGAGCTGTATGGTCCATTGGTCCTAGCGAGGGGGATTCACCCATCCCACTGGAGGGTGGCCCTTCCAGTGCCCCAGACACTGCCAGTAGGCTGTGCATGGTTATACTCGTAGTTCTTTACTCGGGCAGCGCTGGGTTTCCGGCTAGTCTTAACTGTATTTTTTAATGCGTGTCTCCCTATGTGCTTGTCCACTTTGGAAATAAGGGGAAACCATCTAGAGAGCCCAAAATTGGTCTATCGGGGTATCTTTTTACGGACGGTATTGGTGTGGTTAAAAGTTGCTGATGTGGAGCCCCTGGTGGCATTGAATACAGCTAATTAGAACTAATGAAGTCAAGTAGTTGGCGGATTACTGTAGAGTTTTTAACATCTCAAACAACCATATCAGGGGTGTACCTAGAGAACTGGGGGCCCGTGGGGCTAGGTTCTTTGCGGGTCCCCCCTCCTGGGGGAGGGGGCCCGCAAAGAACCCAGCCCCCCTAATTCTCAAAACTTATCTAATATCTCAACCGGGATTGTCGGGATGATAAATATATATATTTTTAAATATTAATAAAAAAGCTTATAAATTTTTAAGGCTTTTTGGGGCCCCCCTCAGTTGGGGGCCCGGGGGGCAATATCAGACAGCCCCCGCCCCCCTCAGGTACGCCACTGAACCATATTAATATTAGCAACAGTGGGTCGGGTGGGTGGGCAGATTGGTGGGGTGGGCTTAGGAACGACATGCATTGGCTGGGTCGGGCAGCGCTGCTGGGTAAGTGAGTGAGCAGGATGGGTGAGTGAGAGGGCAGGGTGCGAGGGTGAGTTTGGATGGATGGGCAGGGTAGGTGGGTGGGCGTGGGGCAGGGTGAGGCAGCGTGCGTGGGTGAGTGAATGGGCAAGGTGAGTGGATGAGTGAGTGATCAGAGTGTATGGGTGAGTAGCTGGGCAGATAGGGTGGATAAGTGAGTCGACAGGGAGGGTGGGTGAGTGGGTGGGTAGGATGGGTGGGTGGGTGAATGGATAGGCAGGGTGGGTGGATGGATACCATAGTGGGAAGCTAAGTATAGGCCCAAAGGGTCTGTATCCCTGGGGAATGGGCCCAAGGAGGAACATAGGTCAAGTGGGTAAAGTGGGACCCCTGGGGTCGTCTCCCACAAGGGTTCCCCCCCCTCCCCTAGGGTCCCGGGCTATGTCAATATGCACGGTCATAGTTATTTACCCGGGCAGTGCAGAGTACCCTGTCATGATCTGACATTTCTGGATGTTGCACTCTCCATTTATTTATGGTAAATAATTAAATATGATTGTGAAGATAATATAAATTATGTGTAGGCGTGTGTGCGAGTGTATATATCAGTACATGTAGCGCGCGCACGCACGCACGCACACACACACACACACACACACACACACACACACACACACACACACACACACACACACACACACACACACACACACACACACACACACACACACACACACACACACACACGACTCCAAGAACCTCCTTACATGTCTGCCAACATTTCCACTACACGTTTGGAGCTGCGTGGCGGTAGCGATAATGTTCAGTAATCCTTCCACACCTGCCGCCTCTCCCAGCCTCACCGCCAGGCTTAACGGCGGCCACGTCCCCAACACAGCACTACTGCGGGGCGGTGAGATAGGGATGAGACGGGGTGTTGAGGCGGGGTGGAACTGGGTGCTGGGGAAGAGGTGGGTGGAACAGTAGGGACATGGAGTTAGGTTGTGGAGCTGGGCGATGGGTTGAGGTGGGGCGGGAAGTGGGACCAGGTGGGGCCGGAGGTGGGATGAGGTGTGATGAAGAGGTAGTACGCAATAAAGTGGGGAGGTGGGATGAGGTGTGATGAAGAGGTAGTACGCGAAAGAGAGGGGAGGTGGGATGAGGTGCGGCGTGATGTGGGATAAGTAGGGGCGAGGTGTGGGATGAGGTGGGGCGGGATGTGGAACAACGCAGGGTAGGGCGGTGGGATCAGGTGGGCGAGGTGGTGGGATCAAGTGTGCCGATGCGATGGGACGAGGTGGGGCGGAAATGTAACCACCGATCCTCTATATTTTTTCAGCCGGCGTTAGTATCGTGGTGTGGTGGTGGTGGTGATGGTGGTGACGACAAGTGTGGTACTGATGTAGAGGTAGTGTGGTAGCGGTACAAGCTAGGTGGTGTTACGGTAATTAGCAGCGTGGTGGTGTGGTATTAGTGTGGTGGTGAGGCGGTGATGATGGTGGTGGTGTTGGTGCGATGGTGCTGATGTGGTGTTAAGTGTGGCAGGGGTTCAGTTGTGGTGCTAGTGAGGTGGTGGCACAATTGTAGGAACAGTGGTGATGTTGGTTACTAGTATGGTGCGGGTGTGAGGGTGTGGTAATGGTTATGGTGTCCTGGTTGTGTTATGTGATGCTGGTGTAATGATGTGGCGTGGTGGTAGTTTGGAGATGATGGGGTATGGTGACGGTGGTGTGATGAGGTACTGCTATGGCTTTCGTTTTGTGGTGCTTCTGGCGTGGTGGTGGTGTGATGATGGTTCTGGTATGGTCACTCATGTGGTGGTGATGGTAATGTGATGATGGCTCTGATATGGTGATTCTCGTGTGTGGTAGTAGTGATGGTTCTGGTTTGGTGATTCTCGTGTGGTGGTGGTGATGTGATGATAGTTCTGGTTTGGTGATTTTCGTGTGATGGTGGTTGCGATGTGATCATAGTTCTGGTTTGGTGATTCTCGTGTGATGGTGGTGGTGATGTGATCATAGTTCTGGTTTGGTGATTCTCGTGTGGTAGTTGTAGGGTATAATAATTTTGGTATGGTGGTATTGATGGGGTGGTGTGGGTGGGATGATGTGGTGGTGCTGGTATTGTGGTGGTTCAAAGGTAATTGTGTTATTGCTTTGATAGTGCGGTAATGTGTTGGTCGTTCCGGAGTGGAAGTGGTGGCATGCTGGTGCTGGTGATGGTTGTGCAATGGGTGGTAATATCACGGTGAAGGGTAATGGTGGTGAGTCTAAGGGTAGTGATAGTGATGGCTGTATTGAGACTGGTCTGATGGCAATGATTGAAGCTGATGGTTACTTTGATGGTGGTAAGCTTGGCTCGTTACAGTGTACTTGTATTGCTTGTGAGGAAAAGTTAGTAGCTGGTATTTGAAACAGCGTTGGCCGGGCTTACAAGATGCAGTGATGAGAGTTATTCCTGGTGATACATTGACAGATAATTACGGCATTTCTTTCCACCCATCCAGATATCTGACGTAAGAAATAACTTTTCCTGGCATTTAACCCGTGTAACCTCGTGATGTATAATGTATTTTACACAAATACCTTAAGAGGATGTTATTCAAGTTAGGAAGTCTCTGTCTTAGTGAAAATGGGACTAAAGGCGTTCGTAAGGGATACATCTAAAACCTTCAATTCAAAATGTTTCTCCCGAGCTGAGTGAAACCGTCTGAAAATGGAGGAACATATTATTGTTGCTCTGTAAATCTTACCTGTACTGAGAGATCATTATTTATTTATTTTATTTAACTACCTGGATTTATTTTTCAATTATTTTTATTTTTGCACTGGTCCCTTATTCTCAAATACTGTACGCTTTTGTAGAATTTTCACAAGACCTTTCATTGCTGCTCAAGCGTTGGCAGGTGGACGAGCTCCCCTTTAGTGACGACTGCCGCTTGTCTCTCTTTAACCTACATCCGGAAACACCGCGCTGTACATCTGTCCACCGCAGCAAAACAACGCGTACACTGTCACAAGCAAATTTCTCTCACTTGTCTAGAAGTGCATTTAACGTAGAGACATTGGCACGTATGTTACTTGGCACGGGAGACTTTCTGTCAGTTCTTCCTCTTCGTTTCATTATACATATTATCCTACATGTTAATAGAGTTTTATTTGTAATTAATGTCCTAATGCCGACCTTGTTTACACCGATAACATAGGAGATTATTAAGATGTACTAGCAAATATAAATCGCAGAGCAAGAGCTGATGCTAACTCTCCTAAACCAAGAAGACTGTGGTTCATTGTGACAGCTCACTGAGGATCGTATTCTAAGTGGTTTTTGAAATTTCGCAACACCTCCTTCTCAGCGATTTATGATGCTATTGCATCTTGTTATCGACTTTTACGTTACTGAGGCAAACTATGTCCATACCAGAAATACACGTGTAAGTACCATAGAAGAGATTATCTGGACGTAATAGACATAACAAATCGCCAAGAAAGAGCTGCTCGGAAGCCTCGTATGTCACGGTCATCATTTTCTCTTTCTCCAGGCTGGGGTCCCTCACGAGCTGGCGGGGCGGGGCACGGAGACGGAGGGGCGGGGCTGCTGACGGTGACGCCCCAGGACCCTTCCGGTGCAGCCAGGAAATCGCAGCAGCGCGTCCCATTCAACTCCGTCGTGTTTTCTGAGCGCAAACCCTCTACTGGCGACGCCCTAGTGCTGAGTTTGGGTCTTGGTGCTGACGACGCCAGAACCATCCCGGATATTGCCTCCAAGAACCAGGTCAGTCATTTATATTTTAGGCCACACCAGTCCAGGCCAGTGCTCTGTTCCATCAATGCTGAGCCATTTCTGTATCAAGCCAGCTCCAAATCAGGTCAGGGTTGAGTTGCCGCTCTTGACGGCCCATTTGATGCTTCCGGAGTCGTTAGTTTGACAGCTGGAGAGAGACATGCCGGTGACCCACAAATCTAGGATCTTTCTAGGGACTGGTTTTCCTGTGTGTCAGTGCCGTTAGTGATTTGAATACCAGGGCGAGTGTCATGTGGTTTGGTGGAACACTTTAGTCTTACATGGGTTAATTGAGGGGGAGAGATACTGATCCTTCCTCACTGAATAGAAACTGAATAGAATAATTCGTTTTAAACACAGTAAGTATGAGGACGACTTTTCATTCTAATCAGATTAACATTATACGATTTTATTTGACTCAGGAACCACCTTTATGAGTAGAGAGATTAGTGAAGGATATAGCTAAATCCTCTCTCTCTCTCTCTCTCTCTCTCTCTCACACACACACACACACACACACACACACACACACACACACACACACACACACACACACACACACACACACACACACACACACATATTGTGTATATAATTGTGTGGAAATAGCACAAATATATCAATAAAAGACGTCACAGGATTCCATGGGTGCCGGCGTAGCGAGAGCCTTCTAATTTCTCCCTTGTGATGTCCGCTCTCGCACAGGTCCTTTCTTGAGCAGTAACCGTGACCGTAAAGCCGATAGGATTCGGAAGGATGAGAATGTATGCCCGTCCCTGCACGACATCTGTTAGAGAAATTGGATGTTCACTTTGGATGAGTAATAGGTATGGTATGTTGCTGGGAGCTGTTTGATGTGACGGTAAGGAAAGACATGCGTAAATGTTGGCAGCTGTACTTGACTGTTTTTCTTTACACATCTGTAGTGAGATGTGAAATTTAAGGCGGATTTTTCAGTGCACTGTAACTCATATTGGTGTATGGAACTCTTGTAATTTATGGTTCCATACCCCTGTATACACCCACACTGTTAGTACTGTCATCCAGTTATACAGTCTGAGAGTAGATCCCTATCCTTTCTCCTCTCTACTTTGCCCTCAGATTCTCGCTGCTTACACGACATAAGCTCATTATGGTACGTAGCTGCTGTATGCCTGATTCATGTGTAAAACCTTACCCTTCACACTGCAGACTGAAAAAAAAAAAAAAAAAAAAAGAGTTGCCCAGAGGAGGACTCACATACCAGCTCTGCATCGCTTAAACGTATCCACTTATTTCATTCAAGCGGAAAATAGATGAGAGTTCCCTTGAGGTGCGGTTATTGCCATTATGCTGCGTCGACCCGGCACATTAACTAAGCAGTTCAAGTCCCCCTCTAATAAAGCTATGGCGGCTTAATACCCGGGGAAACAAAATATCGGTGACCCAGGCAAACCAGGTCAAGCGTCGACCCAGAACTAGGTCAGCGTCGAGCATGAATCAGGTCAATGTCTTCCCACTCCGGACACAGGCTCTGCTCCCCTCTCTCCTCCTCCCATTATCCTCTCCCCCACTCCCCACCCCTGCTTGTTCCTCTTCTGGCTCCCCCAGACCCTTTTCAAGCTTCCATATCGCCTGCTTCTCATTGCCCCTCTCTCCTCTATCCCCTTCTTTCAGTCTCACCCCCCCCTCCCCAACCTTCTGGCCCTCTTCTTCCTTTATTTGCTACCTTCTTACTCTTTTATTGCCTCTCTCTCTCTCTCTCTCTCTCTCTCTCTTTCTCTCTCTCTCTCTCTCACACACACACACACACACACACACACACACACACACACACACACACACACACACACACACACACACACACACACACACACACACACACACACACACACACCGTTCCCCCCCCCTCTCCCCGCCTCTGGCTCATTTTTATCCCCTCTCGTCTCCTTCTCCCTCCCTCTCCCCTCCACCCGTAACTTCCCTCCCCCCTTAACTTCCCTCCACCACCACTCACCATCATATTCCCGTCCGTCGCCTCCATCTCCACCAGTTTACCACCAACTCTTTACCCTACTTTTGCCGTCGTGTTTTTAGTCTGTGAGGTGGTCAGGCTTGTGCTATTTATTAGATTTCCCGGCGCCCCAGATTTGTTTATATACTGTTCTTCCGCCTATATTTAGTTTTTTCTCTGTGTCTGTTTGTCCACATCGCTTCCTCCCTCACTCTGATTTATGGAGAGAGAGAGAGAGAGAGAGAGAGAGAGAGAGAGAGAGACGGAGGTACATGCATACATAGTCCTACTGGTGGAGTGGTCAACTTAATGTACACAAATTGTCACAGACACACATATACACATCAGCATCTGGCACGACTACTCACTTTCATCAAATAGCACACACGCTTATGCATACGTATACCCACACATGGACTTCTGTAGTGGTTATCATACATGCACATTACTTTCATATGCATAAATCCATCTAGATACCAGCAGTGCTCATCACACACACACACACACACACACACACACACACACACACACACACACACACACACACACACACACATGCATATATGGAGGTCTTGAAGTGAAGCAGAACGAACTGGCACATGGGGTGTATCGGTTGTTAACTTTTATTATTGGCTCGTTCCTGGCGTTCCCATATTTGAGTGCGTTCCTGGTGGTGTCGTTCCTCCAGTTTTCATGTCGCGGCGGAAATGAGCTGTTTTTTTGCTTAAGAAACATAATGGGTGTTTATTTCACAGAGCCATGAGTTGTGTCAATGGATGAAATTATGCCTATACTGTATTGCATTTACTCTAACGTGGCTTAATTTTCCATCTTGCCATGTTGAATGCTGAGTCGTTGCAATAGATTACTGCTAGAGTATGATGCTGATCACGAAGAAGTGCTATGAAAAGGCTGTAGAATGGTAGTATCGTCTTTCTTTGCCACTGACCTGCGGAAAATAAGCTAAAGACACGATAATCCGTGCAAGATTAAGGTGAAGAGAGTGTAATTAAAACTGTGTTTATTATGAAGGTAGAAATGTTTGGGCCAGGTGGTGGGAGGGGTATAGAGGACAGAGTGAATTCTTTATCTTCTCTAACGTTTCGGGCTACATAGAACCCATTTGTGTACTTTGGAGAGTGTAAAGAATTAAAACTATCCTGTGTCTCCTTCCCGCCCAACTCATCCAACTTGTCACAAAGGATCAGCCACGGTTTGGGCCATACTTCAAGGTCCAAGTCAGACAGAAACTTGTGTATCTTCACACTTAACACAGCTTCACTTTGTAGGAGCATTTTCTTCCATATGTCTGTACGGTGATATTATATTACAGTGAATTTATATTATCATTATTGCCGACACCTCACAGTACACGTATCGAAGTACTGTGTCATCCAGTTTATACAGGGTGTCACGGGAGGAAATGGCATGACTTTGGGAAATGATACGCGAAGGAATCCTGAGGAAAAAAAAAAAAATGTTATATCAGCATAGAGCCAAATCTCAGTTATTACGGATCTGAAGTTAATGGTGACCTGTTGGACGAAAATTATCTCCCTTATAAATCACCCATAAAGCCATCGGTAATTGTAGCTCCGTAACAATGGAGATTTGGAATAATATTGAGAACACATTTTTTGTTTAGAATTCCGCCATCAATCATTTCCCAAAGCTATGCCATTTCTTCCCGGGATTCCCAGTGTAATTCCAGCCTTAGTTTATGAGCCTAATTTCTTCCAGATCTTTGTTCGCTGATAAATTGTAGTGGCTTTTTATACGATCCTAAGCCGACATCTCACAATATCGGTGTACCATGATTGCCACGTAGAATAAAAAAGTGTTATCGATAAATGTTAGTGAGAATATGCAGTATAAATGAAGATGGACCAGTCTTCTCTATGCCATGTAGCAATATTCCCTCGTGTAAATACAGGCCAGTGATGTGACCTGGTGCCCCTGCTCACAATTTGGTTATCAAATCGGAGCGTTCCACTTGTTAATATTATACGACTCCAGCCCTGCATGCATTCATATACACGTACTAACACACGTTTACAGTCCTCGATTAGCACACACACACACACACACACACACACACACACACACACACACACACACACACACACACACACACACACACACACACATACTGAGAGAGAGAGAGAGAGAGAGAGAGAGAGAGAGAGTGGGGGAGGGGCAGGGAATGAGAGAGGGAGAGAGAAAGAGAGAGAAACAGGGGGGAAGGGGGGGCAGGGAATGAGAGAGAGAGGGAGAGAGAAATTCTCTAAGCCGGCCTAAGAGGTGTAAGTGCAGGTCATGTCACCTCCCTCCTAGCGCCTCTCACTCCGCTCCTCTCACACACCCTGCCCCACTCCCTCCCTGCCCCACTCCCTCCCTGCCTCTCTCACTCCCTGCCTCTCTCACTCCCTGCCTCTCACTCCCTGCCTCTCCCACCAGCGTAACTGGGTTAACTTCTGGTCCTCCACTGCTACACCATTTACCTTCACCTTCTCTCCTTTAAATACATTTACATCAGTTTTGTTCTTGCTACAACAAATTCATCACTAAAGAAGACATATTAGTGAGGAGAGGATTACTGAAGGCCATATCTGACTCCCTCACTTCGGGAAAATACGCAATCACTCCTTAGCACAGGGACTCCTGAACTTAGATATGCGAGAGTCATTGAAGTTATTTGTGTTGTCATTTCCATCACTGACATCTTTCACTGTGTATATTCCCTGAGCCAAGATATTAAGTGTAGCTTCCTAGATTTCCAGAAATAGAAGAAAAAATAAATCAAAATTCAGGTGTAAGCCATTCACTCTGGATGTGCACTTAGTCTCTGTCAGCGTCAAAGGAAAGTTGCAGATTTTTTTAAAAGACCCACCTCCTCGGGATGCTTACGATACTCTACCATTGGCTTATCATGATTTCATATCAGCCATGGATGCCACTTAGTTGTCAGTATGACTGTTACAGAACTTTTTACGCACAGGCTAATGTGACACTCGACTGAATATCATCGTCTGGCCTGGGCTGAAATAAAATAAAAGCACTGCCTTACCCAGGAGAGAGTTGATGACTCTTTCAAGTTCCTATAGCCCAGTCAGCTGATTATAATCGTCTGGCTGGAGTTCATTAATAAAGGTGTCCCGACCATAAAGAGGTTAACAGAATTCCAGCATAGCTATTTGGGCATAGGTTCTGTTTTATGCTTTAGCAAAGGAAAACTTCGTGCTATGCTTTGTGGACGATGAGCTTAGAATGGCACTTTCCAAAACAGCAGCCAGGATTGAAGCTGTGGCTCTGAATAACTAAGCACATCCTTCGTAATAAATTCTTCATTAGCTGAATACTTAACACAGGTGTAAATACGTCGTGCTTTCACCAAGTGTTGCAGTTTATGCTTAAAGCAGTATATATATATATATATATATATATATATATATATATATATATATATATATATATATATATATATTAGGTCTAGAGGCTAATTCTTTGTTTACGGTGGGTCCGCCTCAGCAGTATAAAACTGTCTGGCATTAACTGGAATGAAATTTACACAGTTAGATCCAAACAACTCTAGCACATCGTTCACCGAATTACTCTTACTTGTAGCCCCTTCACTACAATGACGCAATACTGATTTTTTTTTTTTCGTACCTTTTCCAGGCGATTTTATTCTGCTTAAGGAAGACTTTTTGAACTGTTGAGGTAAGATATAACCTATATTAACCCCTTCACTACGAGGTACCTTTCCTAAGTACAGTAAAATTGCGTAGAGTTAATAGGAATAAAAATACATAGGCAACGCTAAGCCGTTGCAACCCTCCATTTGACCATGCACATACCCCCACCTTCCTGCACACGTAACCAAACGCATACCGGTCCTCACCCCCCTCCCCATCTCTGTATCACACAGAGACATTAAAACTTAAAAATTTCAGTAGATTATCTATAGTGATAATGAACATACGAGCAGATCTGATGAAATTATGACTCCTGCTATTTCATTTAGGCAGCAATTTTTTTAATTACATAATAGTTACAGTCATGAAATTTCATACATAATTAGATACGGTATTCATATAATCATTCATCATGTACAATTTCTACCTCCTAGGTGTAATAGTTGCAAACCTTTGATAGACAAATGCATTGAAATATTCAGTTTTATGTATTTTTGCAGTTTCATAACATTATATAATCTCATGGCATTCTAACTACCAAAAGGCACCAGGAGGCATATTAACAAATATTCCTGGAGAGTTTGAAGTCTGTACCTGTATTACTTTCTGAGTCCTAGTCCGGAAACTGTTTTTTTTTTTTTTTTTTTTTTTTCCAAAAAGCTACTTAAGACACAGCATTCAACCTATCATTAGGCACTAGTTCAACACAAGACACATAAGTATGTGAAATTTCATGACTCTATTATGAATACTTTCTGAGTTCTGGCCCAGAAACGAAATCTCTATGCCCGGCCAGCCGCCTTGCTGCTCTGCCGCCCAACTCTGCAAACAGACACCTGTTGATCCCAGTGATAACAACACCCTCCTCTGACTTTGTCAGACGGAGGGTAAAGACTAATGGGACTGAAGAGGTTAAACCTGTTTGCTGCGCTGTGGGCTTCGTGGAGCAAAAAGCATGTGACGTTTGCCGAAATTAAAAGCCAAAGTTCGAATTTCGAGGACAAAAAAATAAAAGTTTGCAGTCTGATTTTTCGCTGTCTTAATTAGTTTGAAGATATGAAGGAACTTCTCTGCTATTTAGAGTTTTCTCAGTAGCATCTCGGAATTCGTACACTTTATTTCACAGGAGTCTAGGAGCCAACACGCATAGCCAACTTCTGTCACAGTAAAAGTAGTCCCAAATTGACTGGACATTTATAACAGTTACTCATAATTTCGCTGTTAGGTAACGTCTACGGCCCGTATTTTCGTCGGTTAAGAAAGCTTCCTAACACTTCTTCCTAAGCGATTTATTTTGCTATTGCACCTTACTGTCCTCATCTGTGCTATTAATTCATTTTAATATCACCATACTCTTCATGAATAACGTACGAATTTATACTTACCATCCGTACCCAAAACTAAATCGCTTAGGAAGAGGTGTCAGGGAGCCTCTTTGAGCGACGAGCATACGGTCCTCGATCACTTACACAAGCAGAGATAATTCCAGACCTTTAAACTAACCCCAGATTATTTTTGAGATCCACAATTTTTACGCTTCAGGTACTTGGAGTGTCCTGGTTTAATCATCCTTTAAATCAAGGGAGTTTCTGGCTGTGGCGCTTAATTGACTCCCTTCCCTTTAGACGCCCACCTTCATGTCTGCTATTGCTTTCCGGGAACTGAGCTTTTCCTGACGTTTTTGAAACCCTCGGTGTTATTTATGGCTACAGTTTTGTGGGGATGTTTTCTTTGCAAACCTTACCTCTCTTTTTAACTCCTTCTGGCTGTCTTGAGTGGTGAGGGAGAGGATGTGAAGTGTAGACGAACGGGAAGAAGCAAGGAAGGAATGATGAGGGAAGAAAGAGAGGATAAACTGACATAAAGATTGGATGAAGGGATCAAGTAGGAAGGTAAAAGAGAATATTCTCGTATACAGTATATCAAGGTTATGAATTATACTTAAGTGAGAGAACAAGGGAGCAAATTTCATGTTGGCTCCACTGTAAAAATCATTGTAAGTTAATATCATTTCATGCACCAGAAGTGTTGAATCATGTTGCAGAAATGGCTGTTCTGTAACATCACCTGCGAGCACTAACAGCATTCATAATAATCCAGTAATATCGTGATATGGTTTGTTGAAGGAAGTGAAATGTGATAAACGTATAGGGATATAATGTGCTGTCGAACGAGAATGGGTTTATCTTCGAAGGAGAATATTTTTGCGGTTAGAAATGCCTTGCGGAGCGTCCAGTCTTGGCATGAGACAAACTGTCTTGATAATGGGATGAAGGTATACTAATGTAGTGAATATATGATAATGGAACAAAGGTGTTTTAATGGGATGAATGTGTAGTAGTGGGGTGAAGGTGTACAGATGGGGTGAGGGTGTACTACAGGGGTGAAAGAACTAGTGATGTGAAGGCGTACTAATGGGGTGAATGTGTACAAGTATCGGTGTACAGTGGGTCCGATTCCTACTGAAAACATTCGAACAACTGCGTACATTACCAGAGTCTCGTTGTGTATGAACATTGTTAATATAAACATAACATTTGCTATATGTTTGCAAGAGGATATTACTAATTGGCGATGTATGACACCTCCCGACATCAGGGATACTAACGTGTGGTAGATCGGATACTAATATTTCAGTGACCGTTCTGTGGCCCCAAATGTTTCACGCTGATTGTGCTCCGATAGTCTTGTGGCCAGTGATACTAATTGGGTTATAGGGATTACTGTCATGGGAGAGATGCTGTTCCCTGGGTGAGTATTGGTCTCTCTAGGACGTGTTCATAAATTTTCCTTGGCCTGAGGTACATAAAAAATTACATATATATTCCTGTATCTTTACTCATACAGCTACCAAACACTGGACAACCAAACTGTAATCGATACTGAAGCCCCCCAAAAAAAGGCCACTACCAGAATTGTTTCGGCTGATAATTCACTGCAATGGAGGCGTTTATCTTAACAGTTATTTTACAGTATTTCTTGGAACTGACGAGGTAGGCTGTTGGTTTATTCATCTACCTCCAGATTATTTCATTTTTCGTAGGGGAGATCTTTTGTAGTGAAGGGGTCGGTGAAAGGTTTATCATGTACCTTACTTTGTCAATTCTCCTCTGTAACCTCCTCCCCCCCCTCCCCCCCAAAAAAATGCAGACGGCAAGAATAAAATAAAATGAAGTTCTGTGGTTGAAGAGGCAGAGAGAGTGCTTTATAAATACAGTACATCCGGTGGTGAGTATGGGCATGAGTCAGAATATTCTTAGTACGATGGATTGTTGAGTATTCAGTCCAGTATAGATTCCCCTGCTGGTGGGGTGAGGGTGACTGGATATTGATGTTCTCTCTCATGGCAGCCCCTCACACACATTCCCTCCCTCCCTCCCTCCAATATCCCTGCCTCCCTCTGTCCGCTCCTAGCACCTCACCCCTCCACTCCTGCACATGGGGGGTTTGGGGGGAACCTTCCTGCTTCTCAATCCTTGACTTTAACTGATAGAATACTTTTGATACTTACAACCTCCCTTATACCAAACAGCCACCAAAGGACGAATAGGTCTGGTGCTGTTAGCTTTCCTTTGTACTCGTTTGTACTTTCATCTTGACATCCCTTATCATCATTTCCCTTTTTTCCTCTTTACATTTCCCCCCTCTCCCATTTCCTATCCTCCTCATGAGTTCCTCTCTCGATTTCCCTTTCTTCCTGATAAAAATCTCTCTCTCTCTCTCTCTCTCTCTCTCTCTCTCTCTCTCTCTCTCTCTCTCTCTCTCTCTCTCTCTCTCTCTCTCTCTCTCTCTCTCTCTCTCTCTCTCTCTCTCTCTCTCTCATCCACTCTGTCAGTTCGGTTCACCCCATCTCACAAAGCTTTATCTTCTTTCCATCCTCCTGAGACGATCATCTACTTCTGTCACCATCCACACACCCTCCACCGCTGACAACCCTTTAATCTCACCCCTCCATGACAACACCCCTCACCCCACTGCCCTTACCAACACCCCTCACCCCACTGCCCTTACCAACACCTCTCACCCCACTGTCCTTAGCAACACCCCTCACCCCACTGCTCTTAACAACACCTCTTACCCCACTCTGGCTTCTGACATATTCGCTCTCTTTTCGCTCCCTTTATTGACGATATCCCTGTTCTCTCATCCTCCTAAAAGCGGATTGTCCCTTCCTTCATCTTGCAGCAGAACTCTTCCCTCACTCTTCTCCTTCTCCACTCTCAGTTCCTGCCTCCCTCCCGTTCTCACTCCTCTCTACCTCTCCCCCTTTCTTTCCCCCTACATACTTCCCACTCTCACTATCCCCTCCCCCCCCTACTCGCACTCCCTTCCATCCTTCCCCTTTCACTCTCTCCATCCCTCCCACTCTCACTAGTCCTACTTCTTTTGTTCTCATTTCCCTCCATCCCTCCCCCTTCTCACTCCCCCACTTTTCCCCCACTAACTCCCTCCAACTCTCCCTCTTCAACTCCCTCCATCCCTCTCTCTCATAAAATCATTACTCTACCCCTTCCCCCTCATGACAGACCCTCCCCTTTCGCCTCCTCTCTCATAACCCCATCTGTCTTCTGCGTTTTCTCTCCCCACTGCTTTCATAACTAACCTGTCTCAGTCCCCTTCCTCATCTCTCCGACGATATCCTTTTCTTTTCCTCCCCTCCTCTCTCCCCTCTGCCTCGCGTACATCACTCTCTCTCCTTCCTCTATCGTCATTACGTATACATTCTCTTCCCCCTCTCTCATAACACACAGATCCCTCCCTCCCATCTTCTCTTGATCCCTTCTTTCTTCTCCTCCTCCCCTTTCTCTCATGACACACCATCTTTCTCCCCTTCCATCTCCCCCTCTTCGCATGACAAATCTCTCCTCTCCACCCCTCCACCTTCTCCCCCGCGACATCAACATCCTCCCCTCCCTCCTTTCCCTCCCGTGACGCACCACACACATCACCACAACCATCCTTCTCCTGCCCCCCCCCCTCCCCCAACACACTTCGCTGTCAATGCAACCTTCACCCCAGACCAAAATAGCCCATGACATTTATCCCTGCTATTTTTATGCCCACCCTTCCTAAGAAATCGTCGAGGGAGGCAAGGACCACATTTTTCTTGGCGTGCTCTTTCGTTGATTTGTTGTGTCAGGGGGAGAAGTTGGGATCCTGGTTGACGGATGAGTGAGAAAGTGTGCTAGTTTCTCTCTCTCTCTCTCTCTCTCTCTCTCTCTCTCTCTTACTCTCCTTGACATTTTATGTCTTCTCTTCCCTCGTCTTGACATTTCTTTCCTTCTTGTCTCTTTGTTCTCCTTTTTGTTCTGTTTTGTTCTCATCAGTTTTCTTTCCTTTTTCTTTTCTCTACACCTTCTCTCCTTTCTTCACTCCCTCCTCCTCCTCCTCCTCCTCTCTTCTCCTCTCCTTTCCTCTCTACCTGAGCCATCGTGGGAGGAACTAGAGATGGAGACTTTTCTTATGCTGCCTTTGTAATCTTGTTGGAGTCTTGGGGTGTAGTGAGGATGGTGATTGACGGGCGAGTGTGCTAGCTCTCTTTCTCACTATCTCCTTTCTTGCGAAAGAGAGAGAGAGAGAGAGAGAGAGAGAGAGAGGACTTCCTTACTATCTCTTTTTCTTGTGGGTGAGGGAGAATGTGACACATTTCTTTTTCATTCAAGCCGCATGTTCATGAGACCCTTTTTTTTTTTTTTTTTTTTATTTGACCAGTCAAGACCAGTCTGTGTTCCTAGACCTCCTAGATGCTCGCAAGAATGGATTTTTAGGTCAGTATCTTCCATAATGCTGCTCCTGTTGGCTGGAGGGTCGAGTGTACAGACCCTTGAACAAATCAGCAAGTGGATGATGATAAATCAATATAAATATCGTTCTGATTACTTGTTTCTATTATATATAAATTAAAATATGCGATAACTCACCAGTGTCACGATCAGTATCATGATACTGGGTTCTTATTACGCCTTGAAGTGAAACAAACGTGCACCTTACCTTTTCAGTGGAAACAGAATTGTAACCAATAAAACAGCATTCAGAGAGCGCATGCCTCCGCCAACGCGTATGCCTGACAACTCAGGTCACCACCAAAATTTAATCAGCTCACCCAGATACCCACAAAATTTCATTGAAATCCATCAGCAACTTAGAGATATCTTGTGGACAAACAAACAAAACACAGTCCTGAACTGGGTCTCGAACTTAGATCATCACCAAAATTAAGTAAATTCTTCCTTGCCCCATGACCCACATACCCACAAAATTTCATTGAAATTCTTCAATATCTCTTTATTTTGATTATTGTTGTACACAAACAAATATACAAACGGGGATGCATACGTAACCTACTCCAGTTCATTTGGCGGAGGTAATAACCAGAGACAAAATTGCAGTACTAGTCCAGAAGAAATCATTACTGTGAAATAGTTGTAATTGCCGACAGTACCTTATGATAAGCCATTAAGATGCACAAATTTTGCATTTCTGTTCTGCCATTATCTCACTAATTCACCCATTATTAATTGATATTTTCAGTTTAGGTTTCAACATAGCATCTACATTAACATCTCTTTCCCATGTCAGTGCTGGCTGTCCTTTATGCGAAATTAGAGTTTTAAAAGTATTAATCTTTTACTTCCGTCTGCCATCTTTCCCGTATCAGGTGTTTACCCCTGGACACGGGTCGCTGGTGGCCGTCTTTGTTGCCCAGTGCCACCTCGCAGCCTTGTGAACAGGAATAGGCTAAGGCTGTCCAACCTCCAGGGCAGGATTGCATTCGACCAGTCCTGACCGTCCTAATATGTATCGCCAGAATAGCCACGGGAACTGGACCGATCAAAACCGGAAGAGACCGGTCTCATAGCCTCCCTCACTGAAGTGCATCTCTCTCTCTCTCTCTCTCTCTCTTTATATCTCGTCCCTTCTTTCCTATCTTCTTTACCTCTGTCATCTCACATTTCCTCTCATATCTGTTCACTTCACCTCACATCGCTTCACTTTACTTCACCTCTCTTCATTTCCTTTCACATCTCTTCGGTTCACTTCACAGCCTTCACCGCGTTTCATTTCACTTCACCTCTCCACACTTCTCTTCATTTCACATATTTCAATTATCTTCACTTCATTTCACTTTCCTTCACCTCGCTCCTGATTACTTCCTTTGACCCTCTCATCTCTCTCTCTCTCTCTCTCTCTCTCTCTCTTGCTAAAAATACAACTCGCTATGCTCTGCTGCAGATTGTCATGTCACTCTTCACTTGTACCGCCCACTTCCTCTCTCTCTCTCTCTCTCTCTCTCTCTCTCTCTCTCTCTCTCTCTCTCTCTCTCAATGATGATAACATTTAGCCACTCACATAGACATTCATAAAAAAAACATTCATCATCATCATTATCCTGACCAAGTTCTCCTTAAATAGTGAGATATGACAAAACTCTATATTTTTCCCCCATTCAGAACACGGAGGAGAGAATAACAGTGCAAGATTGCTTTGTACTCGCAAGATCTTTTTGGCCTCATCCTAATAATCTTTTTCATTTTACATATCAGGATCGTATGGAGCATAATTTTTTGAACATCATTTTAATACGTCCTTTCCTATGTAATTTTCTATGTAAGCTTTTCTTTGGCACACGATGGTATTTCCACTATTCTTTGGTGCTTCGGATAGAGTGCTGGCCGAGGGAGGAGCGCTTTTAACTTTACTATCCTTGTCTTTGATTTCTGATACACATATTAGAGCCATGACTTGAGATAAAAATGCCGGGGAAGGACCAACAGATGTGGTGTTGTTCCTCTTCCTTTATACTCTTCCGTCCCTCCCTCCCACTTCACTTCCCCTTCCGTCCGTCTCCCACTTCATTCATCCTTCCCTTCCTCCTTCTCTCCCTCCCTCCCTCTCAGGTCACTCCCTTTTCCCTGCCGTCTTGTTCCCTTCCCCTCCACTTCTTCCCTCTTCCCTCTCCCTCCGTTTCCTCCGCGTTCTGTAGCTCGCCTTCCATGTTCCCTGCCCCTTCCCTGCCTCTCCTCTTCCTTCCTTCCCCCCTCCTTCTCTCCCACTTTTCTCTCGTCACTCCTCATTTCCTCTTTCCCACTACCCTTCATCTTTCCTTCACGCTTCTTTTCCTCCCTGCCTGCTTTCCTCTCCCTCCATTTCTCCCTCCCTCCCTTTACTCCCTTTCCTTGTCTCTTTCTTTATTCATTCTCTTCTCCCCCTTCCCCTGTCTCCCTCACTCACTCACTTATTCCATCCCTGCCACCCCCACCTCTCTCTCTCTCTCTCTCTCTCTCTCTCTCTCTCTCTCTCACTGATATCATCCCAATCTGACTCTCCTCTCCCTCCTCCAGCCCCACCTGTCCCCAAAGAATCTACCTGTAATTAATGGCGTACACCTAGCTTATTACCTTCCCACGTCATTATAAACCTGTCGTGCCGTTCCCACCTTGATTGATGTCACTCCCCTCACCCCTGTTGATTTGGCCCGTCTTGTTTTTCATCTCGTACTTGTTCCTGTACTTGTTCATCTTCTTCTCCTACCCTTCCTCCTCCTCCTCCTCCTGCTCCTCCTCCTTTTCCTGCTCCTCCTCCTCCTCCTGCTCCTCCTCTTCCTCCTTCTCCTCCTCCTCCTCCTCCTCCTCCTCCTCCTCTTCATTTACTCTGTTTTGCTCATTCAGTCCCATTCTATTTGTCACTACCACAAGTCTCCCCAAACCTCAGTAGAATCGTCTTGCAGTAACAATCGTATATTTTAAGAAAGTCGAGAGAACGTGAAAAAATCCTTTGGCACTAAGTTGAAAAAGTGTTTGGCGGAATGAAAGTAGAGAGGGGACGAGAAAAAGAAAGAACAAATGCAGTAGGTTGAGACCAAGAAACTGACAGTCATAATGAAAGTGTTAAAAATGTCCTCGTGACCTTGTATGACACTTGCATGAAATTTTAATTCATATATATTTTTATGTAGAGATTTCGTCCTTCGAAGATAATTTGTTATGAATAAAATAGATGTGCAGTTTCTTCTTGTGCTTTCAGAGAAAACAGTCTGCATACCCAATCCTGCGATATATATGCCGATATCTTTGAAATCCATGTGCTCACACCCCTGCTTCTGATAACTGTTATTTTCAGGAGGGGGGCTTAACTCCCCAGGAATCATTGGCGGAAGGTTCACGCTCACCTAGGATCGCATTACAGATGAGAGTCCACTGTACTACATGTACTAAGATATCAGAGCCATATCTTCCGTCCTGTTACTACTTTTGAGAAGTTTTATTTGGCGAGGGGGCTAATCCCCCTAAAAATAATGATGAAAAACTACTTGATGGAAGACATTAAAGAACCAGACTAACTGATCTGAAAAGTTTCGTTGAAGTCAGTGCGCTTACTTTCCGCTATTTCTGATCGGATTACTTTTTTGGGAGGGGGGCCGACTCCCCCAGGAATCATTCCCGGGGTCATGCTCCCCATTTATCGCATTGCGGATGAGAGTCCATTGTACAACATGCACGAAGATATGAAACCATATCCTCCATTTTATTATTTCTAAAGAATTTCTATTTAGTGAGGAAGGCTGACCCCCCCTAAAAATCATGTATGCAAAATTAAATATAATGGAAAACCTCTCCCCAAACCAAACTAACTCACCTGGGAAGTTTCATTCAAAAATCCATCAAACAGCCTACGAGGAGTTTTAGTCCACACACACACACACACACACACACACACACACACACACACACACACACACACACACACACACACACACACACACACACACACACACACACACACACACACACACACACACACACACACACACACACACACACACACACACACACACACACACACACGATGAATCTCGCGCAACGGTATAGGGCGGGTTGCAGAAAATGATACCATCCTGCTTCTCAGGATAGATAACAGTGGCGGCAAAGTGTAGCATTGCACCACTCAGCTTCTTGATACATTCTCGTCACACATCACACAAAATCAACTATAGTTCAATCGACATAAATTGGCGGAGACTTCTCACTGGCAGAATATGACAATACAGCGGCTCTCCGTCCTTTACAAAGCACTTCATCGTATCTAACGTCATATATTTAAGAAGAGCTTCGCGATCCTGCCGGGCCGCTCAGCACTTATCCAAATTAGAGCTATCTCTGAACCACACTTGGCTTTGGAGCAAATGCTGTCATCTGGGCACTTGCTTAAATGAGAGCCGTGTCTGAAAAGCTACCCTCACCACCACCATCACGGGTACCATCAACACCACCACCACAACTACCACCACCACCATCACCACCACCATGACAGCTACCACCACCACCACCACCATGACATCAACCGTTAACACCACCACCACGACTACCACCACCATCACCATCACCACCACAACAGCTACTACCACCACCACCACCATCACTATCACAGCTACAACCACCACCACCATCATCATCACAGCTACCACCACCACCTCCATCACAGGTACCATCAATACCACCACCACAGCTACCACCACCACCATCGCTACCACCACCACCACCACCATCATCAACATAGCTACCACCACCACCACATCTATTACCATTTTTTTCTGAATAAAATCGTCTGTTTGTGGCATCAGTAATGTAATAGACATCGGACTGTAGATTTATAACCCCACCTCTCTCTCTCTCTCTCTCTCTCTCTCTCTCTCTCTCTCTCTCTCTCTCTCTCTCTCTTGTACTCCAGCAGCGGGATATATATTACAGATGTTATATAAGAGAATCTGTGTGTGTGTGTGTGTGTGTGTGTGTGTGAGAGAGAGAGAGAGAGAGAGAGAGGTAATGTTCAATCTAGCTGATGCCTCACCTCTAACTGTGCCCTGCCTAGCCTCAGTGATGATATATGACTTAAACTGACTCGTACTGGCCTGGCTCATCCTGTCTCACGTTGCGGACTAAACCCATTCTTGTAACAATCCTGTAACAGTAATATTTATATGTCAGCTATTCATACCAGTAATTTCTTGTTTGGCCTCAACATTCTGTATTGAAAGAGGGAAATTTTAGGCCAAATTAAAATGGACAGAGTATACAAATATGCATATTACCACTTCTTTATTTTTCTTTATCAGATTTAATCAATTTTTCTTCGTGTCAGTCTTGTACTTATCGTTCGGTACTTTATTACTCAATGAGGAGCGTAGGTTACCACGGTGCTAGGCTAGTCTTAGGTGAGAGTAATCAGGCGCTACCCCTGGGCGGTAATATGTGAGCAGCTAACTCCATCCATCCCTCGAATGTGTCCCCATATTGGCTACATCAGGTGGGTGCGCCTTGACCCACTAGACTACCATGCGTCCACTTGGTTTTGTTCTGACGACTCAGGTAAGAAGTGGTGTCCTGACCTACAAGATCGTTTGGCTTGTCACAATCCAGAGTCACCTGACTGTGAGTGAATGTTGGTCACCTCCGCCTACCAGATGTTATTCTTCTTAACACTCTCAGGCACTTATACTCACTCAGGTAAATAACATCGTATGACATCAGCTGGAGCAGAATATTACAATAGCCTCGATCATGAAAGGACTAATGACTTGACTGCATGTGTCAGTCGATGAGATCTACAAAGAGGTCGCACTTCAGTCATCCCATGTAATTCATCGGGTAGGTCAGGATCACCTGATGGTCGTGATCGTCAGCTTTTACCCTTCCGGAATAGAGCTGAGAGCTCATATAGTCCGATCTATGGGCAAGGCTGTGAGCTTCACACACGCCCGCACCCGTCCCCTTTGCTCAAGGGGGACAGTAACCACCCACTTCGTCAGTGAAACTTTTCGCAACCTGAGCGAGGCGCGAACTGTGTGTGTGTGTGTGTGTGTGTGTGAGAGAGAGAGAGAGAGAGAGAGAGAGAGAGAGAGAGACACCTGTTATCTTGACATCCATCTGTAGTAGTCAGGTATTTGACATAACCACAAACTATATTGTACCAAATGAATGTCATGTTGCTGTCTGTTCATTTTTCACCTAATGAATAGGACTGACTCCCACAACTTTAATACTTTGTCATAACTGCATTAAATTAAAAAAGCCTTAGTTATGAGGTAGGAATAAGTCTCTTTGGTTATGAGTTAAATCTACCCTCCAATCTGAGCCATCAGCCGAGCTTAAAGTTATTATGGACTTCTCTGACGTTAAAGAAAACGCGCAATTGTGTTCGAGTATAAACTACATATGCTCCCTTTGTCATCATTGGTCATGCAGCCTTCCTGTTGCCACCTCCGAAGACACATGCGTAAAACTGTACATAGATATATCAACATTCACCATTATGAAAAGGTTTTGGCCTAAAGAGTTTTTGGATGACAGTTCCAGTAATTCATTCAGACTGAAGAGTAACAAAACCCCACAGGGATACCACTACTTCAGTTGCCCAAATTTCACTAAGGATAATCTTTCTCATCGATCTTGTCTTTGCTGGAAGATAAATAACCGTTCCTTGCTATACATCTCCTTTATTCCAAATACTTCTTCTAAGCCTTTTGTTGATGCATAGGGGTATTTAATTCGGGATAACGCCAAGTGATTTTTCAGCCAAGAGAAGGTAAAAAAAAATCCCAACTATCCTTTTCTCTCGTACTAATACACATCAATATTTTACTGAAGATACCGCTAGACCATTGTTACAGCTGAAGGAAATATTGACAGAGGGTTAAAACTGCTCATATCTATCCTTTCTCATTTTCTGTTTACCTTTCATCCATGTAATAATGTTTCCCTTAGCATAACTCATCTCTCCTGTTTCTTTTTCTCTTCTTATCTCTTACTTCTTTTTATTAATATTGTAAGTCTGTTCATAATGCGTCTCTCTCTCTCTCTCTCTCTCTCTCCCCCCACTCATTTTCCGTATTATCTCTCTCCTCCTTCGTTTCCAGAAGCTTTTGATGTCTTTGGGATCCTCAGTTGCCTAGGCTGTCTCTCTCTCTCTCTCTCTCTCTCTCTCTCTCTCTCTCTCTCTCAAAAATTTTATATATTTATATATATATATATATATATATATATATATATATATATATATATATATATATATATATATATATATATATGTATATATATATATATATATATATATATATATATATATATATATATATATATATATATATATATATATACAGTATATATATAATCTTTAATCTTTGGGTCGCCAGCACTTCCTCCCACTCCAGTCCGTGTCTCCCCTCTTTCTCCTCCACCTCCTTCCCTCCTTCCTTAAGTTTCTGTCTGACCTCCATTCTTCTAACCTCTTTATCTCCTTACCTCATTTTTGTCACCTTGGCTGTGATGAAGCCGTTTCATGTATACTGCAGCTTAGGTGTGTGTGTGTGTGTGTGTGTGTGTGTGTGTGTGTGTGTGTGTGTGTGTGTGTGTGTGTGTGTGTGAGACCCAGTTTACCCAGAAGCCCCGTCCTCAGTCACAGCTGCCACGCTCAGCCCCGCCCTACACACACACACACACACACACAAACACACTATACATATATATATATATATATATATATATATATATATATATATATATATATATATATATATATATATATTGCTTACTTCATTACATACATACACACACTGACATACGCATCTATTTTAAGCATCAATCCAATTATCCGCTGAAGCTCATACACAGACAGTGACTAACTACACAAAGCAATACACTAAATACACACATGTTTCATTCACTCTTTCAGCCTGAGAAGGTATTTTATTGATGACGTCAGAGTATTTATTCAACTTTACAAATACCCTCTCGTAGTGAATGGGTTAATGATGATGGCTGAATGTAATCCTTTCAGTTCGTAAAGTCTCTCCTAAGCTGTGACAGATTGTGGAGAGATGACGAGCTTAAATAAAATAATAATAGTACTCATTGTGAGGAGGTAAGCACTGAACAAGTTGGGAAACATTTAATTGATATTAAAAGTTGGAGTAAACTATTTTTGTTAATTACGTACGTTTTAAGTAATCAAGGCCACAAACTTTTACTTTCATCATTACCTGGAGGAATTAAAACTGAGGCCCGGAGTAAAATAGGTGTGTGTGTGTGTGTGTGTGTGTGTGTGTGTGTGTGTGTGTGTGTGTGTGTGTGTGTGTGTGTGTGTGTGAAGTCAGGTAAATTTTGTGGATCATTTTCTGTACTTTTTTCTTAAATCTAATACAGTTGTTTGGGAGAGAGGATGAAATCTGCAGTGGTAGTTGTGTTGGTGATGGTGTCTGTCGCAGTTGTAGTAAAAGATGGTCATGATTTTGGTAGTTGTTGTTGTGGTGGTGGGAATTGTTGTTATTGTTTAACGTAGTCTGTCTGGCTGAGCAGACCCGCCGACCACAGTTAAGAAATTACTTCTGTGGGGTCGCCCTACAGGTGCTTAAACCTTGTAGGGGTCCGGCACCCCCTTGTGTCAGCCTCAACAGATTCGGATGAGGGTCCTTCCCACGGTGAGGTGCAGGGAAATATGAGGAGATTTGGCTCCCGGGGTGAACGCCACAGCTGCTCCGCCCAGGGTACACAGAACCACCACGCGTAGGCTCCTCATCTTGCGGTACTGGTGGTGATGGTTTTGTTGGGATGGTGATGATGGGAGTGGTAATTGTGGTGATTGTAGTAATGGTGGTGATGGAGTGGTAGCTGTGATGAAGGGGGTATTATTGATGGTTGTGTAATGGTGGTGATGGGGGATGGTGGCTGTGATGGTGATGATGGGAGTGGTAATGGTGGTGGTTGTGGTAATGGTGGTGATAGAGTGGTAACTGTGATGATGGGGGTTATATTGATGGTTGTGGTAATGGTGGTGATGGAGTGGTAGTTGTGAT
The DNA here is from genome assembly GCF_032717465.1 of Coenobita brevimanus. Taxonomy (NCBI): domain Eukaryota; kingdom Metazoa; phylum Arthropoda; class Malacostraca; order Decapoda; family Coenobitidae; genus Coenobita; species Coenobita brevimanus. Next base: position 18,716,385 of record NC_137045.1, on the reverse strand, counting down.
GATGGGGGTATTATTGATGGTTGCGTAATGGTGGTGATGGGGGATGGTGGCTGTGATGGTGAGCATGATGAGAGAATCTTTAGGGAGTGGGAATTCAATTTTCATCAACCTCGTCAACAGCAGCGGCATCATCAACATCCTCACCATCATTTTGTAAGGTTCTGGAGCACATTTTATCACAAGGGAGGCAGTCCAATCACCTACCCATCAGTTTTGTAGACTATGTTAACCTCGCCTCGCATTGGTAACGTTTTTATTTTCCAGACAATACTTTTTTTTTGGAGGGGGGGGTCTGATTTGTCTGTCTCTTTTTGCACGGTTCATTTGTGCTTGTTTGTCTGACGGTTGGTTTCCATTCATGCAATTGGTTATCCTGTTCATGTCAGTCAACTGTTTTGTATGTTTATATTTTCTGCATTTATCTTTACCTGTGGTTGTTCACTACATTTCCGTTAGCTATCTTAGGTTTCATTCAATACAACGTTCATATGTGTGGATCTGTATTTATCTATCTATCTATAAAACCGAATTACCTGGTTTTTCATAGAATTCGGGTGGCTTGGCCTTTATCACACCGTGGTGTAGTGTTAACGGTGTCTGACTTCTGTCCAGAGGTCTCGGGTTCGATTCCCGGCTGGAAGTAAAAAACTTTCCACATAATTATGTACGCATGTGAAATGTGTGTTTCTCCAAAATGAATATATATATATATATATATATATATATATATATATATATATATATATATATATATATATATATATATATATATATAATATACACATAAGACCATGAGAGCGAAATAAAAAGACGCATTACAATTAGATGCAAATCTTTCGGTGAACATAGAGACATAATGAAAAGTATCTTGCCAGTATGTATGAAATGAAAAGTATTATAACGGATGTATAATCCCAGCTATGACGTACGGCTTTGAGACCTGGAAACTGACAAAATCGATGGAAAATAAACTAATCCGTTCTTATAGAGCAATGGAAAGGTCAGTGTTGGGAATATTTGTGAGAGACAGGAAAATATCAACTTTGGTGAAAGAGCAGACTAAAGTCAAAGACATTATAAAGGTTATAAAAGAGCACAAATGGCTGTGGGCAGGTCATATAGCAAGAATAAGGGATAGCCGATGGAGCAAGAGGCTGACTGATTGGACTCCAAGATTGTAAGCGTAGCAGAAAAAGGCAAGACAGTAGGTTCAGGGATGAGATGAGAGGTTTGCAGGCAGAACGTGGCAGAAGTTGACTCAGTCAAGGAATTCGTGGCGAAGGTTGGGGGAGGCCTTTGTTCAGCAGTGGACTTACAATGACTGCTGCTAATATATATATATATATATATATATATATATATATATATATATATATATATATATATATATATTATATAAACATTATGTATATGGATCTATGGGTCTGTGGATCTATCTATCTACCCATCCATCTATTATATATATATATATATATATATATATATATATATATATATATATATATATATATATATATATATATATATATATATATATTCAACTTTGAAAACACCCAGTCGCATTGAAGGGGTCAGTGAAGACTGAGCGTATCCTTTCCAATGCATAAAGTCTCTCCAAAGCTAAGTGAGATTGTGGGGAGATAAGGAGATTAATTTTAAAAAATCATTTCGGGGAGGTAAGCACTAAGCAAGTTGGTAAATATACAGTATAATTAGCATTAAAAGTTGGAGTTAACGACTATCGTTAATTAAGTACATTTTATTAATTAATCAAGGCCACAAACTTCTACCTTCATCATTTCCTGGGGGAATTAAAACTCAGGCCTGGAGTTACACACACACACACACACACACACACACACACACACACACACACACACACACACACACACACACACACACGAGGGACTACCTAAAAGTTCCTGGATTTTAGCTATATGAGCACGTAGGCTTACTAAAGTTTCTTATTACCACCGTCAGACAAATGGTGCACAGGGGAGTGGTTCCAGCACCCCCAGGACGTGCTGGCACATTATTTGTGGAAGTTTTTGACGGAAACAATATGGCAGTGGTCCCCCATCCCCTGCTTGCTAGGTTTAGCCCCCAGTGACTTCTTTTGTAACCCAAACTGAAAATGAGAATGAGGTGGCGGAGATTTGAGGCTGTCTAGAAGATACAAGAAGAATCGAAGGAGCTGCTGATCAAGGGTGTGCAACTGGTCACTCTGGTTTTCAGTGTCTGGAATGGGTCGCCTAGCCCCAGGTCTCCTCGCTTCTATTGGTACAAAGGATTAGCTGACAGATAGAACAAATATCGAGACTATTGGTTTCAGCTTAGGAGAACCTTCGAACTGGAAGACTTAGATATGGTGTGCTTTTACCACTGCAAGTGTGGTAATGTTTAAGCGTGGTGGCGCACAAGTGTGATATGGTTTAAGTGTGGTGTAGTATTTTGGATGTGGTACAAGTACGTTACAGACAGTTCCCATTCTCATGCAAACAGACATGGTAACGTTCTCTATATGTGAAAGTTGTTAATGATGATGATGATGTTACTGAACCTCAGTTTCTCTAGCCGCGCAGATCCATCTACCACAGGTAGATTTGCATCTATAGGGCAATCCTACAGGTGCAACACAATACGTATGCCGTTGAGGGAACCAGCGTCCCCTTGTAGACCACGCCTTGCCAGGGTCGGACCAGGGTCCTTCCCACTACAAAGTGAAGGGAACTGTTTGACTCCCAGGTGGAACCTACAGCTGCTCAGCGCCACCCAGAGTGCACAGCGCCACTACCTGTGGGCTCCTTGTCAGCACCCGTATGAGACATGTAAACCACGTAAATTATAGTCCATACCTTACATTACATATAGTAATGTTACATTGTGTAGTCTTCGCGTAGCTGATACAGCACATCACATATACCAGACCCAGAGGTACATCCAGGTGGAAATGGTTGTCTATTCCCGTACTGCAGTTCCTCTCTGTCAGAGCAACAAAACAGTACAGTTAAGAACAGGTACAGTTAAGAACATCAGTTCTAACATTTCACTGCATCTGGTTCACACTTAGGTCGTGTACGTTACTTTCCTCCCTGGTGCATCTTATCATGGAGAATCATCGTATGGGCAGACAAACATGCTGAACATCTCCCAGCTTAGTAGGGTTATTCAGGAAAAGGCAGTAAGTAGTTAAAGGTAAAGGTGGAGGCAGTAGCCATGAGGCGCGTAGCTGCATTGTTATCTCCATAACTTGGGCATTTGGCCATACGAGTATAGTGGGTTATTTTGTACAGTCATGTTATACAAGGCACTGTAAACTCCAGGTCACCACAGTTGCCTCCCCTGGAGTGTACACTAGGAACTCATTGTATCTAAAAACCTACAATGGGAGGATGGACACCTGAGTCGCCTGGCACTAGCTGCCTGCATCGTGATTTGAACCCTGGCACTAACAAGTCTGCAGCATCGAAGCTAGTACCACTAACCATTTGGTGGCTGCGACGGTACGTGCGAACTTATTTGGCGAACTTATTTTCCTGACTGTACCACTCCTACCGTCACTGCTCATCGCCAGTACCTCCATTATTTACACCATTTGTCATCATCAGCAGCATCCTCTCCCTGTTTCCCATAGCGTAATGAGGTGTATTATGGTCATGGTCAGTCCATGACTGGTCTACTTCAGTACCGAACTTCTCTTCTTAGAAGAAGTAACCCATAACACACCACACTGGCTTAGGACTGGTCGTCAAGGGGACTGTTGTTATGAAGGAACCAGTTTCTTGAACTCTGGGTTTTCGAACGAGAAGCAGGTGCTCTACTGACTATGAGATCACAGGGAGGTGGAGACCGAAGAAAGTCCCCTCTTCAGATATCCAGTGGTTTTCTTCCTTATGACTCTTATGCGGTGGATAGCCGTAAATGTGTTTCAGGTAAATTAAATAATGACTAGGCCTGGAACACCGCCATTACTCTGTCACTACAGCAGACAGACCCAACACCCCACCACAATTCTGTCGCGGGTCACTCACCGATGTACATTGACACCTGACCAAAAAATACTGTTAATCCTTGATCCACGTGGCTCTGTGCTGCTGTGCCTGGTGTACTGATGTGGAGAAAAAATAAATATCTTGAAGAGGAGAATTGTTGGCCAATTACGCTTTTGTGATATGTAAACAATTATGTTAGCCAGCGATTTTTTCACTGATTATAGAACATTGTGTACCTGAGCTAATTTCAAGAGACGAGCTGGAAAATGTATAATTCTGTGCTATCCCCATGATTAAGGCCACCTGGGTCCATGGCCATGAACTGCACTATACTCTTTTTACTCCAACTTGGCCCAGATTTTCGTCCTTTAGAAGCTTATTTCGCGAAGCTCAGTGGCAGAGAAAGATAATACTGCGGCTCTTCATCCCTTCTGTAGCACCTCTTCTCTGACTAACTTCATATTTCACTGTTAGCCTATTGTTACAACTTAGCACTGAAGTGGAGAAAATGCAGTTATAGGAAAAGTTAGAGTAAAAACAGTATAGTTAGCCATATTACTAATACGTGTTCAGTTACCCAGATGTGGTCCTTCGCCTGGATTGCTTCTTAAGGTGGCTTCATGTTTATTTAATATCTGTCTGTCTATTTATTGCCAGACGCTTAAATCCTGTAAGGCGTGGCCACAAACAAATCACCTCCATGTC
>NC_137045.1:18259188-18706688 GCF_032717465.1 Coenobita brevimanus | reverse complement strand
CTTTTAGCTTTCTATCACAGCTAACGCCATGCTATTGTATTTAGCTGATTGCGTCATACGAGCCTGAAAAATAGCAGTGTTATTGATGGGTGTGTATTTGTTGTTTGAATCTGCATATACTGACAGGAAAATATTATATACACTTGGTAACTTTCCCGGGCTTGTTTATATGTGTCGCTGTTTGGTGTTAATGGCCCGTATTTTTGACGTGTAAAGAGGTCTCGTAACACCTCTTCCTTAACGATTTATTTTCCAAACTACCCATTGATATCCCTTGGTTTGCTTCTTATGTCTTTTTAATATCGACACAGACTGCATGAATAAACACTCAAGAATTTAGTAATGAAGCAGAATCAGAAAAAGATCGGTAAGGAAGAAGTGTTAGTAAGCATCCTAACCGTACGAGAATACCGCCCAGTGTGTGGTGATGCATTAAACATTACTGTAGTTCGTCCACCTTAACTTGGCACGGATTTTCGTCACAACATTTTTCCCCTGAAACCCAGTGGCAGGATAAGACGATACTACAGCTCTGCATACTTTTCGTAGCACTTGTTCGTGACTGTAGTTCGTAGGTGGAGATTTTCGTCTTTTTACGACCTATCTTCCGCAGATCAGTGGCAACATAAGACAACTCGAAAGCACTCTGAGAACATATACCTCCGCCAATGCCATTGCCTTTAAAAAGGATACGGATCCGGATCCGTGGAGACATCGTTTGGAATACATAGGATCCGGATCCGCCCACAAATTTAAACAGTTGTTCCTTGACCCCTGGCTCACTCTTCCACACAATTTTATTGAAATTCATTGAGAACTTTTGTTGATATTGTGCGAAATACTTAAGATCCGGATCCACCCCGAAATTTAATCAATTTTTTCGTTGCCCACATGGCCCACCCTTCCATAAAATTTCTTTGAAATTTATTGAGAACTTTTGGAGATATTGTGCTGTAGGATCCGGATCCGTAGCAGGATATGCCCCCATATATAGTCAATTCTTCCTTGGCCCATGGACCACCCTTCCACAAAATTTCATTGAAATTCATCAAGAGCTTTTGGAGATATCGTGTGGACAGACAAACAAGCAGATAAACATAGGTGAATGCAAAACCTCATCCAACCTCGTTGGCGGAGGTAATAATACAGCTTTGCATCCCTTCCATAGCACTTCGTGGCACAAGCTCCATATTGTGGTGTTGCTACAGCTCAGCATGCAAGAACGCTTAGGCCAAGTCAAAGAGGAAATTGTATACCCGCCTAGGCTATCTGTGGTGGTCGGTGACACAATTTTTACCCGGTGGAGTAAAATGCGTAAGAGCGGAAAGTGCTTGCTTGATTCTCATTTTGCCTTGATAAAAGCTTTTGTTTAACTCTCCAGTGCCTCGACGTATTATTTATTTTATTCTTCCTAATTTCTGACGATTTTATTAACTTAGGATAGACAGTTAACCTGTAGGATTAACCCATTCAGTATGAGCGGTCATTACAGAGTTGAATGAAGTCGTCTGGACGTAGCAATAATAAATCAACAAAACATGTCGCCTGCATTCCATGGGTTAAACCTTCCCACCGCCCATACTGCCTTTCATACTATATCCGTCTTGGCAGGGGGTACTCTTCACATCTTGCCCTGCCATCCCACGCCGTTCAGCTCACTTTCACCGCACATCCCATTTATTACCTTGCCCGAACGAAGTCCGGCGAGGTATTGTTTTTGGTCGAGTTTGTTTGTTTGTTTGTCTCTTTTTTTAGCAACATTACGGAAAAACGGCTCAATGAAATTGTATGAAATTTTTCAGGATATGTGGGCACTGGTCCCAAAAGGAAGTGCTTAAAAAATGGAGATAGTCCAGTGACCTTGAAACGTCATAAGGTCACGGATTTTCAGAGAGCTATAACTTGAAATCGATTGAAGATAGAGATATCTGCTGTCATAAACATAGGGAACTTCCATATGGGTTTTCATTGGCATCAAGACCTTTGGCCTTGAGTGACCTTGAAAGGTCAAACTCAAGGTCACGGATATTCAGGGGAATATAACTCGAAACTGGTTGCAGTTAGATATTTACTAGTATGAACATATGGGAAGTCCGAGATAGGCTTTTAATTGGTACCATGACCTTTGACCTTAAGTGACAGTGAAAGGTCAAATTCAAGGCCACGGTTATTCAGGGGGCTACAACTCGAAACTGGTTGAAGGTAGATATTTACTATTATCAACATACAGGAAGTCCCATATGGGTTTTTAATTGGCTGTATGACCTTTGACATTGAGTGACCTTGAAAGGTCAAACTAAAGATCACGGATTTTCAGAGGGCCAAAACTTGAAAACGGTTGAAAATAAAAGAACTGCTATCGGGCGAGGTTTGTTGTGTCTGGCACCACTTTTTCTGAACCCAGTCCCTTGAATTGATAGGAGAAACATTAGATTAAACTCCTACCGATTAAATTATAACGGCCATCTTCACTGAGTATACGTCTTCTGTCATAACTCACTGTCGGCAGCTATTCTAACCTAGTCTGCCCTCCCTACCCAGTTTTACCACCCTCTAGTCCTCGTACATCGAGGAGAAATCTCAATTTAACCATACCGGTTGATCGACAGCATCATTTTCACAGCGCATGCTTCCCCTTTATACCCTGCTACCCATCACCATCCCAATTCATCCCACCCACTCCTTTCCGTCCACTTCTTCCCTTTTCTGTTATACTAGAAGTGGCAGTGGTGGTGTTATTGGTAAAATGCAATTAAATACAAAAGATTCACCTTCTGTTGCAGCGTTTAGTTTGTTTTTCATTATACAGTACTTTTAAGTTTCTTCATTGCATTCTTGTGAAGATAATCGATTAAATTATTATATCCTATTCCATTTATCCGGACGTGCGTGGCTCCATTAGTAAAGTACTCGTCTAGTGATGCGTGTTGGAACCCACGCCGTGGCGGACATTTAAAGTGGATGATGGTAGTATGTTCTTTCATATGGGTACGTATATTGGCATCTTGTCAGTTCTACCGATGGCACGTACAAACATAAACCAAGACAAATGTAACCATTACACCACTTCGATTTTCACGTGCATCACTCTTCCTACAGACACCTCGTCCTCATTCGTACTTCTCGAGTATGAGGATGGGTTGTTTGTAGATACCATTCTCCCTCCGTGGAGTAGGTTCAGTCCTACAGTGGAACTACAGTGGAATGACACAGACAGATTTTGTTTAGTCGCTCAGCCTCAGATACGTTGATTTAACGGATATAACCACGGTGTTAATATATGCATGACGCACATACAGTATTTACGCAATGTACACCACTTCTCGATCATTTGGTTGGTGGACGATCGAGAACAAGCTACAGGCCCCTGATCACACATTCCCAGGAGGGTCTTGGTAATGCGACGATGCCTCATAAGACCGAGCATGGGAAAATATGTTCAGTGGAGTGAAAAATGAAGGCCAGAGGTGGTGGTCAAACTTCCCAAGAAATTTATTACGGCGGAAGACTGGGGAACACACATTGCACAGTTCAGCCGTCAGGATAAGCTCGCTCGTGTACCTGCCCAGTCCATCTGCTACTTATCATTACTAGTAGTGGTACTGGTAGTGATGATGCTGTTGATAATGGTGGCAGTTTTGGTAGCAGGATCGGCGTTGGTGGTAATGGTGGTGGTAGTGTTGATGGTGGTTGGTGTTGACAGTGGTGGTAATGGTGGTGGTGGTAGTCGTGGTGATGGTGGTAGTGTTGGTGGTGGTAGTGTTCATGGTGGCAGTCGTGGTGATGGTGGTTGGTGTTGACAGTGGTGGTAATGTTGATGGTGGTAGTCGTGGTGATGGTGGCAGTGGTGTTGTCAATAGCAGTGGTGTTGGTGGTGGTAGTGGTTACAGTTTTAGTAGCGGTGATAGTGTGGTATTGTCTGTAATGAAGGTAATATTGGTAATGGTAGTAGTGATGGTAGTGGTGTTGATAGTGGAAGTTGTGGTGTTAATGGTAGTGGTGGTATTTTTAGTAGTAGAGATGGTAGTTAGCAGTGATGGTAGCTGGTAATGTTGACAGTGGTGGTAGTGATAGTAATGTTAGTTGTGGTGGTAGCGTGGTGGTGGTAGTGGTGGTAGTGTGGTTGTTTTTGACCTCTGATATTGACATTTCACTTGTTAGCGTTCCTGCTTTTGTGTGTATGGATCTGGTGTGTGTGTGTGTGTGTGTGTGTGTGTGTGTGTGTGTGTGTGTGTGTGTGTGTGTGTTTGGTTTACCACTTAAATCATTCTCTCTCTCTCTCTCTCTCTCTCTCTCTCTCTCTCTCTCTCTCTCTCTCTCTCTCTCTCTCTCTCTCTCCATCTATCTGTCTGACCATCCATCTCTTAACCTATCAGTTTATCTATCTACCTATCTTTACATCTATTTCCGCTCCCTGCACATCACCGCTATCCACTAATCTCTTATCGCGTCTATCTTTGCCTGTTTTCGGTCGGTCCTTATCTCCCTTTTTCATCTGCCTGCCTCTCTATCTATCCACCTATCAGTGTATTTTTCTTATGCCTTATATATATCCTATTCTCTGACCATATTTTGCCTGACCCTCTTCCCTTAACATTGTCCTTGTCTGTGTTATCTGCGTTTCTGTCTTTTAGTTGCATTTTTAATTGTTTTTCGGCTCCCCATTTCTTCTTTCTAAAATATTTCAACTTGCCTGTGTACCTGTATTTCCCGCCTCTCTGTTGATTATAGTTTCATTGATCTCTTCCTCCTTCTCTGCTTTAATGAAGGTTAATCCATTACTGTTGCAATGTAAGCCAGGACATCTCCACCGGGAAGTATGAAGTTGTCTCACCGCGCTGGCCTTTGACGGGTTGACTAAGAGGTTGGCATTTACGCGACAGGATCCAAAATGTCTTAACTTGGTTGCCACGCCGGAAGCTCGAATGTCCAGCCTGCTGAATACAAGGCAGCTGGTTTGGCGAATGAGTGACCGAGCTGACAGACGAATGCTTATGTATATAAATATTTTAACCTCGCAAAGAGAATGCTGCTTTTGAGTGTACGATGATCAAGATCTTAGTTGGAAATGACCAGGCACAGTATTTTAGATAAAACTTGATCCACCTGAGGTCGTAGCAAGGGGGAAAATGAGAAATTGCAGAAAACTGATTGCTAACCAACGGTATGGGTGAAATGCTGAAAACATGATTTCCCTGATCAGTAGAGAACCGAGCGGGAACAACCAAGCTGTTTATTTCCCTACCTTCTAGGCAAAGGCTAACCCAAACTTACATACACATAGGCAATGATTTAGACTAAAATAAAAACAGATGAAACACTGCGGAAATTATTACTAGCGATTTACCGGGCTCTTGGACAAAAAATAGCGTAAAAAGGACCCGAGAAGGTGCTTAAAAGAACCCTAAGCTTGGAAACCTCATGAGATCATCAAGCGAGAAACTAGGAACTCTCCTGGAGACTCAAGGGGGGAAGGAAAGGGCTTATTTTACAATCGGTCTTCAGTAACTCATAAGTCAGTAACTCAGTGACACTGACGTTACTAGGCTGGCCCGTGGAAAGGTTCGACAGCAATTGGTATGTTTCTTTAGCACGTATAATAAAGAGAGAGAGAGAGAGAGAGAGAGAGAGTCGTTTCCGTTGAGAAGGCGAGTGTAACTGATGACATCTGATGCATCCAATGGAAACAAGAGGAACAAAGCACTGATTTAAATTTAAGTGATGAAAATAGATCCAAATATGTTTGTCAATTACGGTATCTGTACTCGTGTGTATATATATATATATATATATATATATATATATATATATATATATATATATATATATATATATATATATATATATGTATGTATGTGTGTGTGTGTGTGTGTGTGTGTGTGTATAGGTAGATGGGTAGGTAGATAGGCAGGTACGCAGATAATAGACAGACTGCTGATGGATTCTCATTCTCTTTCTAGCAGTGAAAACAGTTTTCTGTACGAATAAACCAGAAGATTGTCTCGATTTTACAACCGAGCCAAAATATAAGACAATATAACGGGCTCAGCCGGGCAGAAGAAGGCTATTTCGGTCTGTGTGTTTTAAAGCCAATTAATCTTATATCAGGTTCAAACACAACTAGTTTAAATTACCTTATATTAAAAATTTCCGCTTGTTATCGCCGAAATATCACGTCCTCTTCTTAGATGCTGTTAAAGTTCTCACACAATCTCCCGTGATTGATTATTTACCTTTAAACACAAGGGGAACAAAAACAAACCGATATCATACCCTTCCGTCTCAGTCTTACCATTGATTATTATAATAAGTGAATGATGGCATTTCCAGATGTTTATATATTGGGTTCTCAGATGGACACATGCACGGTTGACAATGTATAGAATTAAATAATATAGAGAAAAGTCTATACTACAGATATATGCAGGGAAAGTCTTGCAGTTCATCTTTCTTTCCTCACCACGTTCCCTGTAACTTTCCAACTCCCATCAACTTTCTGGCCAACATGCGATAACCTTGAGACGACTTTATACTCCTACGCTGCACGGTAGTTGTTAGAAATGTTAAGATATTTAGTATTATTTTATGAATGATGCCATGGACGGACGGTTTCAAGAACAGCATTAAATAAGACAGGTTCATGTGTAATAAGTACAGTACAGTATGATTATGTTATTATGTATACTTTATCATTTAATTTAACTTAACCCTTTGGGCATCTGTGGACGCATTGCTTTATTCAGGTTACCACAAGACGATATTCCTTCAGCTGAGGAATATTCTAGAAGTAAAAAAAGGAGCATTTCTTGACCATTGGAAGACTTGAATTTTCCCACCTGAATAACATACCCTGAACCTAACTGAATAAAGTGTCCAAGCACTTCCGTCAGCGAAATGGTTCACACACACACACACACACACACACACATAGATAGATATACATACATACATACATTAACACACACACACACACACACACACATATATATATATATATATATATATATATATATATATATATATATATATATATATATGTGTGTGTGTGTGTGTGTGTGTGTGTGTGTGTACGTATAATATGTATATAATCTCTCTCTCTCTCTCTCTCTCTCTCTCTCTAGTAATTATTTTTATCTGCAAGACATGCAGCAGTCCTGTCCCTCCTTTTGATAAGTCTGCCCTTTTGGTCTTCTGTTATTCTGCTTGGGTTCCCACACAGTCATGTAATCTTCTCGGAATCCTGTCCTTTCCATCTCCGTCCGTGCTGGTCAATAGCTGACTTTTTCATGGTTTCTCCAAAAAATGTGTAGTGTTTTTTCACTATGCGTTGCACTTTCCTGAAATTTCAGCCTTTACTCTTTTGTTTTATTTATTTGTTCACCGGACTGTGGAATCATACGGAATGGTTCTAGACCACTCAAATGCTTCCTAGATCCAGCATGGCAGGGTATCCCTCACTTGAAAAAACATATTATTACATGAATAATTCATGCATGTAGTGTGCGGTGTGCAGTACAGTTCCATATGGAGTTGCCTTAATTTTTAAAAGCTGCCATTACTGAAAGTATCATCAGTAACATCAGTCAGTTTTTATATCGTTACGATTTTTGTTGCATCCCTCATCGGTCACACAGTCGTTTGTGCATGAAAATTTACTTTCGCCTTGTCAGGAGTGTCTTTCTCAAACAAGTTATGGGTCGATTTCCTTTCTTGAACATGTTTTGTGCGGGAAGAACTAGACACACGGGAAGATTCTGCATTCTCCTTCCCTTGACGTTCCTGCAGAAAAAAAAAAAAAAAAAAAAATATATATATATATATATATATATATATATATATATATATATATATATATATATATATATCCTACGACAGTTTTCCTCGTAAGTAAGCATTAGTTTTAAGAAGCAAGAAGCTTGGGAACACTACACTCTTTTTCTTTGTCTTTCCTGAACAAACAAATCATGGTTACGACCGGGAAGTGATGGTGAATTGCTCATAAAATCTGACCCATATCCAGCCACACCATTTCGGCCACACGTTAGGCTGCCCCAGGTTCGTGTTGAGCCGCCACACGCTCTGGGATGTGACCTGTAATAAAACTCTGCACGCTCAACCACCCAGGATAACAATTTTCCTACAGTAAGGCATCAGCTTCACGTTTTACCATCGATTAAAATATTGACCCTTTTTCTCCGATAACATAATTTTTATATCGTTCTACCTGCCTCTGAACTATTGTATTCGCTTTTGAAAGCAGTCTCGTACTGAAAGGGTTATATGCATTGTCCCCCCAGCCTCTTCGAGCTCACACTACGAAGGATCTCTGTAAATGTAAATAAATCTTCTGACGGGAGTAAGAATAGGATATAAAATACATCATCGAACCGCGAGGAATAAAACTTAGTCTCTCATGCAAACCTGTAAAACTAACGAGGACTAAGAAACTCTGGAAAATAACAGTAAGAAAAGTTATCTGCCTTGCCTCAACGTCCACGAATCTCCAACCCATGACAATATAAACCATCCAGACCCAACTAAATCAACCAAACTGAACCTTGAAGTGATATATCGGTGACCCGGCCCTACCCAAACCGATACTTACCGCTATGGCAGTAATCTGGGTGGTGGAGAGGGACGCCTTCATGCGGTGGGCACTGATATAACCAGGCGGCTCAACTGCCTGATTATTTAAAAGTCTCTCAGCTACTTCCCTGTCCCCCGAAAGGAGAAAGGTGGACTGTTGGAGAAGGACAATTTAAGCAAAGTCCACCAGGTTCACATTTCACATTGAGCCCTGGGCAACAACAACAAAAACAGTAACAAGATCAGCAATAACAACAACAACAACAGCTTCTCACGCCATGTAAGGTAAGAGTGGCTGTGTCGGTGATATTCCTGCCTTACCCCGAGTCAGGCATCACAGGCCACCCAGGGAACACCGCGCCTGTGATAATCTGATTCCCCTGGGCCGATGGCTCACAGAGGTCACATCACTCCCGCTCTCTAATGGCACGGGACAATTCGTAGTGCCTCCTTCTAAGTGATTTATTTTGCCTAGTTGACCTTAATCTCCTCTGGTATATAAATGACGCAGAATATGTTGAGAAGAAAATGATATGCGTAAGGTACAAGAAAATGATAAAGATGTAATACGGGAAATACACAGCCGAGGAAGAGGTGGTGCAGTGTTTCCTATATTACCGAGAATACGAGCTTATCCCCTGAGGTGCAGCCACACAAAGGTCACCTCACTCCCGCCATCTGCCCCTCAGCCGTGTTCTCATTGCTACAGGGGATGTTGTAGCACTTGTTCCTTAACGATTTATTATTGTATTACACCTTAGTATGCGCTTGTATGTTATTTATACCTTTTTCATGTCGACTTAGCATTAATGGCATACAAGAGGCGATTATCACTTAGGTACCATGACTCAGTTGAATAAATAATACGGTGCTGTAGGTAGAACAGATAATAGAGCTGTCTCGATCAAGAGGCAGTTAACAGTGGCTATGCTCTCTTTCAGCTACAGAATAAATATGTAAATAAATGGGTAAAGAAAATAGTTTGATCTGAGTTGAAATAAAGCACTGGAAAAGACGCGGCCATGGATACGTTCATATCCACCTGCAGATTATTTATACCTTTTTATTATCGACTCATCAGCATCAATGACGTATAGGAGGATATAAAGATGCACTAGCTAGAACAAATCACTGTGGAAGAGGTGCTACAACGTCTCCAATGGAATGGAATCCTTTGTCTCACCTTCCCTTCTCACCGTTACACCTCGTAATTAAATCCTTCATACATGTCAGCCAGTCCAGAAGTCCCTGTAACTACGCTAAAACTTCACCTCAGACATTCATTGGCTCTCGTGCTTTACATTTACCACCTGAAAAGGATCAGTGAAGAAATTATTATACTTTTATATGTAATTGTTATTCGTTTGGATGATATAACATTTTTTACCCGACATGGACCCTGCTTCCATGTGTGGGTAAAATTATTTCTGTGGAGTAATTCACGACACTTGAAATCAACACACGAAAAATATAATTCTTCAGTCTCAAAACAGAGCCCCTTGCCCACGTTCAAACCTCATACCTACCATATTTTTTCATTCTAAAGTGCGTTCCTTTTAACTTGGCCAGATTTTCGTCCTTTTGTAGAATGTATCAGGTAGCTCAGTAGCAGAAAAAGACAGTGCTACGTTTCTACATTCTTTCCGTAGGACTTCATCGTGACTTTCATCATATTCTGGAGTTAATCTATTTTTGCAACTCAGCATTCAGATATGAGATGGCATTTTTTTGGCCGCGTTAGAAAATAGTTTAGCTGATTCATAATGACAAGTGGGGAAAAATTAGAGGAAGAAGTATCACTGGAAAGAGATTAATTTTCTCTTATTCATCACCCGTAAAGTAATGTTCCTCAATCTTAAAACAGCCTCGTGCATCTTGAACCCTCTCCTGGTCGGAACAACTCTAGTATTCTGTGTCAGCTACCGTCAGACGATTTTATTCAGCTGAGTGAGAGATGTTGGAGCCTCAGAGTGTTCAGTATTACGTGGCATTCTAGTTCAGTATATGTAGCTGATTCATAAGGTAGGTGGGTGAAATGAGTGGGAGGGAAAACACAGGATAAGTTTTATTTTCCCAACGTTTCGGAATACAAAGAGTTTTATTTTTCCAACCCTTCCGAATACAAAGGGTTTTATTTTTTCCATCCCTTCCGAATACAAAGGGTTTTATTTTTTCCATCCCTTCCGAATACAAAGGGTTTTACATTTCCAACGCTGCAGGCTACATATACCTTTATTTTCTCCGGTGTTATGTACCTCCGTTCCAGCGTTTCACTTTATAACACCTGCCACACAAACCCAGCCTAACCTAACCAAATCCAGTCCACCCAGAGCTAACCTAATCCATCTTAACATAGCGTAACATAATCCGACCTAACCTAATTTAACTTTAACCAACCTAACCTAACCTAACCTAATCCAACCAAGACGAACCTAACCCTATCGTTGTTCCATTGCTCCATTTTAAAGCATCTTCAACACCTAACCTAAGCAAACCTAACCTAACCAAAGCCAACCTCACCTCACCTCACCCAACCCTGCCTCCGTTCCAGTGCTCCACGTTACACCACCTCCCACGCCAACATTCCCAATTTTCTTCCTCCCCCGTTAAAACTCCGCCGGGACCTTTCTGACGAGCGGCTTCATTATCTTTTACATGTTCATTTTGGCGGACCAGGGCGGCTGCTATTGGATAAACGCTGCCTCAGTATTGCCCTTATTTCCCCTCCCTCATCGCGTTTCCTCCGCCACTTCTCCTGTCTCTTCCTTCTTCCTGTTTCATCCTTTTTTCCTGTTCCATCGGTTTCATTTTCCATTCACTTCACTTTTCCCTGTTCATTCTTTAACTATTTCTTCTTAGTATTTTCCCTACTGACTTACAAATTTTATCTGTGTCGCAAGACCTATGTGTATGAGAAAGGCACGTGCATAGTTTCTCATTGCCATAGTTCTTTTTCGTCTTCTTAAAAAAAGGGGGGGATGTAAACCCTCAGTAC
Organism: Coenobita brevimanus; assembly: GCF_032717465.1. NCBI lineage: Eukaryota > Metazoa > Arthropoda > Malacostraca > Decapoda > Coenobitidae > Coenobita > Coenobita brevimanus. Next base: position 18,695,107 of record NC_137045.1, on the reverse strand, counting down.
GCCCATACCGCCCATCATACAAAGCCCATCTTCACAGAGTATGTTGCCTTAGCCCTACCCAATCACCCACCACCTTCCGAAACCGTCCTGCCTGCTCCTCTGCGCCCACCACTCTCCCTTTTTCTACCCCTCCATCCCCACATTCAGTTTGTGACTTTAACTGCACCGTCAACAACACCTGACATAAGAAGTCCAGCTTATCAGGCCCCTTCTCCACCACAAACCATCACTTCAGCCCATCCTGCTCACTCGTCTTTCCTATCTCACTCGCTGTTCCCCCTCACCATTATAAGTCTAGGGCAAATATTCGACTTAGAACCTAGCAGCTGTCCTACAATGCCCATCTTCACATAATATGCCCTCTCAGTCATGCCCACCATCACACACACACACACACACACACACACACACACACACACACACACACACACACATTAAAAAAAGACATCGTGTTTGGGAAGCCATTGTCTGATTACGGCTGGTTTTTACACATGGCTTCATAGGCTTCTCGGGAATCGCTCTCTGTGCATCTGATTGGCTTGATATAACTTGAAAAGAGCCTGAGTTAATTAAATACCACTGAGTTTTTCTTCTCCCGTTCACTTCCCCCCCTTTTCTTCATTCCCCCCCTCCTTTCTCTCTCTCTCTCTCTCTGTCTCTCTCTCTCTCTCTCTCGATAATTTTTCATAATAAAAATATTTCCTCTCCGCCTCTTTCCCTCCTTCCCTCCCCCTCCATTTCCCTCTCTCCTACTCTTCTTCCTCTCTTCTTCTCCCTCCATCATCTTCCTCACCCTTCCCTTCTCCTCCTCCTCCCCTCTCCCTACTCCATCTCCTCCTTGCCTGTTCCTCCTCCCTCCCTCCCTCCTCCTCCCTCCCTTTGTTAGTGAGAAACCTTATCTCTCGGTGCCTCTCATTTCTCTTGTATTTTCTTCCCTCCCTTTTTCACCTTTATCTTTTCTCCCACATCCCTTCTGTTTTCCTCTCATTTTCTCTCATTTTTCCCATTTCTTTCCTCATTTCCTACCCTCTCCTTCCCTTCATTTTCGTTATTGGTCTTCTCATATCTGTTGCCATTATCTTTCTGCCTCTTTCCCTCTTCCTCTATTCCTCTTATTTCCCCATCGCTCGCGAGGCAAGAGCGAGGTAATATTTCACCAAGCGTGGTTCTGTATGTGAACCAAATAAGTCAAAATTATTCATCCGATTTTCACCATATATGGTGAATAGACTGAGGGTCATCGAAGAGGTTAAACTACTGTTATTTTAAAACAGGTCAGAGGTCAAGGCCATATGGCAAGGTCAACTGAAAGAGTTGTATTCTGATTTAAACCAGACTTAATGAATTGTTTAAGGGTAAAGCGAGGGGGACAAGACTTCGATTTTAAGAACGCTTAGTTAAAGAGAAAGGTCCCAACAAGGTCAAAAGTCAGTGACATGACAAGGTCAACATTCGGTTTTGTTTCTATTTATGCCAAACTCGGTGGAAGGCTTGTTGGTAAAATAAAGACAAAAGAATTCGGTATGCAGAATACTTAGTCAACGGTCAGGGTCACATGGCATGGTCATAGGTCAGTGTAACATGAAGGTCAGCATAAGCGTCTTTTTAAAAATCCAAATTAGACCAGACTTTCTGGTTGGCTTCACGTTAAAGCAAAGAGTAAGGGATTGGACTTTGAACACAATCCATCAAGGTGAAGGTCACATGGCACTGGTAGCATAAGCAATCTTGATCTGATTTATACCTTCATAAAAGGGTTAAGGGTAAGGTAAGGACGAGTGGAGTTAATTTTAAGAACAAACAGTCAACGGGCAAGGTCACAGGGTAAGGTCAAAGTTAAGGTTGCATGACAGTACCGGCATAAACAGCTTTGATTTGATACTGACCAAACGTGGTGAACGAGTTGACGTTATAACAAAGACGAATGTATTCGATTTTAAGAACACTCAGTCGATGGTCATGGTCACAGAGAAAGGTCAGCTTAAACAGTTTTGATTCAATTTAAGTCAAACCTGGTGGACGAGTGGAGGGTAAGGCAAGGATGAAGTGATTCGACTGTGAGGATAATTAGTGAACGGTCAACGTCACAGAGCAAGGAGAAAGGTTCGACCCAATAACTCAGCCTGTTTTGATTCGATTTTAACCAAACTTGGTGGAAGGGTTGAAAGTTAGGCGCGGTTAAAGAAATTTGATTTGGGAACAGTAGATCAAAAATTTAGGTCATAGAAGATAAACCCCAACTTTTTTTTTTTTTTTTTTTTTTTTCAATTAGGACCAATTTGCTAGCAGTGTTGAGGGTCAGGCAAGGAGGAAGTCATGAGGCAAAGTCAACTCTTCGACGCTGAAGGTGGTATTCATGTTGGTTATGGAAGCTTCCTAACACCTTTTCCTAACCGATTTATTTTGTTTATTACACTTTACTGCCGTCTTCAGTACTACATAACTTCTTCAAATATCGCCTTACTCTGCATGAATGATATACGAGAAGGATGTTAACCAGCCATAACCAGAAATAAATCGCTTAGGAAGAGTTGTTAGGGAGGCTCCTTAACCGACGAGAATACGAGCCTTAGACCAGTTATAAGACCCGGATGTTCCTTCTTGTTTTCATCATTTTCTTTTTTCATAATATTTTCGTTTTTCTTCCTTCTCTCTTCTTCGTTTCTTATATTTTTTTTCCCTCCCATCTTTTTTCCATATCTCTCTTTCCTCTCGACTTCTCCTTCCCTCCATCTTGCCTTCCTTCTCTCCTTCTTGTCTTTATGTTCCTTCCTTTCCCACTTTCTCAGCTAATTTTCTTCCTTCTCTGTTCTCTCTCTCTCTCTCTCTCATTTTTCTTACCTTATTCTTCCGTTTTTCTCACTCTTTCTCTTTTCTCTTCCTCCCTTTCTGTGTCCTCTTGCCTGCTTTCCTTTCTTTTCTCATCTTTTTTCTTATTTCTTTCTTTCTCCTTTCATTGTCACCTTTATTTCTTTGCCTTTCTTTGATTTAGTTATCATGTCTTTTTTTTTTGCCTGTCTTTCTTATTATTCTTTGCCTTTTTTTGTCTCTCTCTCTCTCTCTCTCTCTCTCTCTCTCTGTTCTTTTTCTTTTTCTTCCCTACTTTTCACTTCCTTTTTCCTTCTCTCTCCTCACCTAGCTTCATTCTACACTCTCTCTCTCCCCCTCCCCCCCTCCACTCCATTATTCTCTTTCCCTTCTTTCTTTGTTTTTTTCCCTGTCCTCAATTTTCCTTCCCTCATCTCACATAATCCAGGCTTCTTTTCCTCTGTAGCATTTTTTACTCTCATATATCCCTCTGTCTGTCTGCCTAGCCTCTCTCTCTCTCTCTCTCTCTCTCTCTCTCTCTCTCTCTCTCTATCATACTATGGTCAAATTCCACAGAGGCAGGGGGGGGGGAATGGCAGCTCCTAAAAAAAAAGAATACGAGAAATCATAATAAAAATCACCAGAAACAGTGATTTATAGACGATTCCCTTTAATTATATTTTGAGACAATCCTTATTGTATTTTTGAGCAGGGTAAAGATTGTGTCATTGAAAATTCACAACAAGTTACGAATAAGTGATATGATATTACCTTAAAAACATAGGTAAATTTGACGTCGAGATGACGTGGCTATCTACGTTTTCTTTGAAGTAATGATTTAAGGGATTTATTGTGTAAAATTGGTCATTTGAATTTTCCCGCCTGTTTTCGAAAGTGCTGATATTGTTTACACTTTTTCTTCACCATAATATTCTTTTTTATACATGAGTGATGTAAATTATTTGGAAGCTGAATTTTTCGTGAGGATTTTTTCTCGACTTACTCCGACCTCTGTGTTGTGTGTTGTAAGGCGGACTACCCTCTCTCTCTCTCTCTCTCTCTCTCTCTCTCTCTCCACATATCTTGCTGCTGTTTGCCCCGTATTTTTCTCTCTCTACTGTTTTTCCTTTCTCTCTCCTTCACTCTCTTCTCTTTCTCCCTCCTCCCCCTCCATCCACCATTTCCTACCTCTCCTTCCTCCTCCCTATTTTTTTCCAATATTATTCTCCAGAAGCCTTCCGCTCTGTTAGCTCTGTCTGTCTGTCTGTCTGTCTCTCTCTCTCTCTCTCTCTCTCTCTCTCTCTCTCCTGCTCCTCCCCCTCCTCCCCCGGCTCCTCCTCCTCCTCCTCCTCCTCCTCATCATCATCATCATCATCATCATCATCATCATCATCGTCTTCGTCCTCGTCCTCGTCCTCGTCCTCGTCCTTGTCCTTATCCTCTTGCTCTTCCTTCGTCTTTCTCCTCCACATCTTTCTCTTTTCCCAAGAAACTGAGTGGTCAGTGCACTCACATCACACACACGGATATACACACAGTCGTAAACATGGAAGCCTTAAAACACACACACACACACACACACACACACACACACACACACACACACACACACACACACACACACACACACACACACACACACACACACACACACACACAGGGAAGAAGAGACGCAGTTCGCTTGTTTATCGGTGTTTTTTATCCGAATGTGATAGGTCAGGCGTGGTCACTCGGGGTTCGTGTGTGCTGTCTGTGTGTTTGTGTTTACGTGTGTGTTTGCTTCTGTGTGTGTGTTTTACGGGGGATTAGGTGTGTAACTGGGCGGGTCGGTGTAGTGTGTGTGTGTGTGTGTGTGTGTGTGTGTGTGTGTGTGTAAGTCAGTGAATGTCAGGGGTTGTGTTCTGTATGTGTATGCCTTAGTGAACGTCTGCAGCTGTGTCTTTGTGTGTCTGTGTTGGTATGTTAAGCCTCTGCCCGTGCGTCATGTATGTGTGGCGTGCATAGCTTCTAGGAGTCTTAACTTTCTCTTTCTCTTATGCGTCTAAATTCTGTGTAATTTCTTGACATCATCATCATCATCATCATCATCATCACCATCGTCATCTTATACACTCTTATCTTTTCCGGTACATGAATCAGTTGGAAAGCCCCATGTGTATTTCCCCTCATCGTATAGCAGGAGTTACGAGACTGTTTGCACACGTGAGAAATAGTGAGCTTGGTACAATTTTATGCTTGTGCAAGGAGGAGAGATTTGAAGTCCCCGGTACTCATGTCTTCTCAGTGAAAAAAAAATACCTTTAAAACCTTTTCACACCATCTAATTTTTCATCCTTCATCAGTGTAATCATTTATTGTATCCGCTTGGTCTTATTTGAATGCCCTAGCGATGTGAGCTGTTTCCTAGTGTGTGAAATTGTTAATTTTTTTTTCTTTACCGTATCACACTTCCAGCTACGCAAATATTAGCAAGGATTTTACAAGACTAATGAAAGTTTCCAAAGTTGCTGCATTTTCGTTAAGATGGCAACCGACGAAACCCTCACTCCTCTTTTCCACTTTTGCTGTCACCTTTGGCGATGATGTTGACAAATAAAAGAACCACTGATATGAGAATTATGAAGACGCTTACCATGGAATCTTAATCATTTTCATCCCTTACCGACGAATTTTGTTATGTTAGGGATTGTTTCTGTTCAGATGCAAATAAATCAGCTGTGGAAGCGACCGTAAATCTCGTCTTCACTTAGCTACAGATGTTGTTCAAAGAGCTCTGTACCCAACCTGTGAAGCCTACCATGTGTGAGATTGCTTTCCGTTGAGCCGTGGAAGCGACCCCAGATCTGACTTTAACTCTGTTATATCGTCCAACCTGCTCCTTCATCGGTGAGGTAGCCGGTGATACATGAGTTAACACACCCAGCTCACGCCTAGAAAAATCCTAATTAGAGCCTCGGGGCGGTCATACTCGGGATTTTTTTTCTTTCTCGTCCTTGTTCACCCAGCAGTGCAACTTGGGACGTGGATGCAGCACAGTCTATTGCAGGCCGTACTGTAGGAGAAAACTGGACTTTAGCAAGAACTAGTTATCGTCCTAAAGAACTCTCGTGGAGTAGCGATAAATATTAAACCTTTCTTTACTCATCTTCCCATAATCGAATAAAGGTCAGATCCTTTACTAACTCCAGACACAGCGACTGGACGGGCACGGCCGCTGAAAAGGTAGAGGCAACTTCTACTCTTATACTCCCTGCAGCATTTACATAATCCCATATAGCGGGGCGGTGGTGGGGGGAAGGGGGGAACTGGGGCAGGATGTGACGTGGTGAGTGAAGTTGTTGTGGAGAGGGCTGGATGAGAGGTGTTGTGGACGGGGAGATGGAAGAGAGGTAGGGTGTGAGGTGGTGCAGGGGTGATATGAAGGAGGGAGGGAGGTGTGAGGTGGTGTTGAGGGGGAGGAAAGGGGGAATAAAGTGTGGAGAAGGTGTGAGGTGTAGGAAGAGGGGTGTGAGGTGGTGTAGGCGAGTAGGGAAAGGGATAGGGTGATGTGCAGGTGGGAGAGGGAGTCCACTGGGTTCGGAGGAGACGATAGAGGGGACAGGGCATGTAAGCGGGTATGAGATTTTGTGTATAAAGAGTGGGGTTGAGGGAGGTGTTTGAGATGGTGTGTACGGGTAGGGAGAGGTAGAGTACGGTGATGCGGAGAGATGGAGGGAAGAGGCAGGGAAAGAGGGAAGAGGCAGGGAAGGAGGGAGGGCTGTGTTGTGAACGGTGGCTGGCTCCTCTTCCTGCTAATCTAATTCCCCCAATACTGGCTGGTCGTAGGCGGCCTCCCAGTAACCCGTTTTTACTTTATTAGGCTGGAAGGCAGGTAAGGGAGAAGGAGGTGTAAGGGAGGGAAAGAGAGAGAAAAGCAAGAAAAGTGGAAGAAGGGAAATGGGATAGAGAAAAGCAAGAAAAGTGGAGAAAAGGAAGTGAGAGAGAGGAAAGAGCTAGGAAAGTGGAACAGGGAAAGTGAGAGTTGGAAAAACAAGAAGAGAGAAAGAAGCGAATTAAGGGAGAGAGGTAGGAGGTAAGAGTAAGGAAAGTGGAAAAAGGGAGGTGAGGGAGGTTAGGGAGGGTGAAGGAAGAGAGAATGAAGGAAAAGGAGAATAGGGGAAAGAACGAGTAAAGTGGGAAGAGGGGAAGTAAGGCAGGGAAATAAGAGAGGAAAAACAGAGGGGAGAAGAGATATGGAATAAATGAAGAGGAGAGAAAGGGGGAAAGCAAGAATAACAGAAGAGGAAATATGCAAGAGGGAAGACAGTGAAGATAACAAGGAAACTGGAAGATAAGAATTGAAGTAGGAAAGAGAGCTGGCAATAGGAAAGAGTTGGAGAAGTAAAACTGGGAGGGAAAAATGACAACATCTTGAAAAAAGGAAACGAGGGAGAGAGGAAAAGAAGAAAAGCGAAAGGAGGGAGAGGGATGAGAGAAGTAGAAGAGAGAAACGATGGGGAGGGGGAACTGAAAGAAAATGGAGAGGGGAAAGTGAGAAGGATGATCTAATAAGAGAATGAGGGAAGGAAGAGAGGTGAAGGGGAGAGGAAGAGATGAAGTGAGGGGAAAAAGAGATATATTGGAGGAGGTAAGGACTGGAGTAGTGGAGAAATAAAGAGGTGAAGAGATGGGAGAAGCAGGAAAAATAAGGAAAGGAAAAAAGGCGACAGAAAAAGTTGACTGTGGGCGTGAGAGGTGGAAGAATTACACTCTCATTTCCAACCACTCGTACAGTACCCCTTCCCCGTCTCTCTCTCTCTCTCTCTCTCTCTCTCTCTCTCTCTCTCTCTCTCTCTCTCTCTCTCGAAGAAAGAAGCGGATTTGGCTAGCAAGATGATTTAATGAAAGGAAATGAGAGAAATGGACGAAAATTAGAGAGAAAATGGGGGAAAATGAAAGAAAATGGGAAGATAGTAGAGAAGACGGGAGAAGAAGAGATAAAATAGGAGAGATGAGAAAAGGGGAGAAGAGAGAAAAAAATAGTAGGAGGGGAGAGATGATGGGAGGAGAGGAGTACATAGGAAGTGTAGATAACAGGTCTGTGGGCCCGTGACGAGGTTATCTGGTGGAAAAAAGGCAAATTCTACTAGGGCCTAACCAACGTGTAAGGGTAACAGGTAGAAAAGAGGAAGGCCTTCTCCCAAACACCACACCATCCGGTAAAATGAACATGAAAAAGACAGAAAAAGAACACCATGCTTGTTAGAAAGAGCAATCAAATGGATTTTTATAGGAGAGGCGGAAGAGGAAGGACTGTGAACTATGTAATCTTTAGTTCACAGATCTGTAAAAGAAAGAGCGTTCACAATCACCAAATATCATCATTATTAAGCAAACGTCTCACTTTTATCAACATACACTTTAGCCTGGACATAAACAACACCGCTCGTACGTTTGTCATAGCCTGTTGTTTCGAGGTATTTCTCTAGCCTAATTTTAAACTTATCAATAGTTTTAACACTAACTAACGTTGATAATACCCTAGTCCATTGTTCCTTTACGTGAATATTAAAGTAATTTTTCCCTCTGTTTGTGTTGCAGAGGCTAATATGAGAAGAAATGGAAGTGAATGTAACAGGGAGAGAAATATAGTGAAGTGGTTTTGGAGAGAGAGAGAGAGAGAGAGAGAGAGAGTTATGTAAAGTGTATGTCGAGGGAGAGAGAGAGAGAGAGAGAGAGAGAGAGAGAGAGAGTTATGTAAAGTGTATGTCGAGGGCTTTAGCTGATTAATCAATAGGTGTATAACAACTGAAGCCGCCTTACTCCACCCCACTCCGCTTCACTCCATTCCGCTTCACGTTACTCCACTCCACTTAGCTCCACTCCACTCCACTTAGCTCCACTCCACTCCACTCCGCTCCACTCCACTCCACTCCACTCCACTCCACTCCACTCCACTCCACCTCATCCCACTCTAGTCCACTCCATCCCACACTCCACCACATTCCACTTCATTACACTCCACTCCACTCCTGCCCATTCCACCCCAATTTACTCCATCCCACTCCACTACATCTCGCTCCATTCCATCCCACTCCAATGCATCCCATTTCACTCCACCCCACTTTACTCCGCTCCATTCCACTTCATTCCGCTTCACTCCACCCCAGCCATCTCGACTCCACTCCATTCCATCCCACTCCACTCACCTCCATTCCACTCCACTCCATCCCACTCTACTCTGCCTCACTCCATATCATTCCATCCCCCTCCATTCTACTCCATCCCACTCCAGTCCACATCACCCACTCCACTTCATCGCACTTCACTCCACTTCAACCCACTCCAGTCCACACCACCCACTCCACTGCATCCCGCTCCTCTCAACTCCGCTCCACTACACTCCACCTCACTCCTCTCTCCACTCCACTTCTCTCGGCTTCCTCCATTCCACTCCCCCCCACTTCGCTCCACTCCATTCCACTCCACTTTACTCCACTCCACTCCATCCCACTCCAGTCCACTCCACCTCATCCACTCTACTCCTCGTCACTTTACTCCACCCCACTCCACTCTGCCCACTCCCCTCCACTCTGCTTCACTCCACCTCACTCCTCTCCACTCCACGCACCTCATTCTTTTTTCGGTAATATCCGGGATGTGTTATTGAACTGGTGGATTCTAGGAGAGGGAGGAGAGAAAGTGATGGAGAAAGAGAGAGAGAGAGAGAGAGAGAGAGAGAGAGAGAGAAGGAGGGGCAAGAGGAAGTGAAAGAGGAGGAGGGACAATCTGATAGGGTAATGATGTTAAGAGAGAGAGAGAGAGAGAGGAGTAGGTGAAAGTGGAGGAGGGACAAACCGAAGAGGTAACGATAATGATGACAGGAGGAGGAAGAGGCGGAGGAGGAAGCGAAAGAGGATGAAGAAGAGGAACCTGTTGATGAAGGAGGGGGGGGGGAGGAGGGGAAGGAAGTGAAAGAAAAGAATACAAAGAAGCAAGTACGTAAGTCAGCAACAACACACCTGATTTTTCTTTCGAGACTCGTTATGGCTCCATCTGTGCCTTAAAGGAAACCCGTCAGGGAAATTTCATAGGAGAGGGTGGGTAAACAAACATACTGGACTATCTTAAACTGCAGAGGAAACGTAACATTAAGTTTGCGTGCATAACAATGTTGCAATGTTGCTGTGTCCTCGTGATGTGGATGAAGGAGCACAGGGTATATATAATTCTACTGTGATCGTGTTTGGCTGGTGATTAGTAGCTTGGCACGTGAGCCTACCAGTTTCCCAAACTTAGGTTCAATCCCACTTGGGGCGGACAGTTTAAGATGGTGTAATGTAATGCACTTCCGTGTATTCTCACTTAGTTGAATCCAGTCATTGGTCCATCGATGACATACATAGACTGTTTCACTCACAAACACAGCCACTACAACACAGTTTACACATGCAGTTCCCACCCTACACCCCAAAAGACTTCCGCACTCATGCGTGAAGCACTGAGTAGGACTGTTAAACACGGTTTGAAAGTGTAAAGCATGAAATTGCCCACTCCTGTCAGACATGTGCAAGCCGGCCATTGCAGTACAAACATACATAATTATGTACCTACCTTCCTCCATACATACATACCAACATACAAACATACATACATATATACTTAATCACATAATTACGTTCATACATACATACATTCTTACATACTTATCTAATCGACTCAATTTTGTAATGTATTACAGAATACCACATTGCCAGGCACTTTGCTTTGCATTTTTACCTTTATTGAAAATTAAATACTTTGCCTTATTTTCTGGAAACGGTTATTGATAATTTTACTGTAATTTCCTGTAAATAGTACGTTTGGCTCATTGTGAAAAAGTTATATTAATTTACCACACTGAAAATGCTGAATACATGATTACGTTCACTCAGAGTGTGTGTTGATTGGAAAAAAAAAAATCTTCATATCTTTTCCCGTAGGTTTTATTCATCAATCTGAGTATCATTTTTGCCACTCTTCGCTGCGTTTTTTTTTTTTTTTTTTTTTTTTTAGCCTCTCTCCATCTTCTTCTTCTTGTTGTTGTTCTTCTTCTTTTTTTACCGGGTGACGAGAAGTAAATGTAATGCTCCAAGTGTGAATATGTGAAGAAACTGTACAGGGCATGGATAATATTTTCTTGTGTAAATTCATATGTTCCGTATCTTTATGTGTTAGCTTCTTTTCTGCTGTTCTCTAATGCCATCTTCTGTATGCGGTTTCTTGTATCATTCCTAAATTTTTATTCTCGCTCACAATCTCTAGTTTAATATTCATAGTATAGACGATTTATTCACGTTTACTGCCAACATTTAGGGTTGTATTTTCGTGTATTAAAATCTATTCGCCAAGCATGAGCCCATTTAAGTTAATTACCCGGATCCCTTTCAATACGCTGGATTTGTAAGGGCGCGTTCTCTCTCTCTCTCTCTCTCTCTCTCTCTCTCTCTCTCTCTCTCTCTCTCTCTCTCTCTCTCTCTCTCTCTCTCTCTCTCTCTCTCTCTCTCTTTCTCTCTCTCTCTTTCTCTCTCTCTCTCTAAATATCGGCAAGTCTCCAGATTGTAGTCTCATTAACATAACAAAAAGAGTCAAAACAGGAAGAGACAAAGGGAGGAGGGGAGACAGGAGTGATGAGGGGAAGAAGGGAGGAGGAGGAAGTGAGAGAGGAACTGAAGGAGGAGGAATGGGACGAGGAAGAAGAGGAGGAGAGGGAAGATGTAAGAGACGAAGAGAGGGAGAGGAGGAATTAGATTAACAGGAAATGAGAGAGGGAGGGAAGGAGAAGCGATCAGAATAAGATGATGATGATGATGATGAGGAGGAGGAGGAGGACGAGGAGGAGGAGAAGGTGGAAGAGGAGAAGGAATAGGAGAAAGAGAGAGAGAGAGAGAGAGAGCAAAGGTAAAGGGAGTAAGAAGCAGAGCTGAAAGTGTAGTAGTGTGTTTGAAAGGCAGGAGAGGGACGAGGAAATGAAAAGAGAAAGAGGAAGGTGAGAGAAGAAGAGGGAAGGAGGTGAAGAGATAGGAGAGAATCATGGAAGGGAGTGGGAGACGAGAGAAAATGGGAAGGAATGAGGGCAGATAGAGAAGAGAAAGGGGAAGGAGGGGGAGGAGAAATGATGACAGAGATGGAGGACACAGAAGAAAATTAATTATATGTAGACACAAAAGAAAGAAAAGGAAAGGAATGTGGAGGAGTGTAGCAGTGTTTGAGTGAGGCAGAAGAAAGATGATAAAGGGAATGGATATAAATGGGAGGAAAAAGAAATGGGGAAGAAGACAGAAGAGACAGGAAAAATTATGGAAAGAAGGGGGGGGAGGGAGAAAGCACAGGGGGGAAAAAAAGGTGGAGACGATAGAAAGGGAATGGAGAAGGAGATGCAGACAGGCGGAGTATTATCTAAAGAGGTGGAAGAAGAAAGGAAAGAACAAAGGTGAAAAAGGGAGGAGGGAAGAGAATGGAAAGAGGAAAGAGGAGGTGGAGGAGTCAGGAGAAAATTAGAAGGAAGAGGCAGTAGAAAGTAAAGAAAGGGGATTAGTGGCGTAGTGGAAGTGAGACGGGAGAGGGAAGATGGGGGGAAAAAAAATGAATGAGGGAGGAGATGGAGGAGACAGGAAAAAAAATGTAGAGGATCTGGAGAAAAGAAAGGTAAAAGAGAGGAACATGGGAGAGTGTTGACAGTGTGAGCGTATAGAGGAACACAGAGAAACAAGATGGAAAAGAGAATCAGAAAGAGGAGAAACAGAAGGGAATGAGGAAGAAGATGGATGAGACAGGAAAGAACTATAAGGAGAGAGCGGAAGAAGAGAAGAATAGAAACAGATAAGAACGGAAAAGGCTAAGGATGAAACAGGGAATGGAAAACGGGAGGAGGAGGAGGAGGAGAGAGGAATGCAGAAGGAGACGAAAGAGACAGAGAGAAAATAATGGGTAAGTAACTGGAGGATAATGAGAAAGGTTGCCGAATGGTGTAGTGTTACAGTATGCCAGTGAGGGAGGAAGGAGGCAGGAAAATGAAGAGGAAATGAGAATGAAAAAGAGGAGGATAAGAAGAAAGCTGGAAAGAGAGGAAGGGGAAAAAGGGGGAAGGAGAGGAAAAGAAAAGTGGGCAACGGGACAAGGAGGTGGAAGAGTGAGGAAAAATGAGAAGGAAAGGAATGTGGGGAGGAATGTATGAATGTGTGTGAGTGAGGCAGGAGAAATGTATGAATGTGTGTGAGTGGGGCACGAGAAGGGAAAAGCAGGAAGAGAAAGGATGTGGGAAACAGGAGGAGAGAGGGAACAGGACGAGAAAGGGGAGAGTAAAGGAAAGGAAGAGGCGATAGAGGTGGCTAGAAAGAACTAAAGGTAGGAATTGGAGAAAGAAAGGAGGATGTAGATAAATGTGTGTGTGTGTGTGTGTGTGTGTGTGTAATTCACCAGGTCGGTCAGGATCACTTGATGGTCGTGATCGTCAGCATTTTACCCTCCCGGAAGGGAGCTGAGAGCTCATATAGTCCGATCTAAGGGCAAGGCTGTGACCTTCACACACCCACACACCCGTCCCCTTGCTCTAGGGGGACAGTAACCACCCGCTTCTTCAGTGAAACTTTTCGCAACCTGAGCGAGGCGCGAACTCCCGTCTACCAGATGGCAAGCGAGAACGTTACCACTGCGCCAGCGAGCGGTGTGTGTGTGTGTGTGTGTGTGTGTGTGTTAGAAGAGAAATGACAGAGAAAGAGAAAGAGGAGGAAGAGAAAGGGAAGGAGAAAGACAGGATGGACAAAGAAATGACGAAGAGGGTAGAGGAGACAGGAGTTACTTATAGAGTAATTGATAAAACGTAATAGATGATAATTTTGTCTGAGTGTGAGAGTGTGTGAGAAAGGCAGGAGGGACGAGAAAAAATTAATTGGAAAACAGGATGAAGAAAGAGGAAAGGGAAAGGACATAATGAAAAAGAATGGGGAAGAAGACGAAGGAGACAGGAGGAAGTAATGAGTAGTGGCAGGAAATATATATGAAGAGAGAAATGTGTGACTGTGTGAGTGAGGCGTGAGAGGAGAAATGAAGGGGAAATGGATGAGGGGAGAGTGAATGAAGCAGTGAATGAGATGAAGAAGACAGGAGAATATTATGGGAGGGAACAGAAGATAGTAAATGGAAGAAGGGGGAAAAGGGGATATAAGATGATATAACAAAGTGATGGAAGAGGAAAGTGTGACAGTGTGGAGTGAGAGAGGAGAGGGGTCTGTGTGTGCCCTCAGTGATTGCTAAGCTGATTGAACCGCGACCAACCCAAGTAGAGGACGCAGAGGTAGCAGGCGAGGTGATGATAAAGGAGAGAGAGAGAGAGAGAGAGAGAGAACCAACACCACACCCATACCGACCAACCCACAACACCCATCATCACAGAGTGTAATACCCCCACCCCGACTCATCACTCGCCACCATTACAGCCCGTCCGGTCCATGCCTATGTTCCCGGTTCACTCTTTTCGTTGGGGAGGATGTGAAGGATGGAGTATGAGGCGTAGGGTATGAGGGGTGTGGCGGGTGAGAGGGAAGAGGTGTGAGGGGTATAAGGGTTGGGGTGTGAGGGGTGTAAATTATAGGATGTGAGGGGTATAAGTGGTAGGGTGTGCGGGGTATAAGTGGTAGGGTGTGAATTATAGGGTTTGAGGGTTATAAGGGTTGAGGTGTCAGGAGTGAGGCGTGAGGAGTAGGGTGTCAGGGGTGTGGGGTCGTAGCTGTCTGGCGGAAGAGATTACACAGAATACTTTGCTGAGTGAAGGAAAACTGTTGGAGTTAAAGTTTGGTAATGTCTGCGCGGCGAGAGTTGGTGGGATGAGGAAAACAAGGGAACACAACAGTTGTTTGGGGGGAGACGTGCGTTAAAGTCAAGAAATTTAATGTTCATGGTATACGTTGTGTCTAGTCTCTTGTAGTTTACCCTGGATTACGTCATTTTTTGCCTCAAGTAAAAAAAAAAATGTGATATATACTTGCTGTAGTGTCTTTCTCTATCCTTTCCCTTTCCTTGCTTCTGGATCCCATCTCATCCTATCCTGACCTTTACGTTTACGCTTAGATGGCATTGACCATTCTGGCATGTCCAGGTCCTTTCACCTGACGGCAGATCTGTATCCCTTGCAATCTTTGATCATTTACCTGCTGTATTTCTGAGACTTTTAAGCAGTTCTGAGTTTCATTGACTTGGAAGAATAGCAAATGAACATACCTACCGGTATTTTTTTTTTTTTTTTACGGAACAAACACCCGGTATATGATAAATGAATGAAACTATATCGCTAAAGCTTCATTGCTATGACGGCTTAAAGATCTGATATGATTTAGGTTGATGGAAGCAGTTGAGAGAGAATGGTGGTAAAGAGATGGGGATAGCGAGGGATTAGACGAGGGTTAAGTTGAAGGGTTTGGAACAGGAGCACCCCTACCCTCTCCACCATGTTTTCTTACCAAGCACTTAGTTTCTTTTTTCCTGGATTATCACAGCTCCTTTATTTATCTCTAGTCTAATCTTCAGTAACCTAACCTTGCCTAACCCACCCCTAACAAACTAACCTAACAGCACTGCCTAATCTAATTTAGCCTCGACCCTTCCGAAGAAGACAGTGCCCAAACCAACTACAGTTTGGAAATTCAACTCTTCCCTTTTTTACCCCTGTCCCCTCACTGTCACCCCACTCCCCTCCCACTATTCTGCCCCCACTCTCCCCACCCCTCCCCCACTCCCATGCCCGAACTCCTTCCCTCTCCCCGCCCACCACCCCGTCCCGTCAATGTGTCCTGGTGCTGCACAAAGGATGGTGGTCGTCTGGTCGCCTCGTTACTGGCCTGGCAACGTCAAACTCACGGCCGCCACGCACACATTTGTCACCGAAAAATTTCCTTCACTTGCGCGGCCGTGGTGTTAGGTCATCCTGAGGCGGTATTTACGTGTAGTGTTGAAGACAGGGTTGCCTATTACAGCGCTGTTTACGTAGGTGGAAAATGTTTGTATGTTCATGTGTTATTATTATTACCATTATTATGATTAGTAGTAGTAGTAGTATTTATATTATTATTATTATTATTATTATTATTATTGTTGTTGTTGTTGACCATCATCATCATCATCATCATCATCATTCTGACCTTTATTCCCGTTTCAAGATAGAGTGGGGTTGGATCAAAAAATAAGGAAGGAAAAAATGGTAACACTCTCTGTCTCTTATGACTCAGGTAAACAAGATCGCGTGGTGCTGGGTGCAAAAGGATGAGAGAGTTGTCCCTACCATAAAAGGACTAATAGCTTCGCGTTATTTTATCCTCTGGGAACTTGACGTAATAGGTACGCTGTCCCTCTCGCCACGCCACTCTGACTTATATTTGTAGTTGGGTTTGATTTCGTAACGCAATTTCCTGAGCGATTTGTATAGCATATCACGCCTTAATAAACCTCTTGTACGTTAATGATGCAAACAGTTTCGATATTAAGCGGATATAACTAACATAAACGAGATGGCAAGGTCTGAGATGGAAGATAAATAACATAAACGAGATGGCAAGGTCTGAGATGGAAGATAAATCGTCAAGGAAGAGACATTACGAAGCCTCTTATTACAACAAAAGTACGGTCATGCATCAGATATTCCTCGCAGTAGCAGCAGTAGCAGCAGAACCCACACTGGAGCAGAATTTTTTTTTTACCCTGCTGCGGCTGCCCACACGCCTTGCTCCTGAATACGCCCCTAATAGCTGTCGTCAGGCGGGAGGTAACGAGACAGGCGGCCCGGAGGCAGGAAATAAGAGTACAAGTTTATCTGTCGCGCCTCCCACGGTAACGGGACTTGAAGTGTTCCGGGAAAAGTGGTGGTAGTGGTGGTGGTGGTGGTGGTGGCTGGAACGAGGGGAGCTGAGGACCTGGCTGTGTGTAAGGATGTGGGTGGTGATTGTGCTGGGGGAGAGGTAAGACCGACGACCTAACTGTAAAGGTTGTGTAAGAATGTGGGTGGAGGGAGAGACGAGAGGAGACTGGAGACCTACATGTGTGTAAGGATGTGGGGTTTCGTGGGAGGTGCGAGGGGAAACGATGGGGGAGAGGGACAGAAGGTGATTGATGACCTTCCTGTAAAAAGGAATGTGGGTGTTGGAGCGAGAGGAAAGTTTCAATAGTCAGCAAACGATTTTTGCAGAGGTTACACCAGGAGTTCTTAACTGGGGAGAATTTCCATCTAAAGGGAAACATGGGCATTCTTGGAGTCAACTATTTGTAGCGAAGCATCAGACGAGACGGAGAAAATTCATTTGAACATCACCTCACGATGAGGATCTTCCCTCTGTCCTGTTATGAGTCAGCATCATAACATTTCCAACAAGAATATGTAACACTGGGGAGTTTGTAAGGCTGCCTGGGGAGTGAGATATGGTATGAGCGACCGTGACCGTGCCCATAACTGTCTCTTCCCGCAGAGGTGCAAGTCTGTTCGTGAACAAAAGCTAACCGTCTTCTTTGTTTCTGGCATTTGGACTGGAAGGGTGAAGTGTCCTCAGCGGAAGACGGCATAAGGAAAATCAGGTGAAAAAGACAAGAACTCTTGGTTTAGACAGACTGCACTGCCTCGTTAATGCTGCTTTACATTACAAATTTCGAAGAATGGTACAACAAATTATGCAGCGCATTGACTGTCCCGCTCGGGAATGGACTGAGATTGCTTTTGCCTGTCTACAGGATAAGTTTCCTAGCATTCTTCTGTCACCATGATTCATTGCAAAACCTCGAAATTGACTCCATGAATCAGTCCTTAATTGCCCCAGCCATGCACCAGGAGCGTAGCTTTGACATATTGCGCCCATCTCAGCAGTTCAACAAACAAGGGACGAGGCTAAGGCACACCTAATGTCTGATTTGGCTCTTATCTCTGATTGGGGTAAAAGTAATCTAGCTTTTAATGCACCAAAAACTCAGTCCTTACATCATTCAACCTGACAAAATTTTCCGCAGGAGTTTCCTCTATTTTTTAACAATATCCAACTCAACCCTGCATCATCTTTAAACACACTTGGGATTTCATTCTCTCAGGATTTCTAGGAAAATCTGCTTCCAAGAGATTAAGTGTGCTAAGCCGACTCCGTGCCTTTTTTTTTTTTACCCTTGCACAGTTGTTGACTTTATACACGGGTTTTATTCTCCCTGTGTAGAGTACAGCCCTCATGTGTGGGGAGGCTCTCAACATACAGCTCTTCTCAGCAAAGTGGAGTCGAAGGTTTTTCGTCCCAGTAACTCTCCTCCTCTTTCCGGCTTCCTTCAGCCTCTGTCTCTTGGGCGCACTGTTGCAACTTTATCTCTTTTCTATCTCTACTTCATTGATCACTGATCCTCTGAACTGTCTGCTTGCATCCCTCCGTCACTACGGCAGGCGCGAAGCACCCGTTTAGCAACAAACTCTCATCCCATTCTATTCAACTCACTATGCAAGAGTAAACCGTTACACCCAGTCCATGTATGCAGCAGGACAACTCTGGAACTGTCTCCCTCTGTCTGTATTTCCTACTGCCTATGATCTCCAGTCTTTCAAACGCAGCGTGTCCAGGCATCTCGAAATGAACGGATCTTGAATTTGGCACTCTGTTATCTTGTTTTTGTTCTTTTTTCTTAGAACAATCTTACGGGCTCCCGGCCTTTGATTCCTTCTTTCTTGCATAAAAAGGAGAAGAAAAAGGGACCAAGTGGAAATAGAACCCATCGAAACATAATAAAATTTATCCTTTTACGATTTCATGTTTATGACTGACACTGAGGGCCGTGTTTCCAATAGTCTCGGAGATTTTGTAACGCCTCTTCCTCAGCGATTTGTATTTTTCATGATTTTTTTCTTCACCTACGTTTACAGAGCACGTAATGTCGACTCTAGAAACATAATTAACATGTAAGAGAAGATTAAGACGTAAAACTCATAAGAAATCACCAGGAGAAAAGGTGGCGCGACATTCTCTGTGACGCATAGAACACCCTACCCTGAATCCTAAGGTACCTGTCTGTGGGTGAGGAATGACACTAGACGCTCCATACCAGCACAGTTTCTTAGGGGATTGGAGGCTTCGTAACACCTTTTTCTTGGCGATTTATTTTGTGTATATTGCACCTTGATATTATCTTTCTTGTTGTCGATGTATTTCAGTACCGATATAGCTTGCCTCAGAAATGTATTTGAGGATAAAAATGGTGTAGACTGCTAAATGAATCGCGCAGGAAGAGGTGTTACACAGCCCTGGGTCTTGAAATGCCTATTTGTGATGGAGGATGGACACACACACACACACACACACACACACACACACACACACACACACACACACACACACACACACACACACACACACACACACACACACACACACACACACACACACACAACCTCATCCTCGCTTCAGCGTGGCAAGAGTAAAGCCTACAAAATGGATCTCCTCAAGTTTCCCGGCGTTAAGGGAAAAGTGGCTGCCTGGAGCCGTAGAGTTTGTTTACATCAGAGCTTAGGGATCGGATGGCTGATATGAGGAGATGGGATCGTGGTTAGGTGGATTAGTAATTCTCTTGTGGTTAGATTCTTCATTTTTTTTTTCCTCCAGTTAAGCAGAAGGATTATTAGTAAGCTGAGATTTAGTCGCTGGAGTCTGAGATTGTGAAACACGTTATAAGATTTCATGTGATAAATAATTTAGTTGTTAATTCACACCCCATTTTTAAGTGGGAAAAGAAGGAGAAATATTGATGATGATGGTGAAGATGATGAAATGGGGATAATAATGATGATGATGATGAAATGGGGAGGTGATGATGATAATGACAGTGGTGATGATGATGATGTTTTTTTTCTTTGTTAACCCCTTCACAACGAGCATGTCTTTTTCTTTAACCCCTTCACAACGAGCATGTCTTTTTCATTTCTTCCTTTCTGTTTCTTTTTTTCTTTTTCTTTTTCTTTTTTTTTGTCAGCTACCCACACAATTTTATTCAGTTCAAGAGAGCCCCCCTGGTGGAGGAGTTAATGAAGGCTGTATCTAACCCCTCCAGTTCTAAAAGTTAATCTTAGGGTGAATAAAAATCGTCTAGAGGTAGCAAGAGGACAATATGAATTAAACTCTGGGATTGTACAGGTTATTACTACGGATGTTCTCTTGGTCTCGTCTTACCTACGTTGATATTATGAGTATACAGTAATTACAGAAACAAGACACCTCTCTCTCTCTCTCTCTCTCTCTCTCTCTCTCTCTCTCTCTCATCAAGGGGCAGAAGACGGACAGAACAAAGAGGAGGCTGACGCTGACTTGAGAGGTCCCTAACTTCCCCCTCCCCCCTCACAGCACAACTCATTTTTCCTCTTTATTCCTGCTATCTCCTGACGATTTCATTCAGCATAGGAGAGTCCCGTGATAGTGAAGGTGTTAGTGGAGACAATATCTACCTCCCTCTGTTGAAAAATGTCTCTTCTAGATTAAATAAAATCGTCTGGAGGTAGGAACAATGAAAAAAAAAATATTTGGCTTCGTTTAGAAATTAACAATACGTCTCCCCTGAGCTAAATAGAATCGCTATATGGTAGCACAAGTAAATTTTAACAAGGCGTCATGGTGGTGAAGGGGTTGGTGGAGACTGATTTTAACTCTTTGATAATAATAGATATCTCTTTAGTTGCATAAGACTCTCTGAGTGTATTTAGAATAGACGTTGTCCATCTGAAGGGCTTAAGAGGCCTGAGCGAAAACGAGGGGATAGGGAAAAAAGTGGGGGGAGGGATGAATTACATTAAGAGGTAGATGAGTGTACCTACCATCCACTCACTCGATGTAGTACTGTCTTTACGCGACTGTCCAATGACTGGCAAGCCAAATGGTTTCCTGTAACCCAGAAAGTCATCTACCGCTTTGAGTGTTAACCATACAACCAAAAAAAACAGATGCGAAGTGATCTTATGGATTAAGCCACTCCATCTAGATGTGGCCCTTAAAAGGTTTTAATCCAAGAGAAAGTGGGGGATTATTTGTTCTCATAATGCCACTCAGAAAGGAAGGATTGGTCATGCTTTTCTAAAATGTCGAACTCAGTAGCATAGCCCCCTGTCCCAACACTCGTAATAGCACAATGAAAGTGTAACACAGTAAAAAAATACATTTTAAATGCCTTGGCCAAGGTAGGATGTGTCAGCCTGGTCAGCTGATGGCTGCTGTCCCGGTTACTAGATATTCTGCTGCATCTCGGGTCAGTCCCCTTACCCTGAGGTATTTATATAAGACCACCCGAAGTCTTCTTATGTCTGCTCCTTGACGCCCAGCCTTCAACGTCATTCATACTCCTCCTCACCCAGTTCACCTCTTCTGTTCTCTACTTGTCTCTGTGCCATATCAATCGTTTCGTTGGCATCGTTACAAATAAGGTTATTGAACCCTTCCCTCAGTGCAGCACTAGCCAACCTATCCCTCACCATCCTCATCTCAGTTTACTTTAACCTGTTAACATCTTTATCCTTCACGGACCACGTTTCCCCGCCATACAACATGACGTTCTCACACAGGCAGAATACACCTTCCTCTTTGTGTATGGTGAGAATCCTATTATTTTCGGAAAAGGTCGTAGTCTCTGAACTTTTTCCAACCATTTTTTATTCTGCTCCACCCCAGTACTAGTCATATCACCCAGGCAGCAAAATTCCTCCACACACAGTCTAAGGAAACACTGCCGAATTCTACAGTTTCCCTCTTAACACTATCTACCTGATCCCCCTGACATATGTCACACTCGAAATTCACAACATTTTAAAACCTTTACCCTACAATTCTTTGTCTCTTGTGACCCCATTTGTTACATCCATTATATAAAAATTGAGGTTACTTACCCCTTCCCACAATTAGCAGAAGGCCATTCTCCACTCACCACCACACGGCCACCATCTGCCCTGTTTTCCTTTATCATGGTTTTACCCTTATTTACTCTCAAACTCTTGCCCTCTGTGCAGACCTTCCCTGGCTCACACTTTTCCTCCACTCCCTCCATACTGTCAGCAGTTAGCGTAAGATCATCAGCATATAGTAGCTCCCAAGGCATTCCATTTCTGAGCTCATGCGAAGAAGCTTAAGCGACATAACGAAGGGCAGTGGACCCTGGTGAACTCCCCTATTTACAGAAATTCGTCGCATGGTTCATCACTCGCTCTCACCAAGATATTTTTTTAATCATTCATTTCCACGGCCGCTCCTACTTTCCACTCATCGACTTCCAGCTTCCTCATAGCCCATTCTACCATGTCTCTGGACACTTTTCTGAAGGTCTTCTCAAGGTCCATAAAGACATAATACAACTCTCTCTGCTTGACCAAAAACTTTTCTTGACTAACAGAATAACACCCGTAGTTCCCCTGCATAAGACAAGATTGTATTCTAGTGATCCCCACTCTCTTCCTGCTGATGCTGTCAGTAATAAACTAAAAAACATTCATTATATGGTCTACAAGTTTCAGGACTCTTTAATATCCTCGTTCCAGAGATGAATGTACCAAAAACTAGGTAACTGCTAAAACTCCATGTATATTCGAGTAATACAGTAAATAAGGAAGGTTAAATGCGCTAACCGAAGATGAATGTAATAAGAGAGGGAAAATTGTAGTGGCTGTATAAATAGCGTGACCAATCACCTGGGCAGGTCGAGACACTGGCAGTTAGGTTATGAAGAGAGGCTGGGAGTGATGGATGTAGTATGGTTACGTCAGTGTGATGGGATGGTAGGGTATATATGGCTGTGAGGAACTATTGGTTATGGATATGAGGCTAGGTTAAGTTGGCTTACTTAAGATCAGTAAGGTTAGGTTAGGTATGGCTAGGTTAGATTGGTTTAAGGTAGGTTAGGTTAGTGTTTGGTTAGATTAGGCTGCATAGAGGTGGGTGAGGTTAGGTTTATTTAGGTTAAGTTGGTTTAGGTATGATGCTGAGAGTGACGGGTGTGTTATGGTTACGTCACCGCTATGATGTAGAGATGGGGTGAGGTAACGACTGGTTGTATATGTGAGGTATCCTGCGGCGAGGCTTGTCAGAGGCAGGGCTGGTGTGTGTGTGTGTGTGTGTGTGTGTGTGTGTGTGTGTGTGTGTGTGTGAGAGAGAGAGAGAGAGAGAGAGATTCTGGACAGGAAGGAGAGAGATAATAAGGGGTGGGTGGAGAGAGAGAGAGAGAGAGAGAGAGAGAGAGAGAGAGAGGGAATGTGAAAGCAGCTCAAAGAAGAAAGATACAAAGCAGTGGGTGAATGGAAACAGGTCGGAACGAGAAAAGAGGGAGAGGGATGAAGCTAGGAGATGTAAGTGGAAATATGAGAGAGAGAGAGAGAGAGAGTCCTACTTACCAGCCTACTAACGTCCCATTTTAAAGTACTTACACCTCTGATTATATACCAGCCATATTCATACACCTCCCTCACGCTGTTTACACCCTTGGTATGTAAGAGTAGGCTACTGACCCTTGCCCTCTACTTACTACCTTATTCACCTACCAACCTGCCCACTTACCAGACATTTTACATTTCTCTCACTGCTTCTTACCACCTCTTGTATCTATTTTACATCTGATCATGATAGGTTAATAAACTTCTCTCTGAAACAAGCCATTATAGGTCCCACGTTGAAAAACAGGAAACAGACTGAGGACTTGAATTTCATTAGAACTATCGTAATTGATGCTCCACAAAACCCACATAGATGTCATAAAAGTAGGGTAACATTATTCTAGTCCTGAATGGAAACAGCCCTGTTATGTATCCTGTACATAACGTAGATACTAGTGCCCAAGTGATAACATGTAATGAAGTGTAAGCCATCTGCTGCTCGTAGTACGAACGCTAGACTTCAGAGAATGGACTCTCTCGTCATTATGCAGAACAGGATGTGTAAAAAAGTGACCTGACGCTTGTCTTCTTAATGACCTACCCACCTGGTGACTCGACTACAGTACATACCTGCATACTCGCCTGCTTGCCAACCTACTTTCTTCTCTACCTGCCTACTTACTTACATAATTACAACCCTGCTACCTATTCATCCACTTTTTATGTACGAATGTACCTGATTATCTGCCTACCTATTTACGCACGCATCTACCTACCTGTTTACCTGTCTGCTTACTTACACACCTACTACCTACTGTACGTACTTAACTATATACCTCCTCACCTTCCCATGGGCGCGGCACGTGAGCGGCTGCAGCAGGAACAGACGCGACATTGTGACTCAGCTTCCTATATATCTTCTTACTTACCTACCTAAATATTAACCTACCCACCTATTTACTACTCATCTTCTTATCTCCCCAGGGCGCGGCACGTGAGCGGCTGCAGCAGGGACATCAGGGTGAGCAGCAGGGGCAGACGCGGCAGTGTGAGTCGTGTGGGGTGTCGCCGGAAGAGTGTCTCAAGAGGCTGGGGCTGCACTCAGATGTCAGGTGAGGACACGGGTACCATTAGGACCTGGCACGTGGACACTGCTACGAATGGGCATGGTTGTACTTTGTTTACTTGAATTATGCGTAATATTACCATCTCAGTCTTCAATACTGAGCTGTATGTAGAGAGTCTTAGAATATATTGCTAGTCACGAAGAAATCCTGTGGAATGTAGAGCCGTAGTGTTGTCTTATCCTGTCACTGAGCTATGTTGGAACGAAAATCTCCAAACGCACTGCAGGATTGTACAAACGTATGACTCAGCACATGGGGCTTAGATATGGATAAAACCAAGGCTTAAGCATGGATACAACTGGTTCTTAGGCACAAGTGGGTCATAAGTATGGACACAACTGAGGTTTAAGTATGGACACAACTGAGGTTTAAGTATGGACACAACTGAGGTTTAAGTATGGACACAACTGAGGATTAAGTATGGACACAACTGAGGTTTAAGTATGGATACAACTGAAGTTTAAGTATGGAAACAACTGTGGTTTAAGTATGGACACAACTGTGGTTTAAGTATGGACACAACTGATGTTTAAATATGGACACAACTAAGATTTAAGTATAGACACAACTGTGGTTTAAGTATGGATACAACTGATGTTTAAGTATGGACACAACTAAGGTTTAAGTATAGACACAGCTGTGGTTTAAGTATGGATACAACTGATGTTTAAGTATGGACACAACTAAGGTTTAAGTATAGACACAACTGTGGTTTAAGTATGGACACAACTGTGGTTTAAGTATGGACACAACTGTGGTTTAAGTATGGACACAACTGTGGTTTAAGTATGGACACAACTGTGGTTTAAGTATGGACACAACTAAGGTTTAAGTATGGATACAACTGGGACAAAAGTATGAACACTGCATGTCACGAACGTAACCTGGGTTTTAGAAACACGAACACTAACTACGAATTAAGTTTGCTTCATAAAAAAATAGAAAATATTTAGAGTTGAACATGAAGGTCAAAGGACTGATACACACACACACACACACACACACACACACACACACACACACACACACACACACACACACACACACACACACACACACACACACACACACACACACACACACACACACACAAGGGAGGACCCTCGTATAAGCAGAATCGTAAAATTGCTAACTGACATGCAAACAGACAACCGGCAGCAGAGGGAGGAAAACACACACACACACACACACACACACACACACACGGGAGCGACTATTGACCTCAGTGCAGGATGGGGCGTGAGGCAGCCAGACACGGCAAAAATGAGGCCCAGCATCAGGGGGTAAACACGCGCCACACAGCACAAGGTTTGAGAGATCAGGGAACGTGTCCATAATATCGCCAGACCTTGACCTGTGTATAAGATCATAATAAATACGTCTTACTTCCCACATACAGCTATCAGACACTTCATAGCCACTTCTAAACCTAAATCATGTATAAAGTTCCTGGTGTATGTTTGCCTTCACCCGTGGAGATATAAAATGGTTTGCCATAAAGTTAGGGTGGATTTTAGTTACGCAAAGCAAGGAGATCTATGATAATATCTTTTATGAAGACTTGATTGCTTTGTAACTGGTTTAGATCAGACCCTGGTATTGGTGAAGCGTTTGCTTGGCCACCACAAACTCTTCCGCGTCTGGTGGAAGAGTATATCCACGATACTCTGTGTTTGTTGACGAGATACAGCCGTTTCCACCTGTTGTCTGCACATTTTACATCGTGTAGGCAGACAACAGATTTGTTCACCTCATGCCCTGATAAGAGACAGAATCAGGGTCTCTCCTAGTCTGGGTAAATTGCTTAGCACTAGCTATAGAGTAATACAGAGTACGTCCTGGAACTGGAGAGGTTAATAGTTGTAATAATACCTGAGCAGTAATGAGAATAGAAGTATTTCAAAAAACTCTCTTGATTCTAATAGAGTGACCAAAATTACCTTATGGTAATTAAATATAAATTGTGTGTTGAACCTGATTTAATCTCATCAGCTAAGCGGCACAGTCCACAGCTCCAAACAGGTTATTTAAATAACTAAATCCGCCTGCCTGAACTGTTGTTATTTATGCGTGTAATATTCCTGCTGTCGTCGTATTATCCTAACCTTCATGTATTGTCTGTTGTAAAGGTCGTGTCGTTATTTTTAACACACTTTTTGAACACTAATTCATTCCCATCCTAGTATGATATTTTAACCCATTCAGTCCGATGACATCGTCTGAACATTATTCTTGCGTCACCCGGGCGCTTATAGTGAAGTGGTTAATGAAAGCACTAACGAACCTCTCCAGTTCAGTTAGTTTCTCCTACTTTAAGCTAAGTAAGGAGTGTGTGAAGGCAGCGGGAATAGGTAGATAAGACTTCATCACACTGAGCGCCTGTCACCAATGATGACCTTCAACAAGATTAGAGACATAACCCTTGAAGGCTTTTTTCCCTACTTTCTTTAATTCCAGACACACCTGTATTGTGGAAGTTTCATTTGCTTTTATTTATTTTCTACAGCTCCCCCGCGCCGTCCCCCAAGAGCGAGCGTGTGCTGCACTTCTTCCGGCAGCTGCAGGGCGAGGCGGTGCCGCGAATCGGGTCGCACCGCTGCCACGCCGCCACGGACCCGGAGTTTGATGCAGCCGGTCGCCAGCAGTCACGCAGCCTCGGTTCCTCACCCACACTCACTGAGGACGACGGCAGGAAGAGCAGGCTGGTGGCCCTCTAACACGCTATCACCAACACCCAGCCTAACACCACCACCTCCACCTAACCTGACATAAACAAACCCAACCCACTGAAAGTTATTTATTTTGACCGCATAGATATACGGTAGTAAATCCAACAAGACTTAGGGTCGTATGCATAAACCTCTAATCACAAAGTGGGCTGCAGACTCCAATATTTTATGACGATTTTTGAAGTAGCCTACGTGACGATGATGGGACGTATTTGGCTTTCCTTAATGGCTGCTGACTAGGTTATGCAATATGGGATGCAGGCTAACCATACTTAATAATTACAGTCGCTCCATTAATGACCCTCGGTAAGTAGAGATTTGCATTCCACCTTGCGATTTAAGGCTTAAAAATTTAAGTCCTGCTTTTTTACCTGGTGTTTCAGTGACGAGCGTCAAGAGCAAAAGCTAACCCTTAACTTTTGTTCCCTTTGCCACCATGCATTTACGTAACCTAACCCAACCTGATATAACCTAACGTAACCTTACATCACCATCAACACCACCACCACCTAACGCCACTTATGATGGTCACACAACCTCTTCACTGAAAAAATTCCTCATGTTCCAGTTCAAAGCTTGAGTAAATGTGAAGAATTTTAGTGTTTTTCCTCGGCATATTGCTAAAATGTACCTGTAAAAGGCTTATTCACACACACACACACACACACACACACACACACACACACACACACATTCTTATATATATATATATATATATATATATATATATATATATATATATATATATATATATATATATATATATGGCCCACAAAACATTGCATTATTGTCCAGATGGAAAAATACTCCATATCGAACGATTTCCTTTCATGGAAGAGTGGTGTTAAGAGGCTTATGGCTTTTTACAACCATTCAAGCTTCCTGGAACCATGCCTGAGGCTGGAAGGTGTTGGTCAGCATGAGTGGTATGCTATCAGAAAAGAGTGCGCGCAGGTGTGATAATCCCCCTAATTTTGTAAGGATATTATGGACTACGAGTATGTACAGTTGTAAGTTGAGAGCTGCCTGCATCTAACATTGAAGGTGTTAGCAGCCCCTTAATTTTGATTTATGGAGTCTTGTAATTGCTGGATGCGATTACTTTGCATGCAGCGTTACGGAGTATGGTCAGCAAAGATAAAGAAAAATTTGGCATGTTAAATCATCATCACATCCGTCACAAATTATCTTTAAATCTGAGGTTACAGTCATACCCCCGCGCTGTCAGTTTTAGGACCATATTCTACTGTATGTGGACTTGGAGTTTCTATCACCTTTTCCTTTGCGACATATTTTCCACATTACACCTTAGTATCTATGCTTTTGTATGTTACTAAGGCTAACTGTGTAGCTACTGAAACGATATGAAGAGCGTACAAGACAGTGTTAAGGTGCAGTGTGCAGAATAAGTAAACAAATAAAAAATAAATAAATAAATCGCTAAGGAAAAGGTGCTACGAAGCCTCTTATGCCACTGAGAATACAACCCCTGATACTACGGTCCTCAGCTTGCGGTGTCACCATAATCGTCCCAGTACTAGAATTATCCAATAGTTATATCCAGGTTTGGTAGCGTAGCATTGACTGGTCTCTCCCTCTGTACTGTTGCAGCCTTTAATAACCCTTTAGCCTTATGACGTGATTTTGTAATTTATTTGTGCTGCAACCAAGCGATTTCAACCAAGAGCACCCATGTACTGAAAGTGTTAATGAGGGATATATATAACAAGGAAAAAAATCGTCTGGTAGCAGAAAGGCTTTTAAATAATAATGACATCCTCTGCCTGAAGGGTAAATCATTCCTTTAGCAGTCGGGGACTGCATTTTGGTCATATACGCTCGTGCTTCCTGTACCTAGCGTTAAGGTGAGTCAGGGACAATGGACATCACCTTTCTGAGAACCAGTTTTGATGCTCTGTAAGTTCTTCATTGGTTCACATCCTTTACTGGAAAGGCGGGAGCAGCAGAATTGAGGCGCCGTAAAGTATTGGTCCCACTTCCTGATTTTCTTTAGGTTTTATGGAGATTGGCCGTTTACATAAATAGTTTTCATCGGATGGAAGTAAATGCAGACACCATATGAAGGATTAACATGAATGTCCTTCATTATACAGGCATATATCTGTAACGTTTACACACACACACACACACACACACACACACACACACACACACACACACACACACACACACACACACACACACACACACACACACACACACACACACACACACACACACACACACACACACACACACACACACACACACACACACACACACACACACACACTGAAGGGCGACTGTCCCGTAGGGCGAAAGAACACATTTTTGTTGCTGAAGAAGTGACCCACCCCACCCAATGCTTCACGCATGGATATGGGTGTGGAAAGTTTATGGAGTAAAAGGTGAGAAGTACATGTGGTAATGGTATTGTAGTGACTGGGATGGTAAGAAGAATATGTGTACGAGTACGTCATCGAGGGTACCGCGACAGGGGGCAGACATATGAGAGAAGAGAACATGCTGTACTGGTGCACCCATTTCATTATTCGCCTCATGGTGGGATTGAACCAAAACAGGACCATTGGTAAGCGCTTTTTTTTTTTTTTTTTTTTACCGTGTTGTGGCACCGAGGTATATCCATATTTTTCGAGAGACCAAGATGTCCATGACTGGCCTTGTATGTGTCTCGACGTCTCTCTTCTCGCATTGTGACTATGATTGGCTGGATACCAGGAAACCCAAACAATTTTTGCTCCTATAAGGTAGAATACGACCATGCCATCGACCTCTTCTCCCTTAAACCACCTTTAAGCATTCCGCCAGGCGAGCAATAAAGCTGACAATCACTGGAACCTCATGCTTGAGGACACATACTCTGTTTTTTAAAACTCATCTAGATCATTTCCTCAGTGCAGATATATTAATCCATTCAACCCTAGAACGTCAGTTTTATATCATTTTTATTGTTACAAGAGCTTATGAGAGCAACATAGTTGTAAAACAATTAACGAAGACAATATCTAATTACTCCAGCTCGAAAAGTCTCGAGCTGAATAAACTCGCCTGGAGATAGTTCCGATAAAATGAAAACGACAAACACATGGGAGGGGTTAACTGATTTCGTAGCCACAGAGGTGCTTGTTATACATGCACTATAATCTGCTGACTAGGTTAGCTGGGATTCGTAGAAAATAAAGGAAGTGGAAATTTTAAGTGTTGTTTAACAGGAATAGAAGGGCAAGTTAAACTAAATTTTCTGTAATTTTGTGAAATTGCTTTGGTTTTGTAAGGCCATGATAGCTTCTGTAAAGTTTCTCAAACCCGCAAAGGTTCAGTTTTGAGTAAGTAGTTCGTTTGCCTAGCTAGAGCTGGAACTGTAATTAATGGGCCAAAATTTACAAAATAATTTCCTGGATATCCTATTTTTTAAAGGCCACAATAAACTTCGTATTCATTATCATCCCCCGTACAGTAATCACTTGTACTTTTTCTCCTTGAAGTGCAAGCAGAAATATTGACAATCATCTGTAAGGTGGTCCTCGATTGCTATCCTGAAGTCTGCTGCACTGGGGAGTTCGCGGGTTGTCCAGAATGTTGAACAAGTTTCTCAGCAGACGTGAGGCAGGGCGTGAGAGATGTTGTCCCATGCTTGGTAACACTATGTCTCAGGTCTTGTCCACCTGTGACGGTACACGGTTGGAACACTCCCAGTCTCCGTCCGTTAAAAGATACGTGTAACTCTCTCTGATTACTGTGAACTTTCCCAACGGTGGCCCATGGTGATTTTTTTGGCGAAGCACAGGTTCTAACAGAAGGCGTAATGGCAAAACAAAAACAGTCTTCCTCCATGAAGTTCAGTATTATTATGGACACTAAGAATAAACTTCAGTGCAGACAAACTATATATTATATTGAAACACTAAAGATTCTGATGTTACTCTAAAACTGACCAAATTATATAAGCTAGATTCTAAAGTTTATATATCAAGAGCTCTTGGCTTCGTCCAATAAGTGGCTTTGGTGTTTCCCTCTGTCTCATGCAGTATTGCATTTTTCTCAACTATCAGTTCTGTTGGGCTCTTTTTTGCAGATATATATATACCTGAAAATTTACAGTATTTTCCAGTAGTTTCCATAATGGTGGAGCGTCCTGAGTGTAGATGGTAAGCTTGTGTTGGTGGCACTCCATTCAGTACTCATTGTTTCATTTTTATTTATTTATTTATTTTGCTGACTACTTGATTTCACGGATTCATATTTATTTTTATACTTTATCACAAACATTTTCTTCAGGTCCAGTGGTCTTGGTCAAGGCTGTGGTTTATACCCAAGGCCACTGTCCATAACACCTCTGAATGCATGGTTTCAGCTCATACAGAGGTTTTTACAGGACAGGCTACTAATTTCGTCACAGATAACTTTCTGACATTACGAGCCATGGTTGGGTGGGAGAGGGACACAGGTTAGAGCCTAAATTCTCTATTTTCTCGAACGTTTCGGGCTACACAAAACCCATCTTCAGTTTTGCATAGACTGAAACGTGAGAGAAAATAGAGTTCAAGCTTCAACCTGTCTCTCCCACCCGACCTTTCCACTTGTCACAATGGCTCATTTACATTACTGATCCTGTTGCCGGGTATTGTAGGCTACATATACAAGTAGTCAAACACTCGATATTTAACAATCTATATATTTCTTAGTATTAGACATTTAGCTTATGACAAGGACAAAAACTCCCGTAACTGTAAGATAGCGAATGAGTTGTTTGTAGCGTTGTCTTACTCCCAGTGTGTGTGGTGCGGCGGAGGGCAGTGTGGTCCGTATTCAGGTTGATGTAGCAAACTTGGCAGCACATTTTCCGTGGCGATTAATTTTGCATACTACACTTAAATATGTTTATTCTGGGTTATTGATGCCTGTTTTTTATTGACAGCTTGTATCAATAACATCCAAGTAGTAGTAGTAGTAGCATATAATATAAATACCAAGGCTCGTATGACACTCTCAGGAGAAAGAAATTATCCCGCGGTAGCTGGAACCAGGTGCTGGAAGTGTTGCGGCCATGACAGGGTTAATGGAGATGCAGCATAAAACAGGATATTAAGGTGTGATAAGAAGATTAGATCGCTGAGGAAGAGGTGCTACTAAATCTCCCGAGCCAAGGAAAATCCGGGCCAGACTGTCCCTCCTCGGATCACCGCTAATGCTCACAAAGCTGTCTGTCATGATATACGACTGCTTTAGTTTTGTATATATATTTTTATAACTGTATATATGCGCATAGGGTGGGTGTCCGTTGACAATTATACTGTGCTATCATCATGAAAACACTCATGTTTCAGTTTTCCTTCTATGCCTAGGTAGGATATATACGAGTATATAACCTGTTGTCTGTTTCTCAAATGTAAGGTCACCCTGTCATATAAGTGTATGAGAAATGCTGACTTACATTTTATCAAAGAAACTTTTGATGTAGAGAAGCATCAATCAAATTTCACTGTAAAGAACTACAAATTAGCTTTATATATATTTACATATACAGTATATATATTTATATATATGGTGTAGCCTGAGAGCAACAAAAATAAATAATTACATATCAGGCTTTGGCTACACTGCTGTACATATTCTTGTATTACTTTAAGCCTCTTCAGTCCGTTGGCGTAGTGGTTTTATATTATCATTTTAACCTTTATTCCATTATATTTATCTTTGCTAACGTGAGGAATTCGATTCAGCCTAAAATTAACCCCGTCACCACAAGACATCATAAGTCAAAAAGAATCATCCTGAGGTAGCAAGATGGAGAATAAAAAACAAAAAACGGCACCGGACTGGAGAAGTTAAAAAAAAAAAAAAAAAAAAAAAATGTATGTTATTTTGTTCTGTTCTCAATCTTGTATCAAATTTATACCTTAAGTAGATTCCAGAGTGTCTAAGTTACAAGAGCAGTATTATTGCCATGTGCACATTAACTCATTCGCTGCCATAGACACATTTGGGTATTTAATTCAGGGTATTTAATTCAGGGTAAATACTGACTATATTATTCAAGTCTGGAAAATTTCAGTATTTCAAGAGTTACTGGATATATTTTTCAACCGTCTGAATGTTAGAATTTCCCTCAGCAAAGCAAAATCGTCTTGTTGTAGCCAGAGCAAACATAACTCCAGGCAAAGAAAATTCGACTCTTTCAAAGGTAAGGCCTCTCGAAACGTTTCAATCCTATGACCAAAAGTGACCAACATATTTCTTTCACATCAAAATGGCCCTCGGATTTTCTTCCAATTGCTACTTATTTCACGAAAGAAGGACGGTACTGTACTACGGTTCTACATCCTTTCTATAGCACTTCTTGACTGGCACCATATTCCAGAGTTAATTTGTTGTTGCATCCCGTATTCTATAAAAAGAGATGGTAATTCTAGGCCGGGTTAGAATAAACGTATAATCTCAGCAGAACAATATCGTACTAAATGAAATAACTTGATGTGTCCATGGAAAGCGAAAGCGTTAAATTTTTTTCAGACAGTATTTTACACCGAAGACAATAACCCCAAGGTCTGTATTCCAGGCGACGTAGGAGACTTCGTTGCATCTACTTTTTGGCTGTTTAATTTGCATTTTACACCCTTCAATCCTTTTGGTGCGTGCGTCACTAGGCATAATAAGTATAAACCATCTATATATCTACCTATCAGTCTATGTATCTATCTATCATCTGTCTATCTATGTAAGACAATGTCTTGGTGTAATCTATCTATCTGTCTATCTAATGCCAGACGCCTTAATCCCGTACGGGGTGGCCACAAGCAAATCGCCTCCACGTAGCCCTGTCCCCCGCCATTTCATTGCCCTACTGCCAACTCACACACCCCTCTATCATATACCTCTCCACTCCATCCTCGGCCTCCCCCTCCCTCTCCCCCCCTCCACCTCACTCACATACACTCTCCTCGTCAGTCTCTCACCCTCCATCCTCTCCACATGGCCAAACCACCTCAGTGTGTTCCTCCTAACACTTCCTATCACATCCACATCCACACCACAACGCTCCTTTTTATCATTATTTGTCAGCCTGTCTCTTCATGTGACTCCACAGGCTCCTCTTAAATAACTCATTTCCACTACTTTCACTCTTGATTTGTGTCCTTCCAACAACGTCCAAGCTTCACATCCATACGTCATAGTTGGTATCACAATACTGTCATGTAGTAACTTTTTCACTTCCATGCTCACTTCCCTGTTTCTGATCACTGCTTTCAAGGAACCAGCTGCCTTTCTTCCTTGTTGTACCCTTTCAAGCACTTCACCCTCCAAGCTTCCATCCTTACTCATCACACTCCCCATGTACTTAAACGTACTCACATTTTCCATGTCATCACCATCCAACCTCACTGTACATTCACTGACTTCACCTCTTTCAAAGACCATCAGTTTACTCTTCCCTACATTCACCTTTAGGTTCCGTTTCTTACACACTCTCCCAAACTCATCTACCAAGCCTTGCGGCTCCCCTTCGTCTTCACTTAACAACACAGTATCATCTGCAAACAACAGTACAGGGAGTTTCCAAACACTATCCTCTCCCACCAGGGCCACTCCAACATCCACTACCCTACCTTGTATCTCTTTTATTACCCCCATCCATGTACAGATTGAACAACCATGGAGACATAACATCCCTGTTTTAACCCAACCTTCAAAGAAAAAAATTCACTCAGTTCACCATCCACACGCACTGCAGCCTTTCCACCATCATACATACTCTTCACAGCATTCAACAACTTCCCATCTACTCCATATATTCTTAATACTTTCCACAAACCTTGTCTATACACCCTGTCATTTGCTTTCTCCAGATCCATGAAGGTCACATACAACTTCTTTCCCTTCTCTAGAAACTTTTCCACTAAAGATCTAAGAACGAATATCTGATCTACACAACCTCTTCCCTTCCGAAAGCTTCCCTGTTCTTCTCCAACTAATTTCTCTGTTATTTCCCTAACTCTGTCAATAAGTATCCTACCATACACTTTTCCTATTACACTAAGAAGACAAATGCCCCAACGATTACCACGCACTTCTTTTCCCCTTTTCCTTTGTGCAAGGGAATAATTACACCTGACTTCCAATCCTCCGGGACTCTACCTTCCTCCCAGGCCAATCTGCACATCTTCCACATCCGTTCTACTGCTATCTCTCCCCCATGCTTCAGCATTTCACCTCACACTCCATCAGTTCCTGGGACTTTCCCCAATTTGACTTTCTTCATTGCTTCCACAACTTCTGTCCTACTGATTTCTTTCTGTCTTCTTACCTCCTTCCTTCTCCCAGCCATTCCTCAGCCACTTATACTCGAATTACATCCATTCTCTACGTTCAACAATTCCTTAAAGTGTTCTGTCCATCTGCTCACTTTTTCTCCTTTCTCCACTAGTAATCTACCATTTTTATCTTTCACTCCCCTACTAACTTCGCTGCCACCCTGTCTTACTCTCTTCACCTCTTTCCAGAACATTTTCTTAGTCCCTCCACTTTACACTCAAATTCCTTCCAATTTCCTCATCCACTCTCTTCTTACTCTTTCTTACTAATCTTTTCACCTCTCTCTTCCTTTCTACATATAACTCTTTCTTCTGCCTCTCAACTTCTTCCACGCCCCTATTTCTCATCCATTCATTATATGCCTTCTTCTTTTGTGCCACAGCCTGTCTCACCTTTCATTCCACCATGCTGTTCCTTGCACCCCCTTCCGTCTTCTCTTCACCCCACACACCACATCACATGCTGCATATATCTCTTCTGTGAATATCTTGCACACATCTTCCACGTACCCCATCTGCTCCAGTTCACATTTACCTAATCGTTCCTCCACTTCTTTGTGTAATATGCATAATAAATCGGTACACAATAGGCGCTACAAAGTCTCCTATACCACCAAGAGTATGGGGCCCTTAGTCATACACATTAGGTTTAAGTTGGTTCAACGACCAGTTTTTTGTAAGATGCATGTATATGTCAGAGTGCTGTACCAATCATCATTTGTATGTCATATGTTTCTCGTATCATTTCGTCCATCCACGCATCCTGCAACTTGTTGAAGATTCACAAACGAGCTTGAGATGAAAGTGATCTAGATTTGCAGGAAGGAAAAAAATGTAGACAACTATTGTGTTTCCATTTCCTTCTGCAAAATCAGTTACAAGTTACGGCAATGAATCAGTTGTATTATGTTTCAGAAACCCATACTACTTGCAGGTACATGTACAGTGCATCCTTCTCACCGGTAAATGTTTGTGCCAGTGATCCACGAATTTTTGATGTCATTATATTTTTTGCAGAAGAGGTATTTAGATGCAGAAAAAGTGAAAAATCCACAGGCTATGTGAGAGTTTTTAGTGTATTCTAAAAACGTTATTTGATAGATGATTACTGATGCAGAGAAAGGTTAGATAAAAAATGTTGGTTATGTGAGAGCTTTACAGTATTTCTGTATTTTTCATATGTATAGTGATGCAGAGAAAATTAAAATAAGCTATATGAAAGCTTTAGGGTATTTTGTCAGATATATATTGTAAGATAAGAATATGGTTAGGAGAATAGGATAGTTCTTCGAGTAATTAGATGCAAGAAAACCAAAAATAAAAATGTAGACTGTGAGAGATTATTTTACGTAACAAACATGTATCGAGATAGGCCTATGTAGTCATTCAGTAGAGAGAATTTGGTCAGAATATAATAGTTCTTTGAAGACAGTATTTTAGCAGTGGTAGGTATTATATATTTAGGATAATTGAGGCATCTTTTGAAAGTGCCTTGGCAAGATAAGTTTGGTACGTGGATCACAGCTCACATATTATATCTATATTTGCATTCTTGTCTGTGTGTAGCTTCAATATTTATAAAAGGCAGAGTAAATAAAAAGCAGTCATAGAATATGTAACTTCATTTATATCCTTCACCATGGACGAAATGTTAAAGGAATAATCCCACAGTTTGGTGATAAGAGATGTGTAAATTTGCTTTAGGCGCACCTTCCTTTGGTTTGACCATGTTTTCTTTAATGAAATTGCTTTTCCGTTTTCTCTGAAGCAGGGTGACCAGGTTTGGCCTTTTTAGGCCAAATTGGCATTTTTGAAGGGCTGTTGGCCTAAAAAAAAAAATACAGTTTAAGGCCAAATGCTATCTGGCTTTAAATTTGGCCTTTTTCAACCCATTAATGCTCACGGTCCCGATTTGGAGACTTTGTTTTTCTGCTTATATTTTTTTTCTTAACACTAAATAAATTAGTCATGTAAAACTGCAATGATAATGGTAACACATGTATGCTTAATAATTTGAAACAGAATGTTTTAGGTTTGTAGCCCTGGCCCCTGACGTCAGTCGTGTACACGTGTCACTGTTTACAAACACCTTCTTAGGGGTAAGTTAGATTTTTGGCTTTGTTCTTGTTTGTAATAGTTATATCATTGGAAACAATTTATAATCCAACTTCAGGTTTATAGTGCATGTGCCTTAGTGTGTCTATTGATAAGAAAAACAGCTATAATTATGATGTGTACCATTGTAACTGAATTATAGACATTAGAACATTGGTCCATGATCATGACGAAAGCATTGATGGTGATTTGGATGAGATCGGTGAAATTCCCTTTTAAGCTGACAAATGCTACATGATTTTAACACTGCTTCACAATTATTTAGGTATTTTGTAACAAGATGGCAATTTTGCTTGTGTGGCAATAAGCAGATCTGTATCTTTGTTTTTTTTTTTAGTGCATATGATCATTATGCAAATAACGTTGATGAACTCTAATATATTTTCCTTTATCTGATCGAATTTATGAGCTGTCACACCAAAGCTAAAATTACTATTTCCAGTAAATGAAACTTGTACAGATATTCAGGGTAAGAGAACTGATGATTTTTTCATTTGCTGAAATTGGAATTCCTTTAAAAGTTGACGAGCTGAAAAAAAAAAATTTTACTTATTTCTTTAGCAAGATGGCCGGTCTGTATGTCTGGCAATAAGTAGATCTGTATCTTTATTATTTTTAGTGCAAATGATCATTGTGCAAACATCTTTGACCAGCACTATCATATTTTCCTTTTTCTTAATGAATGAATGAATTGTCGTATCAACAAGCTGGAATTAATTTTTTCTGCAAATGAAACTCGAACAAATATTCAAGATGACAGCAGTGTTGATACTTTCATTTGATGAAACTGATTTTTTAAAGTAGATCAGCAGCACAAATCTGATTAATACTGATGTAGTTTACTCTGTCTACATGTGTATTTTGTACTTTAATTGTTCTGTGAAGGTACATTAATGTGTTTAAAAATAAGCATTATTATGGAAATAAAAATTGAAATCGTTTGGCCTTTTTTGGCCTATTTCTCTGACGAGTTTGGCATTTTATCATGAAGTCAACATGGCAACTCTGTCTGAAATGTGACGACTGTGTTGACTCAACTTGACTGGTTCAGTTGAGGCTGATCTCCGAGTTTGACGTGTGTGTGTGTGTTTGTGTCAAGTTGCATGTCTCTTTGTTGACAGTGGAGATACCGGTGATGTGGGTGGACTAGAAAGAAGCCTCGGGTGATGAAGACATTACTCCTTGGATGTGCAGTTTGCTCGAAGCTATTCGGACGTCTTGGGCAGAGGAATGTGAGTGACAGTGGAACAGCGTCATTCTAAAGAGTTACGTCAATATTGAGAAAGCACACCTATGCCACCAAGGGGCCGTGGCAAGATATACTCAGTTTCGTCATTGGACTAGCCCCAAGGCGCTCCATGGGTTAAGGTAAGCTGAAAGAGCTTTCTCAGTTAAAAATACGAGTAGACACCATGCTGCTTTAGTGCTTTCTGTTTTCCGGTAAAAAAAAACATTCATGGCCCTTCCACAGCAGTGCTGATTTAGAGATACCTCATCAGACACCAGTTAATAATATACGATACAATGAGAACTTAAATCTAGGAAACTTAGAGCATTACCTACCGGTACTTATTTGAGCAGAAGCCCTTAAAAAATGCAAATTTTTACTATTAAGCAGCTGAAACATTAGTAAAACCTGAAAAAAATATCGTCTTCGAGGACGTCATTATAGCAATCAAATGTATGCATGAAACTGAACCTAATTGAATCGTGTTGGTTGTGTTTGAAGCAAATTTACCCACTTCACCACCTAACTGAAGCCAGTCTACTTTTCATCCTAACCTGAAACCAACCAAACCTAACATATTCTAACAAGATAGGCTGTGAGTTCTTTAGGTTATTAAGATCATTGAACACCTGTAGGCTGGGTCAGGTGGCGAACAAAGTTATTTTAAAAAACGATTAAATACCGGTACTTGATTTCTTTCAGAAATCTGTTGATTACATTAAAAAAGAAATTGATGTCTCTCACGTCTTGCCAGAATACTCCATCAGTTCGTATTCAACATAATTGTGTTTTGTTATTTATTTATACATTCATTTTTCGCCAATAATCGATTGTTGCCTGATGTTTTCCCAGTGTAGTGCAGTGTGACGAAGGAATCCTAAAATCCGCCCGGGATGTTATTGCCTTTAACCTCTCTGAATCTAACCCAGCCAGGCTTTTCCTAACCTAAACTAGGGATAAAAATATGTCTGGGTTAGATCAAAGTATCTTTCGTTAAGTCTAGGTTAGATAATGTTAGGATGGTTTGTAGTCTCCACCATTATCCTACACAATAAGAAAGGACACGAGTGAGCTAAAAGAAACTGGATAAAACCGGTGAAGCAGTACATAGGTTGATGGAAAAGCCAGGTGGCAAATTACTTCTGCTGCTTCAGATAACACAGTACAGTACCGCAAGGAAAAATATCAGTCCTCAGCTCGTCTAAACACACACACACACACACACACACACTGGTGGACGGGAGTTCGCGCCTCGCTCAGGTTGCGAAAAGTTTCACTGACGAAGTGGGTGGTTACTGTCCCCCTTGAGCAAGGGGACGGGTGTGTGCGTGTGTGAAGGTCACAGCCTTGCCCTTAGATCGGACTATATGAGCTCTCAGCTCCCTTCCGGGAGGGTAAAAGCTGACGATCACGACCATCACGTGATCCTGACCGACCCGGTGAATTACACAGCTCTCATTACTCAGGCTCCTCGGGACTCGGTGGTGCAGTGGTAGCAAAGTTTATACCCCCCTTGTCCGTTTTCACACCAACAGTGTAATTAGAAACCTGAATGAAAATTCGATGGTTGCTTGTATCTTAGCGGGAACGGCAAAAATGACTGTTTTCCTTAATGACCTTCGTGTAGCTGATAGGTATTAAATCTAAGCCTTCAGCTGGACTCACTATCAGCTTAACAAAATCGTCTGGCGTTAGCTGGCACAAAATGATGGAGCTAGCCCGAGAATGGGAGGACTAATGTTACCAGTAATATATAATAATCAGGCTCCTGTGGCCCACTCTCAGCCGAATAAACTTGTCCCATCATGATGTTCCACAATACGATACAAGCTGCTGTTATATAAGTTTACTATATATGAATGACCATATTATATAAAAGGAAGTAATGGTCGTTTATGAACTGTTAATAACTGTAAAATGTGTTCAGCTTGCATTTCCCGTTAATTGAGAGCTGTCAGCAGTGGAACAGAAAGATCTGAGCGTTTCATCATCGACCTTTGCTTTAGAAACAGTCATTAAATATTAAGGGCTTCACCGTCCCATGGGGCTTTTAAGCGGGACAGTCCCGCTTTTTGGACGTCCGTCCCGCTTTTTTAAGTGTGACTAGGTCACTAGAATGTCCCCCTTTTTGAGCAAATCATCTTAATTGGCCCGCTTTTAGAAACTTACTATTGTATTAGATATAACAAGACCTTCTTTTATGAAATTAGGATGAATTAAAAAAAATATGCATAATCCTAACCATATGAAATACCGAATTATTTATATAAAATCTGTAATGCTCACTAGCTGGTAACTGGTGGACCCGTTCACTGTACCGTACGGTATGTTCAGAGTTCGTAGGAGACGTTAGTGTTTAATTACCAGCCTCAGTTTGAGGTGTAGCGCAGCAACGGTCGCTGTCACATTTTAGTCAATATCTATCTGTCTATCTATCTATATCTATCTATATCTTTATTTGTCTATCTACCTATCTATCTATTTTTATATCCATCTATCTATATATATATATAGACTCACACTCACGCACACGCGCGCGCGCGCGTCCCGCTTTTAGCTCCAATAAATCTGGTCACCTTACTCATGGGAGCTTGGTTTTAACAGCCATCACTCACAGAGTGCAGTACCCGTGCTCACCAGTTGGTCTAAGGCCGAATATTTTACTTTACCCTGTTTGACATTCGACCAGTTCTTCTCAAAATCGAATTTCTTCATTCTTGCCTGACCTTTAACGCATCCAGTAAGCTGGTGCAGTTCATACCAAAACTGTTTGAGTTGGTCATGCCCTGTGACCTTAACATATTTTGATTTTTCCCTGCTGCCTTGAATTTTGCTTGTTTTCAGTATCGAATCCCTTTAGTTGCCGAACCTTGAAGCCTTCCACAAAGTTTGGTTTAAATTGGACCATGACCTGTCGCCAAGAGTTCTAAAAAAAATAACGGGTCAACCCCTTGGATGATCATCATCACATTCATCATGTTTCGTTCAGATCAGATGAAAACTGTTTTAGTTATTTTGTTCACACAGCCAGACGGGTCAGGTTTTGACCTTGCGCTGTGACCAATGAGTGATTGCTTTCAGAGTCGACTCTCTTCATTATTACCTTACTCTCATCCGGCCTCACAAGTTTGGTCTTAATTGGATAAGGTTTAAAATGCAAATTTGACATAGCCGCTGTTTGTTATTGGACATTCTTGCAGCCTCCAGCCGATCTGCGCCGTCGCAGCACTGTCATCTATACGAATTATCCACACTCAGGTCGCTTGAGTTTATAATGATCACTTAATAGGGCGAACTAGATGATACATCATTTCATTTCCGTAATGTCTTTTGAGGTTACTTAGTTACTAGGTTCGACAGTCCGCTCTTCTCTCACTTGATTTTCTACCATTACGTTTCGGTAGAGGTTTCTTACATGTAGCGAAAAGTTATATTTGACATTAGTTCTGCAGTGTTGCTTTCATAAGCCAGAGAACTGATTTGTGTATGAAAGGACGCAAGTTCGATCCCAGCCTGGGGTCGGGAACATAGCGGTAATACATATTTTAATTTCGTTAAAACAGACCGTACAGATCTTCAGCACGAACCACCGACACGTCATGAAAACACTTATAATAGCCAACCCATAGACCAGCCCTAAATAGGACAGCCCCAAGATTTTTAGATGCGGGAGCATCTGTAGAAGCCATTCTAGCCTATCCGTCTATCACTGACGTTGTTCGAATGGTAGGTGTTTCACTCCCGTAGACTTTAGCGAATTACAAAATACGGCCCTGATGGTCCCGCATTTTGTGCCTATTTTTCCAGATGTGCTTGATGTTACCTTCTCCATAAGGGTAGCTTTATTCATTCACATTCAGTCTCTCAGCTGTTCTGTGTAATGGTCTGCACGAGCAGGCCCCGCTGATCTACGGTTTAGCCTGGGCACCCCACTTTTTGCCTGTTATTGGCAGTGAATCAGCCACGATAAACCACTTCATTCCAGTTTGGTCTGTTTCATACACGCCTCTCACTCTCCTGATTTTTCACATCTCAGTGGTTTAAAAAATTTCACACTATTTTCCTTCTCCCTGGCCTCCCCTTCCTCTGGCTTCCTCCATATCTGATGTGTACACTTTCCTTATCATTTTCCCATCACCCGTTCTCCCCTTATGGCCCTACCACTTTAACACACGCAGCTCTGCCCGTTCTAATTATAATATGTCTGTTTCCACGCATCTC
This sequence comes from Coenobita brevimanus, assembly GCF_032717465.1. Classification (NCBI taxonomy): domain Eukaryota; kingdom Metazoa; phylum Arthropoda; class Malacostraca; order Decapoda; family Coenobitidae; genus Coenobita; species Coenobita brevimanus. The sequence goes on along the minus strand of NC_137045.1, from coordinate 18,652,181 downwards.
ACTCACAGTGTCATTTCTCACCTCGCCAGTCCAATTCACACACACACACACACACACACACACACACACACACACACACACACACACACACACACACACACACACACACACACACACACACACACCTTAGATACTTCAGCTCAGCACTTCCACACTTTTTTGGTACCCCTAGCACTGGAGACCCACGCGCCACATCCTTAATACAACACTATCGGCTTCACTCTGCCTTCATTCATACCTGTATTCTCGTGAACAGACACTGATTTTTTTTTTTTTTCCCCACACATTACGCGATGCCTTCGATACTTTCGCCCTTTTCCTGTCCCATGATTCACCTCAGGACCCTGAGTTGCAAATGCTGTTGTATCCTCCCCTAGATGCGTTCAACACTTCATTTCCTTCAGATCTTCCTCAGTCAGACTTCATCATATCTAAGTGTTCCGTCTCTTTGTTATGTCTCATCACCTTCCTTTTTCTTGTATGGACTCCCAACTTTAGATATTAATTATGAATGGTGGACATTAGTAACCAGGTGGTAACATGCGAAGGTGCATGTCACGTAAGAGGATTTCTAAGCCTCAGGGAACGGACTGTCATGTCAGTGCAAAGAGTTTGACAGAAATTAAATTAATAAATATAGCCCAGTACAAGCTATTTACTTTACTGTTGGCCGATCAACACCATAAACGTCTAACACTTCATCTTGACAAGGGATGGCAGTGACAGAATTGTCTCCAGATGATTTTACAGTCCTTGCTCGTTTACTCACTGTCTCACCTACTCCTTCATTACCATTATGCACTTTTCCACTTTCTTCTTCCAGACCATCACATTGGTCTTGCTCTTCCAGTAGTAACCTACCTTTATTCTCACTGTGGTGGGCTCTTTGGGTCTGTACTCGTACCATTCTCTTCCAAAATAATTTACGTTTGTGGTGCATTTTGACTAAATACTGCACTGCAGTTCACAAGCATTATCAGTGTTCTGTATCCACAGCCCGATAACGTAGTGTTTACTTTATTCTTTCTGTCCTAAGTCAAGTATCTTTAGATTCGGAGAGGCTTTTCGAACTGGAAGGGTTAGATATAACCTTTATTAACGATAAGAGAGACTCTGAACTGGAAGGATTATATTAGGCCGTCTCTAATACTTTTCACTACATGGGAGGGTGATAGTTAGGGACACCCATCATTCATTTACTTGATGTAGTGCTGCATACTTCTTTCTTCACCATTATACCTCCATTCCTTGTCAGCCCTTTTCTGTTCCTTCTTTTCCCTCTCCCTCCCGCCACTTTTTATACGGTAATTTTTCTTTCCACTTCAGGTAACTCTACACTTAGTGTCAAGAGTAATGGTTTCCTGTAACTCTGGAAATAATGTAGAACGCAGGGTGATAACCATATAATCCTAAAAAACGGGCTAGAGTGGACCCTACTATGGTGCCTCAGTTAACTGGGTGGAGAAATGCAAATGTGGCTTCCCTCCAGGAACCAAAATTCCACACATTACCCCTCGTTCGCTATCGTGATGCGCTGTCGACCGCAAAGGAACATCGGTTCACTGCACAGGTCAGCCCTGGAGAGGCAGTTGCTTGCCTGCTGTTGATGGGTCTGCTTAGCCATATAGACTAGGGTAAATCAACAATTACAAGAAATCCACTATCAGCTAAGGTGGCAAGAACAGTAAAAATACGTCGTTACAGTGAAGGGTTAATTCCAAGAGATGAATGTGGGGGGAGGGAGGGAGGGGGCCGCCATCTGCTGTAACATTGGTGGACTGATAGACCCAGAAAATGGACTGCCTAGTTTTTTATGCTGCTGTGCTCAGAGTCGGATCCATGAAAAGAAAAAGAAGAAAAAAATTCCCTTTTTTTTGTTTTTTATCATTCCTCCTGTTGGCTTGCGGGAACTTCATTATTCCTCTGTGTGTGTGTGTGTGTGTGTGTGTGTGTGTGTGTGTGTGTGTGTGTGTGTGTGTGTGTTCTAGGAAAGCAGGACGAAGGAAACCACAACACACCACACCTGATCCACCCCCACATCACCACACCACACCGCTACACCACACCTCATCACACCACCACACCACACCTCACCACACCACACGATGCACCACACCTAACCACACCACGTTCCAGCACATTGCACCCCACCCAACCCCACCACACCTCACCACACCACACGGTGCACCACACCTAACCACACCACGTTCCAACACATTGCACCCCACCCAACCCCACCACACCTCACCACACCACACGATGCACCACACCTAACCACACCACGTTCCAGCACATTGCACCCCACCCAACCCCACCACACCACACCTCACCCCACCCCACATCACACTCCACCCCACCACAGCACTGCACCATATCTTTGCGGCATCACACCCCCTCATCGTCTCCCGCTGCACCATTTTCGCAGTTTATTGGGCCTTCACCGTAAGGGATCGAGTATAATGCACGTCGAGAGGGGAGCGATGTCCCTTTTTATACACTGTTGTTTTTTCATAACGTAATGCCAGTTTAACCCCGATCCCTCGCTTCATGTCTGCATTCAAGGTTTGTGTGTGTGTGTGTGTGTGTGTGTGTGTGTGTGTGTGTGTGTGTGTGTGTGTGTGTGTGTGTAAGCGCCCTTCATATGACGAGAATACTGTACAACATGGTTTCAGTGGATTCCTGAAAACACACACACACACACACACACACACACACACACACACACACACACACACACACACACACACACACACACACACACACACACTCATTGTTCTCTCTCTCTCTCTCTCTCTCTCTCTCTCTCTCTCTCTCTCTCCGTTAAAGCTGTATTAGCCTTCGCTCACTGTCCTGCCTCAACGCTTTCTCTGCTCCTCAAATTTACATGCCTGTGGTTGGAGGAGGAAGGGAGTATTAGGGTGTGTGGGCGACATAATGAGAGAGAGAGAGAGAGAGAGAGAGAGAGAGAGAGAGGATGTGTGAATGGCTTAATTTGTTTGTGTGAGAGGGGCTTTCACGTGTGTGTGTGTGTGTGTGTGTGCGCGCGTAGGAATGTGAAGTGTGTGATGTGAGTGAGAGTGTAGAACTGTGTGAGTGTCTTAGAATTAAGTCGTGTTGAAATAGAGAGAGAGAGAGAGAGAGAAATCTGAGGGGCTTAATTTGTTTGTTAGAATGGGGAAGGTCTCACGTGTGTGTGTGTGTGTGTGTGTGTGTGTGTGTGTGTGTGTGTGTGTGTGTGTGTGTGTGTGTGTGTGTGTGTGTGTGTGTGTGTGTGTGTGTGTGTGTGTGTGTGTGTGTGTGTCTGCGCGCGCAAGAATATGAAATGTATAATGAATGAGAGTACGAAGTATTGGCTGTGTGTCAGAATTAGTATGACATATATATAACCACATCTATTTATCTATATACATTACAGAGAGAGAGAGAGAGAGAGAGAGAGAGAGCTAGCAAGTAATGTTAACTTTGGTGCGTAGTACAGTAAAAAGAACGTTAAAGGTAAGGCTTGCAATAAGGAAAACTCACAGACGAAAGAGTCTAAAAACCTGAATCTACTGTATATGCGTATTTTACTCGGGAAAAATGCGTAGGAGAGAGTGTATGTACGAGGATGAGTCTGCGATTAAATCTGTGTGCGTGTACAAACAACGTGTGTGTGTGTGTGTGTGTGTGTGTGTGTGTGTGTGTGTGTGTGTGTGTGTGTGTGTGTGTGTGTACGTTCAGTTGCCCTTTGATCTGTCAGTAAAAAATTATCGCCTCCTTGATACCGCCCGGGTTGTCAGGATGGGTCCCTTGGCCGTGATTGGCTGACTTACCTATGACGTCACAGGGGATTATTTTATTTTCTCTTAGAATTTTGAGACGCACTGTAAAGGGATATTTTGAGGGCTTAAATAATGGGCACGAGACCCAGCTGAAACTAAGGGTCTCGCGGTAAAACATGGAGTTTTTCTGGCAGGAAATAATGACAGTGAAATTAGTTTTATGGAGTGGGAAGTTGATGTGAATGATAATGTGGCTTTTATTATTATGGTACTGCCCCAAGACTGTAGCGTTGGGTTTAGTACTTGATGTGCTCGCTTGTGTGTGTGTGTGTGTATGTGTGTGTGTGTGTGTGTATGTGTGTTCAGTCGTAAATTAATGTATGTTAGTCCATTTACTGTGTTGGATGATAACCATTTAACCATACGGACTTAAAGGCGCTCGATTTGGAAACAGGGTTTACACAATACCCCTTATGGAAGAGCGATTAGTCACTCTCACCTTTAAGTTTAGTAAGTGGACGAAGTGTCCTGGCCCCACGTATCTGAACGTGCAGCAAGGGATATAATGGCAGAGAAACTGATACATTAACTTGTATTTATCTTAATTATATAAACATTTGTGTGGTGTTCTGTTATCACTGTGTTGTTTAGGTAGACCTCTTCACTGATGACCATTAACTTATTAAGTGCCACTTTATAATTATTATTATTATTATTATTATTGCTACTCTGTCATCTGTCTCTATCCATTCTTACTCTTTTGTCCACTGCGGAACCTGACCTTTTCCTCGAAGGAAAAATTGATAAACAGAATTAACTATTCTCTATCCTGGCTAAGCACGAATGGGAATGGGGTGTCAGTTGGAAAAGTTATGCACGTCGGAGTGGAAATGTATTGAATATGTTTATGTATATCAGAGGCTGTAAATGTCATTGGTGGAACTGATAGGGTGCGAACGTAATACCAGCACTCACGTTCCACTCTCAGAGTAATTGCTTGTAGAATCTCCAGCCATCTTAACACCACTAGAAATGAAATTTAGAGGCAGCCCATCGTCATAACATAGTGATCGAAGGCATTGAACAGACCGGTGTTTCTTATGTGCTGTGTTTTATATTTACTTTTGCAATGATGTAAATTTGTTCCATTCGTCCTTCACTAATTTCATTGCCTTTCTTGCCTCATTTTGTTTTCGCACGTGTTCAAAATATTGTCACCACTTTCCTCGTGCAGTCTGTCCCCTTTCTCTTAATTCCCTGGCTGTTAAAATCTTTTTCGCCCATTTGTCTCTCGTATCATTATTCACAAGCTTAATCCTTGAGTGTACTTCCTCCAATAAAATTTTATGTCAGTTAATATTTATGAAATAGACTGTTTATAGGGACTGAAGTTTTTAAACGGTAAAAGAATTACCGTAACTGATTAAATCGTTTTACATACTAACTGAAAACCAGACAATATCTATCAGTTTATCTATCTGTGTCAGCTTCTCTCTCTCTCTCTCTCTCTCTCTCTCTCTCTCTCTCTCTCTCTCTCTCTACGGTATATATATATATATATATATATATATATATATATATATATATATATATGTATGTATGTAGGCTGTGTGTGTGTGTGTGTGTGTGTGTGTGTGTGTGTGTGTGTGTGTGTGTGTGTGTATACCGGGCCGGTATACTGGTATTGTTCACAGTCTTTATTTTGTTTGCTCATATTATATAGTTCTTTGAGTTGCCCATAGTCTGGGTAGACTGTGCTGTCCTTGTACATTGTTAGTTGTGTTGAGCTAGTGCATTGACACGGATCCTGCAATGAGTTGTGCCTTATTTGTTAATGGGTAGTCAGTCGACAGCCAGCCTTGTCTCACAGCGGGTAGGGAGGCTATATATTCTTATGTCAGGTTTTGGTTATCATTGTCTGTTTATTTGAAATGGTAGGGAGGTTTTCAAGAATACTCCCCCAGTATCCCTGCTTGTCGTAAAAGGCGACTAAAAGGGTTGGCGGAGGGTTAGTGCCCCTCCCTGGAAAACAACTAACTAAAAAAACAAACAAGAAGCCTCGGACAAGGACTGACCAAACGTTGACGACCCAGGACCGGACAAAGGACTTGGTAATGAGTACATGGAATGTAAGAGGAGCGAATGATGAGGTGAAAGAGAGAGAGATTGTCCAGGTGCTTGAGGATGCGAAAGTCGATGTATGTGGAATAACTGAAACAAAATGGAGAGGAGAAAGTGTGAGAGAATGGGAGTATGGATGGGGTATATGTGCAGGAGTAGATGAGAATGAGAGGGCAAAGGAAGGAGTGTGTATAGTTTTGAGTAAAAGATAGAAGAAGAGCATAAGACAGTATGGATCAGTTGGGTCAAGGATTGTGTGGGTAAAGTTGAAAGTTGGAATACAAATGTGGGCGATTGTGTGTGTGTATGCGCCAACGCAAGATCGTGCTAGAAGAGTGAGAGAAGAGTTCTGGACAAATGTGGAAGTGTGCATGGAAAAGTTTGGAAGGAATGAGAGAGTGTTTTTGATTGGTGATATGAATGGTAAAGTTGGTAATGTGAAGGTGGATGGAATAGTTGGTGAGTGGGGTGTGCCTGCTGAGATAGATGAGAATGGGAGTGCGTTAGTGGACATTTGTGCTGGGAGGGGGTTGGTAATAGCCAATACCCTCTTCAGGCATAAAATGATCCACAGGTATACATGGCGAGTGATGAGAAGGGTGGGTGGTGAACTGAATGAAAGGAAGGCAATGATTGATTATGTGTGTGTGGATGAAAGGATGCGAAGATGTGTAAAGGATGCAAGAGTGTATAGAGGTTGGGGGAGTGGACTTTCTGACCACTACTTGGTGGTGGCCAGAATTAGAATGCAAGTAAGATGGAGGAATAGAAGAAGGGAGAGACGAGAGGAAGGAGTAGTTGCAAGGAGAGTGGAAAGGTTACAAGAAGATGAGAAAAAGGCAGGGTATAAGAGAGAAGTGGAGGAACGATTGGGCAAATATGAATTGGAGCAGATGGGAGACGTGGAAGGTGTGTGTAAGATATTTACAGAAGAAATATGTGCAGCATGTGATGTGGTGTGTGGAAGGAAGAGAAGACGGAGGGGGGTGCAAGGAACAGCGTGGTGGACTGAAGAGGTGAAACAGGCTGTGGCACAAAAGAAGAAAGCATACAATGAATGGATGAGAAATAGGGGCGTGGAAGAAGTTGAGAGGCGGAAGAGAGAGTTATATGTGGATAGGAAGAGAGAGGTGAAAAGATTAGTAAGAGAGAGTAAGAAGAGAGTGGATGAGGAATTTGGAAGGAATTTGAGTGTAAAGTGGAGGGACTGTAAGAAAATGTTCTGGAGAGAAGTGAAAAGAGTAAGACAGGGTGGAAGTGAAGTTAGCAGGGGAGTGAAAGATAAAAATGGTAGATTATTAGTGGAGAAGGGAGAAAAAGTGAGCAGATGGAGAGAACATTTTAAGGAATTGTTGAACGTAGAGGATGGAAGTAATGCGAGTATAAGTGGCTGGGGAATGGCTGGGAGAAGGAGGGAGGTGAGAAGACAGGAAGAAATCAGTAGGATAGAAGTTGTGGAAGCAATGAAGAAAGTTAAATCGGGGAAAGCCCCAGGAATTGATGGAGTGTGTGGTGAAATGCTGAAGCATGGGGGAGAGATAGTAGTAGAATGGATGTGGAAGATGTACAAATTGGCCTGGGAGGAAGGTAGAGTCCCGGAGGATTGGAAGTCAGGTATAATTATTCCCTTGTACAAAGGAAAAGGGGAAAAAGAAGTGTGTGGTAATCATAGGGGCATTTGTCTTCTTAGTATAATAGGAAAAGTGTATGGTAGGATACTTATAGACAGAGTTAGAGAAAGAACAGAGAAATTAGTTGGAGAAGAACAGGGAGGCTTTAGGAAGGGAAGAGGTTGTGTAGATCAGATATTCATTCTACGATCTTTAGTGGAAAAGTTTCTAGAGAAGGGAAAGAAGTTGTATGCGGCTTTCATGGATTTGGAGAAAGCATATGACAGGGTGGATAGACAAGGATTGTGGAAAGTGTTAAGAATATATGGAGTAGATGGGAAGTTGTTGAATGCTGTGAAGAGTATGTACGATGGTGCGAAGGCTGCAGTGCGTGTGGATGGTGAACTAAGTGAATTTTTCTCTTTGAAAGTTGGTTTGAAACAGGGATGTGTCATGTCTCCATGGTTGTTCAATCTGTACATGGATGGGATAATAAAAGAGGTACAAGGTAGGGTAGTGGATGTTGGAGTGGCCCTGGTGAGAGAGGATAGTGTTTGGAAACTCCCTGTACTGTTGTTTGCAGATGATACTGTGTTGTTGAGTGAAGACGAAGGGGAGCTGCAAGGCTTGGTGGATGAGTTTGAGAGAGTGTGTAAGAAACGGAACCTAAAGGTGAATGTAGGGAAGAGTAAAGTGATGGTCTTTGAGAGAGGTGAAGTCAGTGAATGTACAGCGAGGTTGGATGGTGAGGAATTGGAAAATGTGAGTACGTTTAAGTATTTGGGTAGTGTGATGAGTAAGGATGGAGGTTTGGAGGGTGAAGTGCTTGAAAGGGTACAGCAGGGAAGAAAGGTTGCTGGTTCCTTGAAAGCAGTGATAAGAAACAGGGAAGTGAGCATGGAAGTAAAAAAGTTACTACATGACAGTATTGTGATACCAACTCTAACGTACGGAAGTGAAGCTTGGACATTGTTGGAAGGACACAGGTCAAGAGTGAGAGCAGTGGAAATGAGTTATTTAAGAGGAGCCTGTGGAGTCACGTGGAGAGACAGGCTGACGAATGAGAATATAAAGGAGCGTTGTGGTGTGGATGTGGATGTGATAGGAAGCGTTGTGAGGAACACACTGAGGTGGGTTGGCCATGTGGAGAGGATGGAGGGTGAAAGACTGACGAAGAGAGTGTATGTGAGTGAGGTGGAGGGTGGAAGAGGGAGGGGGAGACAGAGGATGAGATGGAGGGATGGGGTGGAGAGGTATATGAGAGAGGGGGGTGTGAGTTGGGAGCAGGGCAGTGAAATGGCGGGGGACAGGGCGACTTGGAGGCGATTTGTTTGTGGCCACCCCAAACGGGATTGAGGCGTCTGGCAATAGATAGATAGATAGATAGATTTTTTTTTTTTTCATGAAAATATGCTGGTGAGTAAAATAAAAAAGAAGTCAGTTTTAGAATTTGATTAGCGACGAAGAATAAGTATTTCAGTACACTCTTGTACAATTCAGAATATCATCATCTACAAAAACTGAAGCAGCCTCGGCCTTGGCCACGCTAGATGCTTCACTTCTGGATTCGAACAGATTACATGTTTCACCTGCGGACTCACCAGGCCAGATACTTCTTCCTCGATCTCTACCCCACTATAAGCACAAAGTCAGACATAGTTGACTAGATCAGGCCCCAAGGAATCCCGAGATAGTGTTGCGGCTCATATCCCATTAGCAGACCGAGGTAAGTCCATGACCATTACGTTATGAATGCTGTTATCTAATACGTTGTATTGAAGACGATTTGGCAAGCAGGTAGTGCAGAAATTCTGAAGATACGCTACAGTTAAAGATTTTTTTTTTATTTTTAATCCATAGCAATGTAGCCTCGGTGACATGATGTATGGTGCTGTCGTGAGCCAGTGTCTGCCCGTCTTCTACCCTTATCCCTGGTTGAAGGAAGACGCAGCCAAGGGTCATACCGAACGAAGACCTGTTGGTGGTGGTTCGAGGCTTTACAAGTTCATATGAGTATGATCACGAACTATTCCTCGGGTAGTGTACTGGTGTAGCAGAGTTCCGAACTTTAGGACTGAACAACAGGTATTTTTCAGCGTGACCGAAACCCAGGCAATGGCATCCCTCTAACTAAGAGGGAAGAAATTGTAAGCTGGCGTTAATTTATAAGCGGTCTGGAGTTTCCAGCGACCGGTAAATTGTTAAGTGAGTGTACCAGGCAATTCACACGTTGCATGAAAATTTCATCCGCTTTATAAAATTGTTTAGCTTTACACAATGTAACATCGCTCACATCCAGATGAGCCTGGGGTGACAACAATAACTGACTTCCCAGTTTCATAGATTTTCGTTTATTTTTAGCCATCCTTTCATACACTGTCTGTTTACTTTGTTTGAGCTTGTGTTTTGTAACCTGTATCTGTATTGTAGCTTGGCTCCTTTCACCGTCCGTTACTTCCGTTACTCTCCATTTGCATCCTCGTTCGCTTCCTTGGCGAAGTAGGCGTGTTTTGCATGGCGGTGCGTTTCGTATCAAATTGTCATTACCTTCTTCCACCGTATTTTTTTTTTTTATCTTCGTTCTGTTTACTTGACTTGATTTTTCTCAGTACCCCTGCGCACGTAGCGCAAAGGGATTATGTGTATGGTTTAATTGGTGTGTCTGTCTGTCTAACTGTCTGTTAGGAAGATAGTGCAGAAACTATGGCATGGACTTGTGCCAGATCTGAAACAATGAGGGAGAACCATTAGAGGAACAAGTGTCCGAAAAAATCACACGTCAAGGGCAAGGTCAGCACAAATAATTTTGCCCCGTTTCTATCAAATGTTTGTGGAGGAGCTGAGGGTCCGGAAAGGATGAAGTTATTCAGTTCTGAGAACAGAGCTAAAGGTCCCAGAGCAAAGACATACGTATTGCTCTTCAACTAAAAAAGTTTTAATTAAATCTGGACCAAACTTGTGTGGAAAGTTTTAAATTTAGCCAAGGATGGAGTGATTGTTTTCAGAACAATACTTTAGAAGTCAGTGTCACAAGGTAGGACACTCTAAACATTTTTTATGCAATTTGTACCAGATTTAGTGAAATGTTTTAGGCAGGTAAGGAAGAAATACCATACTTTTAGTTCGGAAACAACTGGTCGAAGGTCAGGGTCACAGGGCAGGGTTAAAGGGACGTTCTTGCCGTCAGCATCTGGTGTTATTATTGTATTTATTTTGCATCTTCATTTTACTGTATATTTTTGTATTTTAATTTACCCCTTCGTTGATTGTGTGTGTGTGTGTGTGTGTGTGTGTGTGTGTGTGTGTGTGTGTGTGTGTGTGTGTGTGTTTGTAGTTATATCGATTTCACCTCTTTCTTTCCCATTTACCAGCGTATCAGTAAGTTTCCTCTTTTTTCCCCTTGGGCGCGCCTCTAGTGACTGTTCCTTATATCCACTGTTACCCCTTATACCCACCCTTACCCCACCACCCCTTATACCCACCCATACCCCACCTCCCCTTATACTCACCCTTACTCCACCACCCCTTATACCCACCCTTACTCCACCACCCCTTATACCCACCCTTACTCCACCACCCCTTATACCCACCCTTACTCCACCACCCCTTATACCCACCCTTACCCCACCACCCCTTATACCCACCCTTACCCCACCACCCCTTATACCCACCCTTACCCCACCACCCCTTATACCCACCCTTACCCCACCACCCCTTATACCCACCCTTACCCCACCACCCCTTATACCCACCCTTACCCCACCACCCCTTATACCCACCCTTACCCCACCACCCCTTATACCCACCCTTACCCCACCACCCCTTATACCCACCCTTACCCCACCACCCCTTATACCCACCCTTACCCCACCACCCCTTATACCCACCCTTACCCCACCACCCCTTATACCCACCCTTACCCCACCACCCCTTATACCGCTCTTCGTCACTCACTTTTGATACCTTTTTTGCTTTTTCCTCATCCCTGTCATGTTCGTTCATTATTTTATCCTCGCTTTGTTCATGCTTGCTTTGTTCATCCTTGCTTTGTTCATCCTAGCTTGGTTCATCCTAGCTTGGTTCATCCTAGCTTGGTTCATCCTGGTTTTGTTCACCCTAGCATTGCTCATCCTAGCTTCGTTCATCCAAGCTTTGTTTATCTCAGCCTAGTTCATCCCAGCTTTGTTCATCCTAGCTTGGTTCATCCTTGCTTTGTTCATCCATGCTTTGTTCATCCTGGCTTAGTTCATCCTGGTTTTGTTCATCCCATCTTTGTTCATCCTATCTTTGTTCATCGTAGGTCTGTTCATCCTTGCGTTGTTCATCCTAGGTTTGTTAATCCTAGCGTCGTTCATCCTGTTTTCTAGTAGCCTGCCACAGTTATCCTTCTGTAGGATGTTACCGTAACCACTGTCGTCATGGCTTCGTTCATCCTAGGTATTTTCATCGTCGTCATCTTAGCTTTGTTCATCCTATCCACGTTCATCTGTTTTGTTCCGTCCTAACCTTGTTTATCGTGGCCGCCTTCATTGCTTTCTGTGCTTCGTGTCTTTTGTTTATTTTATAGGTCATTGTGTCTGTTGTATATGCCTTGTTCGTGTTCAGTTTGAGAGTTGGGGACAGAAATCAGACAACTTTTCACCTCCTCTACCCAGTTTCCACTGTTTGGTGATATTACGAGAGAGAGAGAGAGAGAGAGAGATGAGGTGGGAGGGGAGTTGGAGGGAGGGAAACCGATGATGAGGTGTGAGGACGGAGTGGGGAGGTACCGTACACACGATCACAAAAGTCTCGCGCAGGAGGGGTTCAGTGATATCTGAAATGATCAATATAGCTTGTGTAGTCCCTGGCAAATAAATTAATTATTATCTGAATATGCCTTCAGTAACAATATCAACCATAAATTGTCATATGAAACCAATCTGTGACATACTTATGTTAGCATGTGACAGCATGGGGGACAATAATCAAGCATTTCCAGAGTCCATCGTCCGTAGCGTCAAATTATTTCGGGCCAAATGTACACCGATACTTTTTTGATCGTGTGTACTTGAATTAAAACATAAGAAGAGAGGATAACTGCAGTAGACCAGGTGGCACTTGCAAGGCAGATCCAACGTGAGTGATCACATTACTGGAGTGTGGTGTGGGGTGGGGCGGTGTCCACATGATTGTAGAGGCCATGGCGAAAAGAAGGCAATATTTCTTTTTTTCCAATTTCGTTTAGTTGATGCAGACTTTTCGATACGGAAAAAAACAGCTTTGCCAGAAACAATCAGCCAAGAGAAAGGCGTTGCGCAATCTCTCATACCAGCGAAGTCTCACATCCTAGCGCGAGAGATCTCCCATGCCAGCCCTGAGGTCAAGGTCAGAGGGCAACGCCAAATATTCGGTCCTTGGACCAGTTAGTGGACGCGGGTGTTGCACTCTCTGCAAGATCATTTTTGTGTTGCAATGAGAGATGTGGAAACTGAGATGACAAAAGTTTATAAGTGTGTGTGTGTGTGTGTGTGTGTGTGTGTGTGTGTGTAATTACAAGTAGTGATATCTACTGTACATGCATTTATTTCTACATGCAGTCTCTCTCTCTCTCTCTCTCTCTATCATTAGGCATTACAAGTCCACTGCTGAACAAAGGCCTTTCCCAGCCTCTTCCACGGATTCCTTTACTGAGCCAATCTCTGCCATGTTTTGCCCGCAAACTTCTCTGTCCCATCTTTCCACCTCTTATATGGCCTTTTTCTGCTACGCGTACAATCTCTTGAGCTCAGTCAGTCAGCCTCTTGCTCCTTTGGTCCTCCGATATTCTTGCCACATGACCTGCCCGCCTTTATTTCTGTTCATTTATAACTTCTGTAATATCTTTGGCTTTCGTCTGCCTTCTCACTCAAGTTGATCTTGTCTCTTAAGCATATTCCTAAAACTTACCTTTCCATTGCTTTTTGAGATCGGATTAGCTGTTTTTCCATCGATTTTGTCAGGTTCCAGGCCTCACAACCGTACGTCATGGCTGGGATTATACATTTTTTGTATACGAGTGCTTTTCGCTTTATGTGTATTGGAGTTTTCATGATTCATTGCCTTCCGAAAGCTTTCGGTGGAATTGAACTGCGTCTATTTATATCGCTATTATGGTCTTTTGTTAGTTTTAGTATTTGCCCCAAGCAATTTATTGTATTCCTTGACTTCTTCAAGAATTTCTTCGCGTTTTCTGATTACGCCGCTTAAAACATTTGGATTAAACATTAGTTTTACTACGGTTCTTCTTTAGCCCTACTTTGAAAGTTTCTCATTTTAGGTCATTTAACATTTCTTGTACAGTTTCTGCTTTTTCTCAGAATAGGACAACGTCATTTGCAAATCTTAAAAAGATTCGGTTTTCTCCATGTATGTTTGGTAAAAGAGAGAAAAAGATAGAGTATCAGGAGAAATTGAAAGATGAGTGGAACGCAGTGAAGGATCGGGAAAATGGCAGCGTGGAGGAGGAATGGCAGTTGTTTAAGAGTGCTGTGGTGGGGCATGCAGAAGAGGTGTGTGGTGTGAGACGTGTGGGTGGTGGTGTAAGAAAAGGAAGTGAATGGTGGTGCGAGGAAGTAAGTATGGCTGTGGCTGAGAAGAGACGTGCATATGAAGTGTGGCTGCAGAGGAAGGATGAGATGTCATATGAAAGGTATAAGGAGAAGAGGAATAGAGCGAGAAGGGCTGTGCGTGATGCTAAAGTGGCAGCAGATGAGAGGTGGGGTAGGCGGCTGACAGAGAATTTTCAGCAGAATAAGAAAATGTTTTGGAAGGAGGTGAAAAGGGTGCGAAAGGGAGAGTCTGGGAAGGAAGAACGAGTAAAATCAGAGGATGGAAGGATGTTAATTGAGATGGATGCAGTAAGGAAGAGATGGGCAGAGTATTTTGAAAGATTGTTAAATGTAGAGGAGGAAAGGGTGGCTGAGATTGTGGCGGATGGAAGGGTGCAAGGAATAAATGTGTTGGGAGAGTTGAATGATTCTTTGATCACGAAGGAGGAAGTGGAGAAGGCAATAAAGGAGATGAAAACAGGGAAAGCTGCAGGTATGGATGGGTGTGCTGTGGAGTGCCTGAAGGGTGGTGGAGTGACTATTGTTGACTGGTTAGTAAGATTGTTGAATGTGTGCTTTGAGAAAGGTATGGTGCCAATTGACTGGGCAAGTGCTTGTGTGGTCCCGTTGTATAAAGGCAAGGGTGATAAGTATGAATGTACTAGCTTTAGGGGTATAAGTCTGTTGAGTGTTGTAGGTAAGGTGTATGGTAGAGTGTTAATTATGAGAGTTAGAGAGGGCACAGAGGGAGTGATTAGTGATGAGCAGTGTGGCTTTAGGAGAGGGAGGGGATGCGTTGATCAGGTGTTTGCTGTGAGACAAGTGTGTGAAAAGTATTTAGCGAAAGGCAAGGATGTGTTTTGGGCATTTATGGATTTGGAGAAAGCGTATGATAGAATTGATAGGGAGGCTTTGTGGACTGTTTTAAGATTGTGTGGACTTGATGGTAGGTTACTAAAAGGGGTGAAAAGTTTTTATGTAAATAGTAGAACGTGTGTAAGAGTGGGAAATGCTGTGAGTGATTGGTTTCCCGTGAGAGTGGGGCTGCGACAGGGATGTGTGATGTCGCCTTGGTTGTTTAATATTTACATGGATGGTGTTGTAA
Organism: Coenobita brevimanus; assembly: GCF_032717465.1. Classification (NCBI taxonomy): domain Eukaryota; kingdom Metazoa; phylum Arthropoda; class Malacostraca; order Decapoda; family Coenobitidae; genus Coenobita; species Coenobita brevimanus. Next base: position 18,637,015 of record NC_137045.1, on the reverse strand, counting down.
GGGAGGTGAATGCAAGAGTTTTAGGTGGTCTGAGTCTGGTAAATGTTGATGGAGGAGAGTGGAATCTGAAGCAGCTGCTGTTTGCAGATGATACTGCACTGGTGACTGATTCAGAGGAGAGATTGAGACAGTTGGTAGAGGAGTTTGGAAGGGTGTGTGAAAGGAGGAAATTGAAAGTAAATGAGAATAAGAGTAAAGTGATGAAGTGTACGAGGTTGATAGATGGTAGGGGGATGAATATAGTTTTGAATGGTGAGTTGCTTGAGGAGGTAGATTGTTTTAAATATCTAGGGTCACATGTTGCTGTGGATGGAAGAATAGATGCAGAAGTGAAGTTTAGAATAAATGAAGTAGGAAAGGTGCTGGGAGGAATGAAAAAAGTGTTTAAATGTCGTTCGCTTAGAATGGATGTAAAGAGAAGGCTGTATGAGGGTGTTGTGGCACCGACTGCATTATATGGGGCTGAAACATGGAATATGGGTGTAGCAGAGAGGAAAAGTTTGAATGTAATGGAGATGAGATGTCTGAGGAGTATGTGTGGAGTGACGCGTATGGATCGGGTGCGAAATGATGAAGTGCGAAGGAGAACTGGAGTTGTTCGGGAGATGGCTGGCAGAGTTGAGCAGAGGGTGTTGCAATGGTTTGGGCATATGGAGAGAATGGATAATGAGCGATTGGTGAAAAAGATAACTAGATCTGATGTGAGAGGTGTAAGGCTGAGAGGAAGACCACGAATAGGATGGATGGACAGTGTGAAGAGAGCGCTGGATGCGAGAGGGATGTCTGTTGAGCAAGGAAGAGTGGCTGTGCGTGACAGAAATAAATGGAGAGAAATTGTGAATGAATAAGTGATGACGCAGCCCTGAGGGGATATTCTCCCGCATTTGGTCTGATCAGCTAGTCAGGTCAGGTGCGGGTAAGGGGATGGGTCTGTTATGATGTGGCAGGGGTAAACCAGTTCTGCTGTCGGGCCCTGCTGCGGATGTCACTGATTGCATTGCCCAGTTGACCCTTGTGCGGTGTGGTGCGGTGAGGATCTGTCCGTTCTCCCCTTTGGGGCTAATATGCGAATGAATGTGTTTGAATGGATGAGTAAATGGAGAGTGAGTCGTCCTGTCTCGGCTACCTCCCTTTCCTTGGGGGAAGCAGCCTAGGTATATAGATAGATAGATGGATGTTTATTCCTTTGTTCTCCCACTCTAGCTTTCTGATAATATTTACTAGGCGTATTGTAAATAATTTTCTTGAAATTTTATCTCTCTGATGGACAGCCTCCTTAGTCTTAATTTTTTCCAAGCCTTAATGTAAAATAACTATCAGTTTCCTCTTTATATTGCCTATGTTTTCGAGCAGTTTTACATTGTTCTCACTGACCCATTGTCCCGCAGTGAATTTATAATTTTTGCTATATGCTCCACTGAATCGAAAGTCTTATTGTAATCAACAAAATCTGAGCATAGTGGTTTATTATATTCTGTAATTTTTTCATTTAACTGATTCATTGTATGTAGATGATCAGCAGTCAGATACCCGCTTCGGAATCCTGTGTATATATATATATATATATATATATATATATATATATATATATATATATATATATATATATATATTCTACCAGCCTTCTACTCTGTTCCACGCCTCAGTAATACATTTACCAGCTCCATGAGTAGCATACCAATGGAAAACACACTTACTTACGTAAATACTTTATGTCCGGCAAATGCAGCGTCTTCTCTCACTACGCCATTTTCTTGATAGCTACTAAAATTTATGATTACCTCTTCCTCAGCGTATTATTTTACCTGTTACACAAGCATAATCAGAGAATAGTGCCTAACCAAGAGGTGATAACAACCAAAGCTAAAGAAGAGTGTCAGAGGAGAGTGCCAGAGACCAAAGCCTAACTAAGAGAAGATAATAACATCAACTAAAGGCAGGTGATGTTAGAGTGGCAGAGAAATGGTGACGGATATAAGGTTGTGCCACGTGTACCGGGCTAAGCTTATAGTCGTGGCTGACCCTGATCTGCGTAACTGCCGGGAGTGGCAGAGACATGGGGAAGGATACTAGGTTGTGCCGCATGTACAGGGTTGAGTGTATAGTCGTGGCTGACCCTGATCTGCGTAACTGCTGAGAGTGATGGTGAGTGAAGAAAGTGTTGAGTGAAGGCCATGCAGTACTGGAGGTTGAGGTCTCGATCCAACGCCGCACCGCCCATGTCGTCCATGAAGGTACTGCCCAGTGTTAGGGTGGTGTGCAGCGCTCTGTGGGCGACGACGACGACGACGACGAAGAAGATGAAGAAGAAGAAGTAGAAGAAAAAGAAGAAGCAAAAAATAATCTCTTCACCTTAATTGCGCTCTCATTTATTTAGTTCAACTTCTTTTTTCAATTCTAGTACAGACGGACTTAGTTCTCCGTCTAACCCGTCCAGTTGGCAAACTCTAGGCTAAAGATAAATAAAATCGTCTGGAGACAGCAAGAATAAAAATGTCACTTGAATGAACTGGTTAATACCTATTGACTGCCCTAGGGTCATTTAGGCGGACACTGTAGTATACTTTTTATTTGTTTTAATATTTTCGCTCTTCCCCTGGACTGCGACGCACAACCGTCCGCCTTACAATTCAGGTCCTTATTTCATTTGTAAGTTTCATTTGTAAGTACGAGTATACTGAGTCAGAGGAGATCCTGGCCACAGGTGTTATGGTTGTTGGCACCAAGGCGAGGCAGTGTAAGGGGAGGGAGAGTGAATGAGACGCTGGGGCGCAGTGGCTGGTGAGTGAGGGTGGGGGAGAGGGAGGCTGCCGCGGGTACGGATCAGTGGGGAGTCGTTGGGGGAAGTGGGGGATTCGAGTTAATGAGTATGATGGTACGAGGGTCAGAGGTGGTCAGTAGGGTGCACTATGGTTTTAGGGGGCAGGGTGTATGTGGGTACGAGGGTAAGATCAGGAGGAGGGGGTACAGTGGGGGGGGGTGCTGGAGATATGAGGCGCGTAGGGGTATGAAGGTAGTAGGGTACTTCCGAGTGGGAGGGGCAAGGGGAGGTGCTGGAGGTATGGGGGGGCAGGAGGGTGCGGGAAGATCGGTGTAAGAAGGAAGTTGTCAGGATATAAGGGACAGTTTGGGGTGACTGAATAAGATATTAATGTTGCCCCTGTAATAGAGTGACGCTTAAATGGGGCAAAAATGACCATACTGAGTAATTTAACAAACACAGTAAGGAAACGCAGTGTTACATAAAGAACGTAAACAAAAACATCTGTGAGGCTTCTATATAACATTTAGTGTCATCGCAGGATTTGACACATTTTACAGTTCTTTTCCTGAGCTGATCAGTGTCATAGTGTCTTAATACAGTCAGCGCTGCTCTTAATACAGTCAGAGTTACTCATAATACAGTCAGCCCTGCCCTTAATACTGTACAGTCAGCCCTGCACTTAATATAGTCAGCTCTACTCTTAATACAGTCAGCTCTGCTCTTCATACAGTCAGCTCTGCTCTTACCAGCGAGTTCTGCACTTAATAGAGTCAGTCCTGCTCTAAACAGTCAGCCCTGCCCTTAATACAGTCAGCTCTGCTCTTAATACAGTCAGCCCTGCCCTTAATACAGTCAGCTCTGCCCTTAATACAGTCAGCTCTGCCCTTAATACAAGCCCTGCACGTAATACAGTTAGCCCTACCCTTAATACAATCAGCTCTGCCATTAATACAGTCAGCTCTGCTCTTAATACAAGCCCTGCACTTAATACAGTTAGCCCTGCCCTTAATACAATCAGCTCTGCCATTAATACAGTCAGGTCTGCACCTAATACAGTCAGCCCTGCCCTTAATACAATCAGCTCTGCCATTAATACAGGCAGCTCTGCTCTTAATACAGTCAGCTCTGCTCTTAATACTGTCAGCTCTGCTCTTAATACATAGAGAGCAAAGATGTTGGCAGCCCTCCATATTCTGAGGGATATATATGAAGCACTACAGAAGACTACTCATGTAACCTACATACCTCATTATACAACATAGCCAACAAGGAAACAGAGAGGCAACACACAGGCCACATAAACTGGCCGTCAAAACATGGGGTTTGCCTTTCCACTCCCTCGTGTCAGGCTCAACCTCTTCAGTACGCTGACTTCTTGATAAGTTCGTTCTTGCTACTAAGAGACTGTTCTAATCTGGTTGGGACAGCAGGATTGATGAAGACTGTATCTAACACCTAGAGTTCAATGAAAAATCTCTCCTGAGTTAATGTAAGTGTGTGGAGGTCGGGGGAATAATGTAGGATATACGTCAACTGATTAAACGTGTTGGTAATACTACATAGTATCTGCCATGATGGCTTTAGGCTGGTCATCTGCCCTTAACCGTGGTGAAACTAGTGGAGTCATTATCATACGGGTGGATAGGGCTAGACGTCAGCCCTGAAGATCACTGATGAATAGGATAAAGGGATTTAATGAAGACCACTACTGTTATCATCAGAAGAACAAGGATATTCAACAACAGTATCTAAAAAACAAGGTAGAGATGATGCCAAAGATAGAAGAACTGAAACCGTACGGAAGTCTAGAAGATCTGTACAAGACACGGTGGAAAGCCTGTGAAATGTCAAGTGCAAGTGCAAAGGTTTCACCAAATTACCGAAAGGCGAATGATTGAAAATATGAAAAAAATGTGAGAGAATGGCCAATGGCGCGTTGCTGACGAGACCCACACTGACGGTCAGAAAGGTTATTGGAGGAAAGGTGCTTCACAATCTTCGTATTAAGGACTGACCCGAAGACTTTGGATATGCAGGAGATTAAAGCAACTGGGGAACAGTAAGATGATAGGGAAAGATCACCCTTCCGTGGGACGAGCTGAATGAGAGCAAACATCTTGCTGGAAGAAAGGGTGGTGGGTGATAGACAAAGGCGAACTGCTGCCTTAGCAGGGTGTCATCAGGAAAGAACTATTCTTGAAACGTACAGAAAGTACCCCCATCAGAACCGTACGTTTTTGAGTACCGAAACCAGAGAGGGAAGGAAGTACACGTGAGAAATGTCGCTTACAGGCATGAGGAAATCAGTGAAAGAGAGATGGAGGAACAGCACCAGAATAATTAAGAGTAGAGTGAACGGCAAAGGTGTGATCAGAAAGTTAAACTTGGGCAGAGGAGGAAACAGCAACAGAGCGATCAGAATGGAAGGCCAGAGGAAAGAGGAAAAAGTAAGGATACAGCAAAGGTTTGAGTAAAATGCCTAAAGGAGCAAGATACGTTACAGTGTTAGAGCTTATTACATTTAACACCGGTATACAGTTGCACTAAAAGCATGATGTACCATACTTAGATCTGGTTAACACCAAGTTGTAAACAACTATGGTAGTCCACATCATCATCTTGAGTTTTGGGTGAAGGTTGTGCCGTCAACCAGATGATCTGATAAGTGTGAATCCCCCCGAGTTGGGACCAATGGACCATATAGCTGTGCATGGCAAGGAAAGGTCCTTGGAGAGATCGTTGTTTCTCTTATAAAAAATACGCTCCCCTGGTGCGGGCTTGATGGTCTGATATTGGTGTAGTGGTGCCTGTCGACTCAGGTATCCATCCACCCTCTGTGGATTGATAAGTAAAATGATTTCCTAAGGAAACGCGTAGGGGAGGTAACTGTGGTAGCCCGGATGATGCGTTGACCTTGTATCCCTTTATGATACTGAGTGAAAACCCCGTCAGAGGCTCAAAGGCCTAAGTTACTGATATGAACCCTGCGGCTAAGGCCTCACGGCATCTACCCCCTGCTTCACATTTTCATTTACTGCAGTTAGTGCCATACGATTTAGCTGGGCACTGGGACACCCCCCATGGTCAGGGGGTAACCGAGGCCTCCACCCTTGCGGGCTGTGTTATGAGGGTCATAAATTGGACCCTACACTACACAGGTCGTTGGCCCCAAACACGCCAACGGCTGTGGCCTTCAACCATCGCTTTCCATCAAAAGACCATATTCAAAAATACACAAGTAAAAAGAAGTCATGTAAGAGAAATCAATATATCGTACAGATCCGATAGGAGTATCAGTGTATGATGAAGTACTGAATAGAGAAGCAATGAATTAAAGTAATGCATGAAGATTACGGTAGTTGTGAGACAGTCGCTGAATTCTGTATTCATGGGTCTTCGTTCCCTGGGTAGGGCCACCAACCTGTGTTGCCCGGGAATGGACCCTCCCCGTCCGTTTGCAGCTGTGGAGGCAGCGGCGTCTTAGGGGGTTGGGCGGGCCCCACGGCGCCATCTTCCGTATGATCTTCGTTGAGTGTATCATCATTTTCGCTTCGACATGGGTTATCGTTTGGCGATGCCTCAATATTTTGCTCTCTTCCGCTGGCCTTGAGTTCTTGTAGTGCTTTTTGAGCCTCCAAACGAATTTCTTTTTTCTCCTTCTTTGTTTGGCGTTTTTGCTCTCTCTTATTATCCATAGTCACCACACGACCCGCAGCTTTTTTAGCCAGTACTTTTTGTTTTTCTTTTTCCTTCTTGAGTTCGGCGCGTTTCTTTTCTTTTTCCTTCTCTTTTCGTTTTCTCTCGATAAATTCTCTTTCTCTTTTCTTTTTTTCCTCGTCCCATCGTTTAATCTTTGGCTGGGCACCTGTTGCACTCGTGTTTTGTTTTTCCTCTATGCACTTCTTTTTCTGTTCGTGACCCCGCTGTCTTATTTCTTCTTGACATTTTCCTTCGGCTTCTCTTTGCCGCGCTTGTTTTTCATCTGCCTCCCGCAACCAGTTTTCTTTTACCTGCATTTCACGCACCATGCTCTTCCCCTCTTCCTCAGCTTCTCGTCCCTGGTGATCATCTTCACAGTCTTGTTCTTTTAGTATTTTCAAATTTTTTCCCTCCTCCGCCACCTCTCTTCCTTCCGACATTATATCGAGCTCTCCGTCCGGCATTATTTCCACGTGTCCTCCTTCCTGCAATGGATCCTTTTGTGTGGTACGTTTGATGGGTGTGGACCGACAGCAGCAGCAGAAGTATTTAAAGAGATTTCCCATTTTTTTCTTATGCCTCTTTGCATCATCCAGTTTTTGTCCTTTCGTTAACGTGTTCCCCTCAGACACGTGTGTATTTTCGGCCCCATCACTCTTCTTCCCAGTTTTCTTCCCGAAAAGATTTCGGAACCGTTTTAAAAAATTAACCATTTTAAATAAATGTAGTAATAGAGAAGATAAGGATAATGTTTATGCTTCAAGGAAAATATAAATCTGTACAAAGATATACCTACTAATTAAGGGTAGATTTAGTACCACAACAGTTGATTCACAGCTACGAGACAAACTTTTTACGCGGAGAGTAAAAGCACACAGGGCAGCTGTCACAACCCTGGTATATTGTTGTTATCCTGGAATTATAACTGTGATAGTTCCCTGTCCTATATTCCTTTTACCTTGTGTTGTCCCAGAGTTTCGTTCGATTGCAACTTATGTAGCTTAGTGGCAGCATAAGACAATTACAGTAGCTTTACATCCTTTCCAGAACACTTCTTCATGACTAGCATCATTTTTTTGAGATAGTTATAACCGATCACTGAAGATGAGAAGTAGCATTTTTAAGGCAATGTAACTTAAAGACGGTATAGCAGGAAAGATGTGAACTGAGAGAGTGAGGGAGAGTTGAGTGTTGTAGTAAAGATATTATTGTTACGATAGTAGTGAGGTAGAGAGTGAGGGAGTGTTGAGTGTTGTAGTAAAGATATTATTGTTACGATAGTAGTGAGGTAGAGAGTGAGGGAGTGTTGAGTGTTGTAGTAAAGATATTATTGTTACGATAGTAGTGAGGTAGAGAGTGAGGGAGTGTTGAGTGTTGTAGTAAAGATATTATTGTTACGATAGTAGTGAGGTAGAGAGTGAGGGAGTGTTGAGTGTTGTAGTAAAGATATTATTGTTACGATAGTAGTGAGGTAGAGAGTGAGGGAGTGTTGAGTGTTGTAGTAAAGATATTATTGTTACGATAGTAGTGAGGTAGAGAGTGAGGGAGTGTTGAGTGTTGTAGTAAAGATATTATTGTTACGATAGTAGTGAGGTAGAGAGTGATGGAGTGTTGAGTGTTGTAGTAAAGATATTATTGTTACGACAGTAGTGAGGTAGAGAGTGAGGGAGTGTTGAGTGTTGTAGTAAAGATATTATTGTTACGATAGTAGTGAGGTAGAGAGTGAGGGAGTGTTGAGTGTTGTAGTAAAGATATTACTGTTACGATAGTAATGAGGTAGAGAGTGAGGGAGTGTTGAGTGTTGTAGTAAAGATATTATTGTTCGATAGTAATGAGAGAGTGTTGAGTGTTGTAGTAAAAATATTACTGTTACGATAGTAGTGAGGTAGAGAGTGAGGGAGTGTTGAGTGTTGTAGTAAAGATATTGTTGTTAAGAAATTAGTGAGGATGAGTGACTAATTGTTGATGATGCAGTGACGATATTGTTTTTACGATAGCAGTGAGGAGAGTCAGGGATTGTCGTAGTAAAGATATTGTTGTTACGATATTGGTGAGGAAGAGAGTGAGGGACTGTTGAGTGTTGTAGTAAAGATAATGTTCTTACGTCGTTGGTAAGGAGAGTGAGAGATTATTGTGTTGTAATAACGATACTTTTTTTTACGATAGTAGTGAGGAGAGTGAGGGATTATTGTGTTGTGGTAACGCTGTTGTTGTTACGATAGTAGTGAGGAGAGTGAGGGATTATTGTGTTGTGGTAACGCTGTTGTTGTTACGGTAGTAGTGAGGAGAGTGAGGGATTATTGTGTTGTAGTAAAGATATTGTTGTTACAGTATTGGTGAGTAAGAGAGTGAATGACTATTTAGTGTTGTAGTAAAGATATTATTGTTACGATTGTAGTGAGGAGAGTTAGGAGTTGTGTTGTAGTAAAGATATTGTTTTCACGATAGTGATAAGAGAGTGAGGGACCATATGAGTGTTGTAGTAAAGATATTGTTGTTACGATAGCGATGAGGAAGGGCATGACGGAATGTTGTTGTAATAAAGATGTTGTTACGATAGCGGTGAGGACGAAAATGAGGAACTGTTAATGCTGTAGTAACGATATTGTTGTTACGATAGCGGTGGGAAAAGGAGTGAGGGGCTATTGCGTGTTGCAGTAAAGATATTGTTGTTACGATAGCGGTGAGGAAAGGAGTGAGGGGCTATTGGGTGTTGTAGTGAAGATATTGTTGTTACGATAGCGGTGAGGAAAGGAGTGAGGGGCTATTGGGTGTTGTAGTGAACATATTGTTGTTACGATAGCGGTGAGGAAAGGAGTGAGTGGCTATTGCTTGTTGTAGTAAAGATGTTGTTACGATAGCGGTGAGGAAAGGAGTGAGGGGCTATTGGGTGTTGTAGTGAAGATATTGTTACGGTGGTGATGAGGTAGACAGTGAAGGACTGTTAATGCTGTAGTAAAGATATTGTTGTTACGATAACGATGAGGAAGAGAATGAGGCGCTATTGAGTGCTGTAGTAAAGATATTGTTCTTACGGTAGTAGTGAGAAGGGTGAGGGATTGTTGTGCTGTAGTAAAGACATTGTTGTTACCTCCCCCGGCGAAGTTCGTGGAGGTTGTGTCTTCACGTATATTTGTCTGTATATATATATATATATATATATATATATATATATATATATATATATATATATATATATATATATATATATATATATATATATGAATTTTGTGGAAGGGTGGGCCATGGTCCAAAAAAGAATTGATTAAATTTGGGGTCGGATGCTGATACGGATCCGGATCCTACAATGGCATTGGCGGAGGTATGCTGTCTGAGTCCATTTTAGTTACTATAGTAGTGAGGAGAGAGAGGGATTGTTGTGTTGTAGTAAAGATATTGTTGTAACGATAGTAGTGAGGGATTGTTGTGTTGTAGTAAAGGTATTGTTGTAACGATAGTAGTGAGGAGAGTGAGGGACTATTGAGTGTTGTAGTAAAGATACTGTTGTAACGATAGTAGTGAGGAGAGTGAGGGACTGTTGTGTTGTAGTAAAGATACTGTTGTAACGATAGTAGTGAGGGATTGTTGTGTTGTAGTAAAGATACTGTTCTAACGATAGTAGTGAGGGATTGTTGTGTTGTAGTAAAGATATTGTTGTAACGATAGTAGTGAGGAGAATGAGGGATTGTTGTGTTGTAGTAAAGATACTGTTGTAACGATAGTAGTGAGGAGAATGAGGGATTGTTGTGTTGTAGTAAAGGTATTGTTGTAACGATAGTAGTGAGGAGAATGAGGGATTGTTGTGTTGTAGTAATGATATTGTTGTAACGATAGTTGTGAGGAGAGTGAGGGAGTGTTGTGTTGTAGTAAAGATATTGTTGTAACGATTGTAATGAGGAGCGTGAGGGATTGTGTTGTAGTAAAGATATTGTTGTAACGATAGTAGTGAGGAGAGTGAGGGATTGTTGTGTTGTAGTAAAGATATTGTTGTAACGATAGTTGTGAGGAGAGTGAGGGACTGTTGAGTGTTGTAGTAAAGATACTGTTATTACGATACTGATGAGAAAGTGAGGGAATGTTGAATGTTGTAGTAATGATAATGTTATTACGATAGTGATCAGTAAGAGAGTGAGGGACTGTTGAATGTTGTAGTAAATATATTCTGGGAGGATGTAACAGGAACGAAGGAAGGGATGGAGGAAGGAAGATTGATAGAAGAAGGGTTACGTGAAGTGTGGTGATGACTTGGGAGGAGCTGTGTAGGAGGTGTGAGGGTGAGATCTGGTGTATATGGGTGTAAGATGGAGGAAAAGGATTAGGGGAAGTAGCAGTGCCGGTAGACGGGCGTGAGTCATGGGAGACAGGTGTGGTGGTTGAGTGAAAGGCTAAGGTGTTGGGGGTAAAAGACAGTAATGTAGTAGAGATGATAGACATTTGGAGAGCCATGTTGACAGCCTCTTCAGACTAAGGATGTTAGTTTCATTTTAGCTACCTTCGAAACATCATATTCAAATTTGGGAAGATCTCGTTTTAGTGTCGGACTTCTGGCCAAAGCTGAATTAAGCCTTGTGGAAAGAGAAAAACGAATGAAAAAGATGGCGTCGTTGTGAACTGATTGAGAGGGAGAATTAGTGAATAGGGATGACGGTGTATGTATACTGCGTTCATCGTAGTCCTCTTTATCCTAATTTTGGTCATGATCAGCTCCGCTACCCTTGCTTTATTTTTTTCCCTTTATTTCGCTTTCATATTTCTCCATTCTCGTTCATGGGAATCTGGTTACATTACACCCGCGCTGAGCGCTCGAGGATTATACTTTTTATTTATTTATTTTTTTGTCTACTGTCTGTCTTTGTCTGTCTGTCAGTCTGTGTTTGCCAGAAACATTATGGAGTTGTACCACATTTGGAAGAATGACTGAGAACCGACTATACAACAAGAGATTTTAATATAGTAAAAGAACATGAAGGTTTTAGCAAAGGATCAGGTTGTGTAGGTCAGATATTCATCCTTAGGCTTTTAGTGGAAAGTTTCTAGAGAAGAGAAAGAAGTTGTATGTGACATTCATGGAAATGGAGAAAGCAATTGACTGACAACGAATGTGGAAAATATTGCGAACATATCGTGTAAATTGGAAGCTGTTGAGTGTCTTGAAGAGTATGTATGAGGGTGCTAAGGCTGCAGTGTGTGTGTGGATGGTGAACTCAGTGAATTTTTCTTTCTGAATGTTGGATTGAAACAGGGACGTGTCATGTCCCCATGGTTGTTCAGTCTGTATATGGATGGGGTTAGAAAAGAGGTACAAGATAGGGCAGTGGATGTTGTAGCGGCCCTAATGAACGAGGGCAGCTTTTGGAAACTTCCTGTTCTGTTGTTTACAGATGATACTGTATTGTTAGGTGAAGACGTTAGGGAACTGCAAGGTTTGGTGAATGATTTGGGGAGAGCGTGTAAGAAACGGAATCTAAAGGTGAATCTAGGGAAAAGTAAAGTTGTGGTTTTCGAGAGAAATAAAGTCACTGAATGTACAATGAGGGTGGGTGATGAGGAAGTGGAAAATATGAGAGCGTTTAAGTACTTCGGTACTGAGATGAGTAAGGATGGAAATTTCGAGGATGAAGTGCTTGAAAGGGTACAACAAGGAAGAAAAATTGCTAGTTCTGTGAAAGCGGTGATACGAAATAGGTAAGTGAGCATAGAAGTGAAAAAGTTTCTACATGACAGTACTGTGATACCAACTCTTACGCATGGAAGCAAAATTTGGACATTTAAGAAGGAGACAAGTCAAGAGTGAGAGCAGAGGAAGTGAGTTAATTGAGAGGAGCATATGACGTTACATGGAGAAAAAGACTGACAAATGAGGAAGTGAGGGAGCGTTGGGTTGTGGATGCGGATATGATAGAAAACTTTTGGAGAAATATATTGAGGCGCTTTGTCCATGTGGAGAGAATGAAGAACGAGAGACTAACAAGGAGAATGCATGTAAGTCAGGTGGAAGGGGGGGGAGAGGGAGGGTGAGGGCGCGGATATGATGGAGGGATGGAGTGGAGAGGTATATGAGAGAGGTGTGTGAGCTGGGAGGAGGGCAGTGAAATCAGGGGGAACAGGGTAACATGGAGGCGATTTGTTTGTGGCAACCCCTAACGGGGTTAAAGCGTCGTACAATAGGTAGATCGAAAAGATCAAAGATCATAGGTGAGTGGCAATGACACGCAAGAGAGTTTTAATCTGACTCTGACCAAACTTGATGGAAGTGTTGGTGGTCAGGAAATAGAACAATAAGTCAGAGATGTAGGTCACAGGGCAGGGTCAAAGGCTTGACTTTTTATCTCAGTTTGTGTTCGATCTGGCTCTGACTTGTCGGAAGTGTTTAAAGTCAGCCAAGGATGAAGTCATTCTCCTTTCAGAACAACAGGTTAGTTATTCAAGTCAAAAGGACAGGTTACCTTGAACACTTGATCCGGATTAAACTGTATTTGGTGGAAGTGCCGGGGTCAGGCAAGGATGACGTAATCCGAGTATGTGAACAATTGGTCCAAGGTCACAGTCAGCGGGCAGTGTGTAAGGTTGGTCTTCAAACTGATTAGAGAGCGTTGGTACTGCACACACACTGATTAGAGAGCGTTGGTACTGCACACACACTGATTAGAGAGCGTTGGTACTGCACACACACTGATTAGAGAGCGTTGGTACTGCACACACACTGATTAGAGAGCGTTGGTCCTACACACACACTGAATGCCCCTTCTTCTTGTCCTGTCTTTCAGCCCAGCTTTGTTATTCTTAGCCAGGCTTTTGTTATGCCATATAATAGCGTTGTTCATCCTAGTTACGCCTTTCTCATTTGTGTTAGCTGTGTTCATTTTAGCCAGTCATTCTGTTAGCTGTTCCCAAGCTTCGCTAATCCTAGTTTCTGTTATCCTAGCCTTGTATATCTTAGCTTGTATCCTAGCTTTGTTCTGCCTTGTTCTGTTCTTTGTTACGTATATATTACAGTATCTTCTTTTATTCTTAGCTTTGTTATCCTAGCGTCGTTCATCCTCTCTTAGCATAGCTTTGTTACTTATACAATCATGCTCCCTTTCGTAAATATTACCTTTTATTCTAGTGTTGATCATGCTTGTTTTGTTCATCCTGTTTTCCTTCACCCCATCTGTTATTTAATGTTTGTATCTTGTTACAAGTGGATGCTATGATAATTGTATTTTGTGTTGACTCCTGTAATCATTTTTGTCTGCAAGGAACTGATCCTGTAAATAATTTGATCCTGTAAAAGAAGTGTCTGCCTCGTCCATCCTCTTCTCTAATTATTGTACCCTGTCGTTGTTCATCCTGGCCACATTCATCCTCTTCTGTGACAGTTGTGGATTATCTCATCTTTGTTCACCTGGTCCTCATCCATTCTGCTCTGTAATAACTGCATCTCGCAGTAATTAACTCTGAAGAATTGTACATAAATCATAGAGAGCCGCGCACGAAAACGCTTGCGAAGCCCAATTTTTTACATACGGGCTAAAAGATCGTCGTTATTTCAGTGCATGGCTACTCACAATGCCCCTGTATTGATTGTATTTTGTAATAGTTTGAGCCTGTGAAACTTTGATCATTAAATAATTGAATGATTTAATAATTAGCCTACTTCTGTTACAATAGTATGCAGTCCCCGTCCATTCTAGTCTTTGGTAATTGCACCCAATCGTTGTCCGTCCTTGCCTCATTCATCCTGTTGGGTAATAATTGTTCAGTACCATATATTTTTTTTAGCGTGGCGTCGTTCATTTAGCTGACAGTAATTGTACCCTGTCTCTGTTTACCCTGGCCTTGTTCATGCTATCATGTGTCCTAACGTCGTCCATCCTATCTTGTCTCCTAACCTCGTCCGTCCTACCTTCTGTCCTAACCTCGTCCGTCCTACCTTCTGTCCTAACATCGTGCAGCCTGTCTTCTGTCCTAACCTCGTCCGTCCTACCTTCTGTCCTAACATCGTGCAGCCTGTCTTCTGTCCTAACCTCGTCTGTTCTATCTTCTGTGCTAACTTCGTCCACCTTTTCTTCCGTTCTAACCTCGTTCACTCTTTCTTTTGTCCTAATCCCGTCCACTCTGTCTTCTGTCCTAATCCCGTCCACTCTGTCTTCTGTCCCAATCTCGTCCACTCTGTGTACTGCCCCAACCTCGTCCACTCTCTCTTCTGTCCTAATCCCGTCCACTCTTCTGTCCTAACCTCGTCCGTCCCATCTTCTGCGCTAACTTCGTCCACCTGTCTTCCGTTCTAACCTCGTCCACTCTGTCTTTTGTCCTAATCCCGTCCACTCTTCTGCCCTAACCTCGTCCATCCCATCTTCTGGCCTTGTTCATCCTATTTTGTACCACATCTTCTGCTATGTTTATCGTGGCGTTGTCCATCATATCTTGCACCCTTCCCTGGGCCATCCTATTTCACTCGTACACCCTAGTCCATAGTATCTGGTGCCCCAGTCTCTATCATCCTGTGTTGTACCGGATATCTTAGGTTATAGATCTTCAGTTTGATTATCTTGTTCTGGAATAACTGTACCTAATCATTGTTTCTGCTGACCTCGTCGGACCTATTCTGACCTCTTGTCCCTAATAACTGCACCTTATCTTTATTTATACTGACCTCGTTCATCCTATGCTGACCTTTTCTCCCATATAACTGTACGTTATCTTTGTCTTAACTAACATGATTCTTCCTCTTCTGACCCCTTGTTCCTGAAAACGGACCTCGTTCGTCCTATTCTGACCTCTTGTCCCCCGTAACGGCACCTTATCTTTGTTTTTGTGTACCTCGTTCGTCCTATTCTGCCTTCTTCTCCCTAATAACTGCTCCGTATCTCTGTAATGACCACATCCACAATAATTGCTCCATATTCGTCCTAATCTGACGTTTTCTCCCTAATAAATGCTCCTTGTCTCTGTTTTTACTAACCTCGTTCGTCTTCTCCCGACCTTTCTTCCCTCCACCCGTGTCTCTGAAGCACCCGATCCAGCAGTCCGGGTTTAGGTCATTAAAGAGCCAATTTTCCGGGGCACACTCCGTCTACACACCCCTGCCACCCTGTCACCCGGGGAGCAGATTTAAGCCTCTCCTTTGACTCTACCCACGCCCGGCTATAATTAGAAGCGTGATGTGCCCTTAGCTTTCTTTTGGTCATTTTTTTTTTCTTTTTGCGAGAGAGGGAGAGAGCGGCGGACTCATAAAGCGATGGAGTAGCGAGATGGAAGGGCAGGTGGAGGGTGGCTGGGATATTGGGAATGGGATTTTTATGTCAAGGCGGAAGGAAGGTTAAGGAGGAGGAGTGGAGGGTGAGAGGATGGAGGGAGGGTGGTGTGGAGAGTGGCGGTAAAGATCTAGTGTATCATACTTGCCTTGATCTGGAGTAGGCATGCTTTTTTCTTTTCCTTTTCCTAGGCAGATGGAGGAACGGAGGACATAGGGTCAGTGAACTCGACAAAGGAATTGTGCAGTATTGTTGCTGGCATGTGAGATTTCGCAACGCTTCCCTCTTGGCTGTTTATTTTTTGCCAGCTGTCGTTTTGGTATTGACAAGTTTGCATCAGCGAAACGAAATTGGATAAAAAGATATTGCCTGCTTTTCGCCATGGCCTCTGCTATCAGGTGGACACATCCCCATCCCACACCAAACCAGTAATTTGATCACTCTCGTTGGAGCTGCTTAGCGAGCACCACCTGGCCTACTGCAGTTATCCTATAGTCTTATGTTCTTATTCATATACTTCTCCATTCCGTCCTCACACCTCATCCTCCGTTTCCCTCCCTCCAACTCCCCTCCCACCTCTCTCTCTCTCTCTCTCTCTCTCTCTCTCTCTCTCTCTCTCTCTCTCTCTCTCTCTCTCTCTCTCTCTCTCATATCCACGTTAATCCCATGTGCTACTTTCATAGTCGGCCTCTGAATCACTGTTCGCTCCACATGACCAAACCATGGCAGGATACTCCTTTTAACACTGTTCAACACATCCTCGTCAGTGCCACAACGCTCCCCAACTTCCTCATTAGTATGTCTCGCCAGGTAACTCTACACGCTACTCCCAGATAACTCATTTCCACTCCTCTCACTCTTGATTTATATTCTTCCATACATCAGTGCAGGGGTCGCAGTATATTCATGTACCGACTTCATTCCATCCTATGCTACATTCCTGCTGTACCCTTCTCTCCCACTTCATCCTCCAAACTCCCATTTCTGCTCCTGACATGGCGTAGAAACTTAAACGTGAACACATCCTTCATATCGTGATCATTAGGCCTGGCTACGCACACCGTGATTTCATTCCTCTCTAAAATCATACCAGTAACTTTACTCTTTCCCACATTCCCTTTCATTTTTCTTTCTTACACATCCAGACTAACTCACTGAGCCTTCTAATGTCCACTCATATTAACTTAGCAGCACAGTACCATCAGCAAACAGCAGTACAGACATTTTCCACACTTTGCCCTTTCTCACTTGGGAGCCTTCAGCATCCAGAAGATAGATAGATAGATAGATAGATAGATATAATCAACCACTGCAACATCCTTGTCTCAGTCCAACATTGATATCAAAGAGCTCGCTTAGTTTATCTTCCACCTTCACTGCCACCCTTCCATCTTCATACAATTTCGCAACAACATTCAGCAAAATCTTCATTTTATCAATATTTTCACAGATATATGACTAATATACATTAATCATGACTTAAAACTTGGCCTTGGCCATACACTACATACATATTACACATGACAAACATACAGGAAGATATTCAAGTGGGATCGGCAAATACGTCACTGTGACAGGTATAACGAATCCTCCCAAGTCAACAGCAATACGGCCCAGTGTGTAGAGAATTAAGGTTACAAGTTTTCGGACTAAAATAAATCTCATGCCTAATTGCTTGCCTTATTATTAGCGTCTTTGGTATTTTATTCTGTCTACCACCATGTGAGTTTTATTCCCCTCAGGAGTGGCTATGGTGGCGAAAAGTTCAATTCTTCCACTACCATGAAGTATTTTTCAGAATCCTCGTACTGCCACCAGGTGATTAGAGGGAGCTGAGGAGAGCAACGTGGTAGTGAAGGGATTAATCAAGGCTAAATTTATACCTTCCAGGTCGAAAAGTCTCCATTAATCTAATCACCTGGTGGCAGTACGAGGAAGTCTCTCGTTATGGCGGGGTTCAAAACAGTCCCTGATAGTCCATGTCTTCACTACGACCACATTTCCTTCGTAAGTGTCTTTTTAGCTTTCCTTAGTTATTTTTAGTCAGGTTAGGAGGGACCTTTTATGCTGAAAAGATAAAAATTCCTAACGCACAGTGACGTCATTTTAACTTTCTTTTTGTCCCCCTTTTAGCCCGATGATATAATTTCCACTGTTTTAAATATTCAAATTATTGTGTGACGATAGCGAGGATATACAGTACAAAGGCATCATCGTAACTTAGTCGTACCATAATTATATGCCGGGGGCGTGGCTCTAAAGTGGCCAGAAACACTCAGAGGACACGAATCTAGCCTCCCCCCCCTCTCTGTCTTTCGCTACACACACACACACACACACACATGCCGATCGAGAAAACTAAGTATCCTACCGTCCCATTTATTCATTGAAGCCGTTGCAGGAGCACAAGTGACAAGAACACCCTCTCAGAGGACATCAGCCTCGATCAAACTCGAAGTGTAAATTATTTGAGCGGCAGTGTTGCTTGTGGGTTTTTTTTTTTTTTAATCGTTTGTCATGGTTCGGAATTTTGTAACATAAACACAAATTCAGCATCAATTGTGTCGTTATTTGTAGCTGACGCCATGCCATTTTATTCAGTTAAGAGAAAGTCAGTGGAGAATGCTGACACTGGCATCGTTAACCCTGTCACGGTCCAGACAACGTGAGTACCTGATTAAATTCTAGCCAAGACCAGACGATTTTCAACAGTTGGCTTGTCATAGGAGCCTGAATGTTATATGAAATTATTGAGGTTATTGAGAAATCGTGCGCGTAGCTGTGATATGTGAGGGAGGTTATTAGAGAGGTGGACTGCCAGTATTTAATTGCTTTATTCATAAATATTTCACTATTATGCAATGAATATACCTCAGACAACTGTATAACTATCAATCATTTCACCAACCTACACCAAAAATGATCTTTTATGTTGTACGCCCATATTGCAAGATATAATATTAAAATTCATTGCATAGGTTACAGTAACAGCAATTTATACAGTATGCCTATATTTACACTATATACACCCCCGCTAACAACACTATTAACAGCATACACATCCACACTACCAACACTATACTGTATTAACAGCATACACACCATGATTTTTAGGGAGGGTCAGCCCCTTCAACAAATTAAGAATCCTTAGAAATGGTGAAAAGAGGCAGATGTGGCTTTGATATCTTAGTACGTGATGTACAAGGGACTTTCATCCGTAATGCGATATTTGGGGAGAGTGACCTTGGGCCGCCCGCCAGTGATTCTTGGGGAGGGTCAGCCCCCCTCCCAAAATAATAACGATCAGAGATAGGGTAAACTGAGCACATGGATTTTGACGGAACTTGTCAGGTCAGTTCGTCTGATTCCTTGATAATGTCTTCCACAGTATAATATTTTCAGCAATTATTTTTGGGGTGGTCAATCCCTCTGTAAAACTTATAGATAAAATAAGGAAAGAGGTCGGACATTGCCTTCATATTTTAGTTCATGCTGTTGAACGAGCTCCTATCCTCTAACTGTTACTACTACTACTACTACTGCCACTACAACCACCACAACCACCACCAACGCTACTACTACTACCACTACTACTACTACTACCACCACCACCACTACTACTACTACTGGAGTGTATCTTGGAATATCACCCTTTCACATATGCCACCACTGCAATTATGTGGCCTTATACATTGGGATATTGGCTTCTCATATGACGCAGTAATGTTATTTTGTAAACCTTTCACATCGACAGTCATCTAGTAAGACTGGGTTGGCCGTTCCCATGTGTTCTTTCAATACACACTAACAAACTACACATATACCGTATTTATTATTTAGTGTTGTTAGATTTGACCTGTTAACTCTTTCACATCATGTCCTTTTTCGTTTTTGCAACTGAACACGAAATTTACGTAACTCCATAGTTCGACAGGCCAGTGAAGGCGAAAGCTAAACTCGCCCAGTTCGAGAAATCTCCGAAGCAAAAGATAATCATCAAAATAAAATAAATAACTCGAGAAACAAGAGTAAAATCAAGAGTTGGTCACGGTATTCAGGGGGTTAATATGAACTTGAGGTGGGCTGCCAAGGAGGTGGTGGTGAGAGTATTGCTTTGGACTTGGTAGTAACTCGCAGGTCAACATGTGTCATAAAGACTTTGTAGTTACTTGTAGAGAAGTATATTTTAGACTTGTGGTCGAGCGGCTTTTATATCTTGTAGTAGGTTCCCCACCAGATGTCATGTAGTGACGGGAGAGGTAAAGAATAGTATGGGACTATTTTTATTTGTCTTGGAAATATTAAACCAGGTCTCTCACATGGAAAGAGTATAAGTCCCGGGTAGCTACCTCCCTGTCTCGCTATCTCTCTCTCTCTCTGTTCTAAGGCTAATCTCCGTCTCGACCTCTCTCTAGGGTTGCTTGTCTCCTTCTAAACTCTCTTTCCTAAAATCTGGTGTAGCAGGGGTGTGTCACGTATGTTCCTCATGGTTACCAGATCTTTGTTCACGAGAGGACTGCTGACAGCTAACTGCATCATCTCCTTACTGGCCGCTGTCGTCAGCTTTCCTCAGTGTTAAGAGTGTGTAAGCATGTTTAGCACTGCTCGATTCTCGCAGACACAACACCTTCTCATCATTTGACTTCCTGCTTCCATCTGTCTCTCTATCTATCTATTTATCTATCTATCTATTATGTAGTCCTACATTTGCTCGGCCGCGCGAAAATGGCGTACCATCGACATTTAATAGTTATAACATATTAATACATACTACATACACATTATAATGAACTTATAAGCTAATTAAGTGAAATACATAATATTGTAAAAGTAACATAATTGTATGAATATTGTATACATATATTATTCATAGTAAATAGTGATTCAATCAATCAATCATTTCCTGTGGCACCCTCGGGGATGCATAGGGCCTCGATGAACTCACACCACCACATCCTATCTTGTGCTAACTCCTCAAGATCTCCCCAACACTCATCTCCAGCTTCCCGTCTCATTGTCCTCACCCACGTCTCTTTTGGCCTTCCTCTACCTCTCCTACCAGGTGCCACCCACCCTGGTGTACCTCGTACTATTCCCTGTCTCCTATACACATGTCCTAGCCACTTCCATCGTGAGAATCTAACATATTCATCGATCGGCTGCACTCCCGTTATTTCTCTAATTCTACTATTTGGTATCCTTTCCCACCATTTAACTCCTAATATTCTTCTAAGTGCTTTGTTTTCAAACACCAAGAATTTATTTTCCATAGTCACTGTGCTGTACCAAGACTCGTGTCCTTAAATTAAGATACTCCTAACCATTACCTTATAAAGTTTGATTTTTGTATGCACAGAGAAATTGTTATTATTCCAAATATTTTTAAGCATTCCCATTGCCTGATTAGCCTTCTTTAACCTTTCCTCGAATTCAAAGTTCAAAGAACCATCCTTGGCTAAATAAGTACCTAAATATTTAAACCTATCAACTTGCTTTACAACCATACCTCCAATTACACATTCCTGCGCATTTTCCATATTCATATTGATTATTTCAGTTTTTCCACAATTAATAACCAAACCCACCTTGCGACCTTCACTCACCAAACAGTCCAACACTCTCTGCATCTCTTCTGGCCCATCACAAATCAAAACTATATCATCTGCATAATCTAAATCCAAAAGTTTCCTGTTGTCTCCCCAAAGTAAACCTGCACCGGTTTCTGTTCCAACACGTTTCATAATGTAATCAATGACCAATATAAATAGTAAAGGCGATAGAACACCACCTTGAATTACTCCGGACATGACTTCAAACGAATCACTCAGACAACCATCAACCATCACTTTACAAAATGTGTCCTCATGCATGTTCATAATGACCCTCACAAACTCCTCTGGTATTCCATAATGTCTCATGATCTTCCCCATAGTCTCTCTCGAAACACTATCAAAAGCCTTTTCAAAATCAACAAAACAAAGACTTAACGGTACTCTCATTTCATTAACTTGCTGCATCAAATGCCTAACTATAAAGATCTGATCATTGCAACCACGTCCCTTTCTAAAACCAGCCTGTTCATCCCTCAGAATACCCTCAACCACCGGCTTCAACCTATTTAACAACACTCTACTGAAAACTTTCAAAGCTATCGGTGACAAAGAGATTCCCCTCCAATTACCACATTCACTCAGGTCTCCTTTCTTCGGAACTTTAACAATTACACCATTCTTCCAAACTGATGGTAGTAACCCCGTCACCCATATCTTATTGAATAGCTTGGTCAAGATCATTATTAATCTATCCCCCTCCACTTTAAACATTTCCGGAAATAAACCATCCTCCCCTGGTGCCTTATTATTCTTTAACTGTTTTACTGCTTTCTCCACTTCTGCAAGCCTCAACTCTCCTGTTTCTATATTTAAATCTTCCTGAGCAGACGGTATATCCTCTTCTGGTGGTATTGGTCTATTAAGAACTGTCTCAAAATGCTCTTTCCATCTATTTTTAATATCTCCATCTTTGGTCAATAAATTTCCTTCCCTGTCTCTAATTGGTATTTCCTTGCGTTTACCTGCATTACCACTCAGTTCTCTAATCGATTCATATGCTATTCTTTGACTCTGTCCATCATTTTTGTTTATTAGGATTTCAGTCTCTGCAACCTTTTCATCCACACATCTTCTTTTATCTCTCCTAGCTAACCTTCTTACTTCTGAATTCAAACTCCAGTACGCAGCTCTTGCTAATTCAATCTCTCGTTCATCAACGCATTGCATCTCACTCCTCAATTTAGCCTCACCTCTCTTTTTTATCATATCCCACGTTTCCTCTGATATCCATTTCTTTCTTCTGAATCTATGTCTCCTTCCAATCGTACATTCAGCAGTCTCATGCAAAACTTTGTTCACATCCTCCCACATCTCATCTACACTTCTCTCCCCCTCTTCCAACGTTTCCAACACCAAAAACCTATTTCTGCATTCTAATCTGAATTCCTCCTTTTCTTCTCCTTCTCTTCTAAGCTTAACAATATCGTATCTACCAACACCAGATTTTTCCTTCTTCTGATTTTTAAGTTTAAACCTTATTTTTGCAATGCTGAGTTGATGGTCACTACCAATATCCGCTCGCCGTTTAACATGAACATCTAGCAGAGAACTTCTATGCCTCCTACTGATAGCGATGTGATCAATCTGATTTTTATATTTTCCATACGGCGACACCCAAGTTGTCTTGTGTATATTGCAATGCTGAAAGAGTGTGCCCCCGATGACTAAGTCATTTGCTAGACAGAAGCTTCCAAACCTCACTCCGTTTTCACTCATCCTACTACCAACTCCCATCTTACCCATACATGCCTCAAATCCCTCATTTGAACAGCCCATTACTGCATTAAAGTCTCCAACGCAGATCAAAACATCATGTCTAGGTACCCTTCCTACTCCTTCTTGCAACTTTTCATAAAATGTGTCTTTCCTTTCATCGAGTGCATCATTAGTAGGTGCATAACACACAAACAGACTGATGTTGCCATGATTTGATTTAAACCGTGCGTATAGCAATCGCTCATCTATAGGATCCCACTCACATAAAGCCTTATTTGCTTTACAACCCAGCAACAATCCTACTCCCTGATAATGCATTCCGTCCTGTCGGCCAGATATCAATAAACGTATACCATCCTCCAAATCCAACTTATCGACTCCAGTTAATCTAGTTTCTGTCAGAACACAAATATCAAGTCCATAATTTTGAAAAACCTTCACTAACTCATCGATTTTACCGTCATGATTTAGCGTTCTCACATTCCAGTTACCAAATAGTGATTATTCAGTAATATTACATTTTAAATAAGTTGTATACATATTTGAATAAATGCAATGGTTGTTGTATAACACTTGTAAGACGTGCATGTACAACAGACGTACGCATATAATTGTGCAATGGTAATACTGCTAGGTTATACATGACATATTTGAGTTATCACTTTAGTAATGTCTAATATTTCACCTAACTTGTATGATGATACTGGTAATACAGAATTGTGCTATAATTGTATGACTTATATTGTGTTAATGCATAATTGTGTTGGCCTTATAATTGTAGTTACATTTTGTTAATGCAACTATTACGTAAGTGTCTTGGCCTTATAATTGTAGTTAAAGTTACATAAAAGTTACATCTTGTTAATGCAACTGTTACATAATTGGCAAAGTGTAACATAATGCAATCGTTTTTCGTTACATAATTGTTACATATCGTTTGTAGGTACATAATTGTAGTTAGTGTAACATAATGCAATCGTTTGTCGTTACATAATTGTTACATATCGTTTGTAGGTACATAATTGTAGTTAATGTAACATAATGCAATCGTTTGTCGTTACATAATTGTTACATATCGGTTGTAGGTACATAATTGTAGTTAAAGTTACATAAAAGTTACATCTTGTTAATGCAACTGTTACATTAATTGGTACATATTGTTTGTAGTATTGTTTATAGTTACATAATTGTAATAAGTGTAACATAATTGTAATAACTGCAGTCCTTACATATGCTGCGGTCGATGATAGTGATGATGTGTCATGCCACTTGTTTGTGGAGACACAATTTGCTTTTTTGTTTGTAGTTTATGTGGTATTTTGGCATATGTAGTAACATTTACACTTATATTCATTTGTTTGTTATGTGATCTTACTTTATTTCTCTTTTTTTCTTTCTTACTTTTCTTTTTTTTTTTTTTCTATAGTTTGTTTCTCTTTGCTTGTGTACACTTTTTCCATGTTCATGGTTGCATAATTACTGGCTAATTTCCTTGGGATACTTTTTTAAAGTTTAGTTTATATTACACAGATACTATAAAATGATATTATATAGTCCCATATTTTGTTATTTTATATAAAAAATATATACACTATATACAGTATTAACTATACACACTGATTTGTTGTTCACCTGTACCTATCGTGAGTAATAAGTGTGTCAGCACTGTGTGGAAATCATTGTCTTCACGATTGTGTTGAAGATGTTCACTCTTGCTAACGGCTTTTGTGTTGGCCATTTTTTTTTTTCTCTAGTTTACCTTGTAACTTAATTTATATGTTTCCACTAGGTAGCTTGAATTAATAAATGTTTAATGCAGTTCTTTTAATTGCTCACTGAGTAACTGTGATGGTATATTTTCTTTATTACTTTGTAGATGTAATAATGTATAGTTGTATGTATGAAACACGTATTTTATGTAGGTATAAATGGTAACACTCGTTGGTAGTAAATAAATGTTATAATAAATGAATGAATATATACAGTGTAGAATATTTATTGTTGGTGATTATTTAGTATTTGAGTTATGCAGATAATTGAAGTAAGTATGTGTATTTAAACTGTAACTATACAGCACGTTTTTTATGTTTGTGCAGAAGCTTATTGTCTATCACTGTGTATTGTATAAATGAAGTAACTATGTAACTCACTAATTTTTACCGTGGAGGAAAATGGTGTGAGTGGTGTTGCACGTGGTGATAGCGTTGTCCGTCGCGGGTTGATTGGCGTGTTGTCGTCTCAGCACATGGTGACGTCGGCTTACCACACTGGTAGCTGTGGTGAGTCAATGAGTAGCGATGAGTAACTTGAGTGAAGACGAGTGAGTAAGATGAGTTGTGAATATGGACTTGGTGTTTGCTTCGTCGTCCTGACCTCTTCACACCTGCGTAAGCGTTGGGGATTGGGTGGATGTAGCAGAGAGACGAGGGTGAGGTCTGGTGGTTATGAGTTCTGAGTCGTCTCTCACTCTTCGTTTGTTTGTTTGTTTGTTTGTATGTTTTCTTTCTTTCTTGATGTATTCTTGGTCCTTTTTTCTTGTGATTCACTCGTTGTGGGATGAAGACTGCCGCTTCTTGTAGGTGCGTGTAGAAGATTATACAGACGACGTAGAGTTGTTAATTGTAGTTGATTGTAGATGGTTGTAGTTCGCTGATTCGTCGTAGACTATTTGCACTGTAGGCTGTATTTTGTAGGATTCAATGTAAAACTGAAGCTAATCTTGTAGAGTCTCGGTTGCTTTTTGTAGAAATTTGCTTTTAATTCGGAGACGATGTCCGCAGATTTGCTGGTTTGTCGTTAAGCTACTTGCAAGGCGTCGAGTGATCTCTTGACCTCTGCATCAGCGTAATGATCTGGGAGACGGAGGGGGCTGGATGGAGAGAATACTGTCAGGAGCTGATGTTGTTGGTTGTTTTCAATCTTGATATTTTGTAGGAATTTAATGTTGATTCGTAGACGAGGTTCGTATACGTTCGCTGCTACCAAATGTCATAAAGACTTTGTATCATAAAGCAGCGACTTTGTATTTGCTTGTAGAGGCAGGAGAGGTAACGAATAGTATGGTACTATTTTTATTTGTCTTGGAAATATTAAACCAGGTCTCTCACATGGAAAGAGTATAAGTCCCGGGTAGCTACCTCCCTGTCTCGCTATCTCTCTCTCTCTCTGTTCTAAGGCTAATCTCCGTCTCGACCTCTCTCTAGGGTCGCTTGTCTCCTTCTAAACTCTCTTTCCTAAAATCTGGTGTAGCAGGGGTGTGTCACGTATGTTCCTCATGGTTACCAGATCTTTGTTCACGAGAGGACTGCTGACAGCTAACTGCATCATCTCCTTACTGGCCGCTGTCGTCAGCTTTCCTCAGTGTTAAGAGTGTGTAAGCATGTTTAGCACTGCTCGATTCTCGCAGACACAACACCTTCTCATCATTTGACTTCCTGCTTCCATCTGTCTCTCTATCTATCTATTTATCTATCTATCTATTATGTAGTCCTACACATGGACACACCTTCTGGGTCAATGGAATTACGTCCACTTAGTTACACCCATGATCCCGGAGCGAGAGGTGTCGTTCTCTCAGCGACGTGTGTGTGTGTGTGTGTGTGTGTGTGTGTGTGTGTGTGTGAACAAATAACTGAAACTTAATGGAAAGGTTGAGGGCCAGCAAATCATTAAATCTGTTATTTTTGAAACACTAGGTCATCGCAGGATTTAACACGTTTTACAGTTCTTTTCCTGAGCTGATCAGTGTCATAGTGTCTTAATACAGTCAGCGCTGCTCTTAATACAGTCAGAGTTACTGTTAATATAGTCAGCCCTGCCCTTAATACTGTACAGTCAGCCCTGCACTTAATATAGTCAACTCTACTCTTAATACAGTCAGCTCTGCTCTTAACAGCAAGTCCTGCACTTAATAGAGTCAGTCCTGCTCTAAACAGTCAGCCCTGCCCTTAATACAGTCAGCTCTGCTCTTAATACAGTCAGCCCTGCCCTTAATACAGTCAGCTCTGCTCTTAATACAGTCAGCCCTGCCCTTAATACAGTCAGCTCTGCTCTTAATACAAGCCCTGCACTTAATACAGTTAGCCATGCCCTTAATACAATCAGCTCTGCCATTAATACAGTCAGCTCTGCACTTAATACAGTCAGCCCTGCCCTTAATACAGTCAGCCCTGCCCTTAATACAGTCAGCCCTGCCCTTAATACTGTCAGCTCTGCTCTTAATACTGTCAGCTCTGCTCTTAATACAAGCCCTGCACTTAATACAGTCAGCCCTGCCCTTAATACAGGCAGCCCTGCCCTTAATACAGTCAGCTCTGCTCTTAATACTGTCAGCTCTGCCCTTAATACAGTCAGCTCTGCTCTTAATACTGTCAGCTCTGCTCTTAATACTGTCAGCTCTGCTCTTAATACTAGCCCTGCCCTTAATACAGTCAGCCCTGCCCTTAATACAGTCAGCCCTGCCCTTAATACAGCCAGCCCTGCCCTTAATACAGTCAGCTCTGCCCTTAATACAGTCAGCTCTGCTCTTAATACAATCAGCTCTGCCATTAATACAGTCAGCCTTGCCCTTAATACAGTTAGCCCTGCCCTTACTACAATCAGCTCTGCCATTAATATAGTCAGCTCTGCACTTAATACAGTCAGCCCTGCCCTTAATACAGTCAGCTCTGCCCTTAATACAGTCAGCTCTGCCAGTAATACAGTCAGCTCTGCACTTAATACAGTCAGCCCTGCCCTTAATACAGTCAGCCCTGCCCTTAATACAGTCAGCCCTGCCCTTAATACAGTCAGCTCTGCCCTTAATACAGTCAGCTCTGCCCTTAATACAATCAGCTCTGCCATTAATACAGTCAGCTCTGCCCTTAATACAGTCAGCTCTGCTCTTAATACAGTCAGCTCTGCTCTTAATACAGTCAGCTCTGCTCTTAATACATAGAGAGCAAAGATGTTGGCAGCCCTCCATATTCTGATGGATATATATGAAGCACTACAGAAGAGTACGCATTTAACCTACACGCCTCATTATACAACATAGCCAACAAGGAGATAGAGAGGCAACACACAGGCCACATAAACTGGCCGTCAAAACATGGGGTTTGCCTTTCCACTCCCTCGTCTCAGGCTGAACCTCTTCAGTACGCTGACTTCTTGATAAGTTCGTTCTTGCTACTAAGAGACTGTTCTGATCTGGTTGGGACAGCAGCTTAGTAGTAACAGGATTGATGAGGACTGTATCTAACACCTAGAGTTCAATGAAAAATCTCTCCTGAGTTAATGTAAGTGTGTGGAGGTCGGGGGAATAATGTAGGATATACGTCAACTGATTAAACGTGTTGGTAATACTACATAGTATCTGCCATGATGGCTTTAGGCTGGTCATCTGCCCTTAACCGTGGTGAAACTAGTGGAGTCATTATCATACGGGTGGATAGGGCTAGACGTCAGCCCTGAAGATCACTGATGAATAGGATAAAGGGATTTAATGAAGACCACTACTGTTATCATCAGAAGAACAAGGACATTCAACAACAGTATCTAAAAAACAAGGTAGAGATGATGCCAAAGATAGAAGAACCGAAACCTTCAGGAAGTCTAGAAGATCTGTACCAGACACCGTGGAAAGCCTGTGAAATGTCAAGTGCAAGTGCAAAGGTGTCACCAAATTACCGAAAGGCGAATGATTGAAAATATGAAAAAAATGTGAGAGAATGGCCAGTGGCGCGTTGCTGACGAGACCCACACTGACGGTCAGAAAGGTTATTGGAGAAAAGGTGCTTCACAATCTTCATATTAAGGACTAACCCGAAGACTTTGGATATGCAGGAGATTAAAGCAACTGGGGAACAGTAAGATGTTAGGGAAAGATCACCCTTCCGTGGGACGAGCTGAATGAGAGCAAACATCTTGCTGGAAGAAAGGGTGGTGGATGATAGACAAAGGCGAACTGCTGCCTTAGCAGGGTGTCATCAGGGAAGAACTATTCTTGAAACGTACGGAAAGTACCCCATCAGAACCGTACGTTTTTTAGTACCGAAACCAGAGAGGGAAGGAAGTACACGTGAGAAATGTTGCTTACAGGCATGAGGAAATCAGTGAAAGAGAGATGGAGGAACAGCACCAGAATAATTAAGAGTAGAGTGAATGGCAAAGGTGTGATCAGAAAGTTAAACTTGGGCAGAGGAGGAAACAGCAGCAGAGCGATCAGAATGGAAAGCCGGAGGAATGAGGAAAAAGTAAGGATACAGCAAAGGTTTGAGCAAAACGCCTAAAGGAGCAAGATACGTTACAGTGTTAGAGCTTATTACATTTAACATCGGTGTACAGTTGCACTAAAAGCATGATGTACCGTACTTGGATCTAGTTAACACCAAGTTGTAAACAACTATGGTGGTCCACATGATCATCTTGAGTTTTGGGTGAAGGTTGTGCCGTCAACCAGATGATCTGATAAGTGTGAATCCCCCCGAGTTGGGACCAATGGACCATATAGCTGTGCATGGCATGGAAAGGTCCTTGGAGAGATCGCTGTTTCTCTTATAATAAATACGCTCCCCTGGTGCGGGCTTGATGGTCTGATATAGGTGTAGTGGTGCCTGTCGACTCAGGTATCCATCCACCCTCTGTGGATTGATAAGTAAAATGATTTCCTAAGGAAACGCGTAGGGGAGGTAACTGTGGTAGCCCGGATGATGCATTGACCTTGTATCCCTTTATGATACTGAGTGAAAAGCCCGTCAGAGGCTCAAAGGCCTAAGTTACTGATATGAACCCTGCGGCTAAGGCCTCACGGCATCTACCCTCTGCTTCACATTTTCATTTACTGCAGTTAGTGCCATACGATTTAGCTGGGCACTGGGACACCCCCCATGGTCAGGGGGTAACCGAGGCCTCCACCCTTGCGGGCTGTGTTGTGAGGGTCATAAATTGGACCCTACACTACACAGGTCGTTGGCCCCAAACACGCCAACGGCTGTGGCCTTCAACCATCGCTTTCCATCAAAAGACCATATTCAAAAATACACAAGTAAAAAGAAGTCATGTAAGAGAAAGCAATATAATCAATATATCGTAGAGATCCGATAGGAGTATCAGTGTATGATGAAGTACTGAATAGAGAAGCAATGAATTAAAGTAATGCATGAAGATTACGGTAGTTGTGAGACAGTCGCTGAATTCTGTATTCATGGGTCTTCGTTCCCTGGGCAGGGCCACCAACCTGTGTTGCCCGGGAATGGACCCTCCCCGTCCGTTTCCAGGTATGGAGGCAGCGGCGTCTTAGGGGGTTGGGCGGGCCCTACGGCGCCATCTTCCGTATGATCGTCGTTGAGTGTATCATCATTTTCGTTTCGACATGGGTTATCGTTTGGCGATGCCTCAAGATTTTGCTCTCTTCCGCTGGCCTTGAGTTCTTGTAGTGCTTTTTGAGCCTCCAAACGAATTTCTTTTTTCTCCTTCTTTGCTTGGCGTTTTTGCTCTCTCTTATTATCCATAGTCACCACACGACCCGCAGCTTTTTTAGCCAGTACTTTTTGTTTTTCTTTTTCCTTCTTGAGTTCGGCGCGTTTCTTTTCTTTTTCCTTCTCTTTTCGTTTTCTCTCGATAAATTCTCTTTCTCTTTTCTTTTTTTCCTCGTCCCATCGTTTAATCTTTGGCTGGACACCTGTTGCACTCGTGTTTTGTTTTTCCTCTATGCACTTCTTTTTCTGTTCGTGACCCCGCTGTCTTATTTCTTCTTGACATTTTCCTTCGGCTTCTCTTTGCCGCGCTTGTTTTTCATCTGCCTCCCGCAACCAGTTTTCTTTTACCTGCATTTCACGCACCATACTCTTCCCCTCTTCCTCAGCTTCTCGTCCCTGGTGATCATCTTCACAGTCTTGTTCTTTTAGTATTTTCAAATTTGTTCCCTCCTCCGCCACCTCTCTTCCTTCCGACATTATATCGAGCTCTCCGTCCGGCATTATTTCCACGTGTCCTCCTTCCTGCAATGGATCCTTTTGTGTGGTACGTTTGATGGGTGTGGACCGACAGCAGCAGCAGAAGTATTTAAAGAGATTTCTCATTTTTTTCTTATGCCTCTTTGCATCATCCAGTTTTTGTCCTTTCGTTAACGTGTTCCCCTCAGACACGTGTGTATTTTCGGCCCCATCACTCTTCTTCCCAGTTTTCTTCCCGAAAAGATTTCGGAACCCTTTTAAAAAATTAACCATTTTAAATAAATGTAGTAATAGAGAAGATAAGGATAATGTTTATGCTTCAAGGAAAATATAAATCTGTACAAAGATATACGTACTAATTAAGGGTAGATTTAGTACCACAACAGTAGATTCACAGGAGGACAGCTACAAGACAAACTTTTTACGCGGAGAGTAAAAGCACACAGGGCAGCTGTCACAACCCTGGTATATTGTTGTTATCCTGGAATTATAACTGTGATAGTTCCCTGTCCTATATTCCTTTTACCTTGTGTTGTCCCAGAGTTTCGTTCGATTGCAACTTATGTAGCTTAGTGGCAGCATAAGACAATTACAGTAGCTGTACAACCTTTCCAGAACACTTCTTCATGACTAGCATCATTTTTTTGAGATAGTTATAACCGATCACTGAAGATGAGAAGTAGCATTTTTAAGCCAATGTAACTTAAAGACGGTATAGCAGGAAAGATGTGATCTGAGAGAGTGAGGGAGTGTTGAGTGTTGTAGTAAAGATATTATTGTTACGATAGTAGTGAGGTAGAGAGTGAGGGAGTGTTGAGTGTTGTAGTAAAGATATTATTGTTACGATAGTAGTGAGGTAGAGAGTGAGGGAGTGTTGAGTGTTGTAGTAAAGATATTATTGTTACGATAGTAGTGAGGTAGAGAGTGAGGGAGTGTTGAGTGTTGTAGTAAAGATATTATTGTTACGATAGTAGTGAGGTAGAGAGTGAG
This sequence comes from Coenobita brevimanus, assembly GCF_032717465.1. NCBI lineage: Eukaryota > Metazoa > Arthropoda > Malacostraca > Decapoda > Coenobitidae > Coenobita > Coenobita brevimanus. Next base: position 18,605,061 of record NC_137045.1, on the reverse strand, counting down.
GGAGTGTTGAGTGTTGTAGTAAAGATATTATTGTTACGATGGTAGTGAGGTAGAGAGTGAGGGAGAGTTGAGTGTTGTAGTAAAGATATTATTGTTACGATAGTAGTGAGGTAGAGAGTGAGGGAGTGTTGAGTGTTGTAGTAAAGATATTATTGTTACGATAGTAGTGAGGTAGAGAGTGAGGGAGTGTTGAGTGTTGTAGTAAAGATATTATTGTTACGATAGTAGTGAGGTAGAGAGTGATGGAGTGTTGAGTGTTGTAGTAAAGATATTGTATTTACGATAGTAGTGAGGAGAGTGATGGATTGTTGTGATGTAGTAAAGATATTATTCTTACGATAGTAGTGAGAGAGTGTTGAGTGTTGTAGTAAAGATATTATATTTACGATAGTAGTCAGGTAGAGAGTGAGGGAGTGTTGAGTGTTGTAGTAAAGATATTGTTGTTAGAAATTAGTTAATATGAGAGTGACTAATTGTTGATGAAACAGTGACGATATTGTTTTTACGATAGCAGTGAGGAGAGTGAGGGATTGTCGTAGTAAAGATATTGTTGTTACCTTGTTGGTGAGGAAGAGACTGAGGGACTGTTGAGTGTTGTAGTAAAGATATTGTTCTTACGTCGTTGGTAAGGAGAGTGAGAGATTATTGTGTTGTAATAACGACACTTTTTTTTACGATAGTAGTGAGGAGAGTGAGGGATTTTTGTGTTGTGATAACGCTGTTGTTGTTACGATAGTAGTGAGGAGAGTGAGGGATTATTGTGTTGTAGTAAAGGTATTGTTGTTACGGTATTGGTGAGTAAGAGAGTGAATGACTATTTAGTGTTGTAGTAAAGATATTATTGTTACGATTGTAGTGAGGAGAATTAGGAATTGTGTTGTAGTAAAAATATTGTTTTCACGATAGTGATAAGAGAGTGAGGGACTATGAGTGTTGTTGTAGAGATATTGTTGTTACGATAGCGATGAGGAAGGGCATGACGGAATGTTGTTGTAGTAAAGATGTTGTTACGATAGCGGTGAGGACGAGAATGAGGAACTGTTAATGCTGTAGTAACGATATTGTTGTTACGATAGCGGTGGGAAAAGGAGTGAATGGCTATTGCGTGTTGTAGTAAAGATATTGTTGTTACGATAGCGGTGAGGAAAGGAGTGAGGGGCTATTGCGTGTTGTAGTAAAGATATTGTTGTTACGATAGCGGTGAGGAAAGGAGTGAGGGGCTATTGGGTGTTGTAGTGAAGATATTGTTGTTACGATAGCGGTGAGGAAAGGAGTGAGTGGCTATTGCTTGTTGTAGTAAAGATGTTGTTACGATAGCGGTGACGTAAGGAGTGAGGGGCTATTGGGTGTTGTAGTGAAGATATTGTTACGGTGGTGATGAGGTAGACAGTGAAGGACTGTTAATCCTGTAGTAAAGATATTGTTGTTACGATAACGATGAGGAAGAGAATGAGGCGCTATTGAGTGTTGTAGTAAAGATATTGTTCTTAAGGTAGTAGTGAGAAGGGTGAGGGATTGTTGTGCTGTAGTAAAGACATTGTTGTTACCTCCCCCAGCGAAGTTCATGGAGGTTGTGTCTTCACGTATATTTGTCTGTATATATATACATATATACATATATATATATATATATATATATATATATATATATATATATATATATATATATATATATATTTGTCCACACGATATCACCAGAAGTTCGCAGTGAATTTCAATGAAATTTTGTGGAAGGGTGGGCCATGGTCCAAAAAAGAATTGATTAAATTTGGGGTCTGATGCTGATACGGATCCGGATCCTACAATGTCATTGGCGGAGGTATGCTGTCTGAGTCCATTTTAGTTACTATAGTAGTGAGGAGCGTGAGGGATTGTTGTGTTGTAGTAAAGATATTGTTGTAACGATAGTAGTGAGGAGCGTGAGGGATTTTTGTGTTGTAGTAAAGATATTGTTGTAACGATAGTAGTGAGGAGAGTGAGGGATTCTTGTGTTGTAGTAAAGATATTGTTGTACCGATAGTAGTGAGGGGAGTGAGGGACTGTTGAGTGTTGTAGTAAAGATATTGTTATTACGATACTGATGACGTAGAAGGTGAGGGAATGTTGAATGTTGTAGTAAAGATAATGTTGTTACGATAGTGTTCAATGAGAAAGTGAGGGACTGTTGAATGTTGTAGTAAATATATTCTTGGAGGATGTAAAAGGAACGAAGGAAGGGATGGAGGAAGGAAGATTGATAGAAGGGTTGCGTGAAGTGTGGTGATGACTTGGGAGGAGCTGTGTAGGAGGTATGAGGGTGAGATCTGGTGTATACGGGTGTAAGATGGAGGAAAAGGAGCAGGGGAAGTAGCAGTGACGGTAGACGGGTGTGAGTCAGGGAAAACAGGTGTGGTGGTTGAGTGAAAGGCTAAGGTGTTGGGGGGAAAAGACAGTAAAGTAGAGGTGATAGAGATTTGGAGAGGCATGTTGACAGCCTCTTCAGACTAAGGATGTTAGTTTCATTTTAGCTACCTTCGGACAATCATATTCAAATTTGGGAAGATCTCGTTTTAGTGTCGGACTTCTGGCCAATTCTGAATTAAGCCTTGTGGAAAGAGAAAAACGAATAAAAAAGATGGCGTCGTAGTGCACTGATTGAGAGGGAGAATTAGTGAGTAGGGATGACGGTGTATGTATACTGCCGAAAAAGAGTGATGAAGAGTAATTAATGCATCAAGGTGAGAGACGAGACGTTTGTAGCCGAAATAGGTGCAGTAGAATAATAGCCGTGCTTTTGTCGATGGCTTTACGATCCTCTTCATTGGCCATGGCTGACGCTGTCCCAGTAACTCTTGTTCACCACTCTTTTCACTGCTGGAATGGCACGCGAGCCTGTGGTGGGACCGATATAACTGGATAGTGGAATTGCCCAGCTATATAAACGTTCCTCACTTCCCAGCCTGTCCCAGCAGGAGGATGGTGGACTGAAGTAGATGGATGTCTTTTGCCTGCATTCCATTGTGTTCACATTCAGATGAACTTGGCGTTACAAAACACCTTCTATTACACACACACACACACACACACACACACACACACACACACACACACACACACACACACACACCTTGGGGCTTTCCAATCAGTGTCAAAAGGCCAGAAATGAGTCATTACTCGGAAAGAGGTGGCCCTGTTTGACTGGAAATTGTTTTGTTCTTCAACTTTCGTCATAATAACGGTACCTTTCTATAATAAAAATTGCACCAGGTTCTGTACTTTTGGCTGTGTTATCGTAACTTCAATGCCCACAAAGAAAGTGATCCGCCTAAACGCCGCCGAGTAAGAGCCCAGAAATGAGTTATAACTAGGGAACCGGTGACCCAAAAGGACTGGAAATAGTTTTATTCATCAAGGTACAACATTTTAGCAGTTACTCGCTGTAACGAAAATTTCGCTACACTTCGCCGTTTTTGCTGTGTTACGGTCACAGTCAGGCAGACCAACGAACATAAAGATATCGGATCATTATAATACAGATACGCCTCCATCCATTTTGGAATTATATTGTGAAGACCAAAACCAACCTTCATAATACAGTTCGCCATTTGGACTCGTACTACTACCACTACTACTACTACTACTACTACTATTACTATTACTACTACTACTACTACTACATATCGCACACATTTAAAGTGCCGTTTGTCTGTCTGTTTGTCAAGAACATTAGAGAAACACTTGGATGGAACTGGAACAAATTTGGATGATGACTGAGAACCATGCGAGGGACAAGTGATTATTTTTAGACGAAAAAAATTAGAGATCAAGGTCAAGGTCATGAAAAACACAAAAGATAAGATTGTGTTGCACTGGAAGTGGCCTGCGCTTTCATAGTAGTCGTGTTTTAGCTGCGTTCACTGGGTGGCCTGCGCTTTCTTAGTAGTCATGTTTAGCTGCATTCAGCGGGTGGCCTGCGCTTTCTTAGTAGTCGTGTTTAGCTGCGTTCACTGGAAGTGGCCTGCACTTTCTTAGTAGTCCTGTTTTAGCTGCGATCACTGGAAGTGGCCTGCGCTTTCTTAGTAGTCGTGTTTACCTGGGTTCAGTGGAAGTGGCCTGTGCTTTCTTAGTAGTCGCGTTTAGCTACGTTCACCGGGTGGCCTGCGCTTTCTTAGTAGTCATGTTTAGCTGCGTTCACTGGAAGTGGCCTGTGCTTTCTTAGTAGTCGTGTTTTAGCTGGGTTCACTGGAAGTGGCCTGCGCTTTGTTAGTAGTCGTGTTTTTGCTGGGTTCACTGGAAGTTTTTTTTTTTTTTTTTTATGCGAGGAAGAAGAAACGAAAGCCCATGAGCCCGCAGTAACAGTTCCCTCCAAGAGAAAAACAAAATACAATAGAGAGCCAAATTCAAGATCCGATCATTTTGAGATGCCTGGACACACTGCGTTTGAAAGACTGGAGATCATAGGCAGCAAGAAATACAGACAGAGGGAGACAGTTCCAGAGCTGACCTGTTGCATAAATGAAAGACTGGGAGTAACGGTTAACTCTTGCATTAGAGAGTTGGACAGAAAAGGGATGAGAGTTTGCTGCCAGACAGGTGCTACGCGCCCGTTGTAGAGGTGGAGGAATGCAAGCAGACAGTTCAGAGGAGCAGTGACCATTAAAGTAGCGATAGAAAAGAGATAAAGATGCAACAGTGCGGCAAAGAGACAGAGGTTGAAGGGAGTCAGTAAGAGGAGGAGAGTTAATGGGACGAAAAGCCTTTGACTCCACCCTATTGAGAAGAGCTGTATGTGGGGAGCCTTCCCACACATGAGAGTTGTACTCGACACAGAGGCGGATAAAACCCCTGTATAGAGTCAACAATTGTGCAGGGGTAAAGAAAGAGCGCAGTCGGCTTAGCACACCCAATCTCTTGGAAGAAGATTTTGCAAGAGATGTAATATGATCTTTCCAAGATTAGTCCCGAGTAAATGAAACCCCAAGCATGTTCAAGGATGATGCAGGATTAAGCTGAATATTATTAAACATTAGTGGGTATACCTGTGGTAGATTTTGTCGGGTTGATAGGTGTAAGAACTGAGTCTTAGATGCATTAAAAACAACCATATTATTTTTACCCCAGTCAGAGATACGAGCCAAGTCAGACATTAGGTGTGCCATAGCCTCATCCCTTGTTTGCTGAAGTAACTGTTGAGATGGGCGTTGTGGGAACCGAATGGAAAGGTGAAGGGTGGAGTCATCAGTGTATGAGTGGATAGGGTTAGATGTACAGCTTAGAAGGTCATTGATGAATAAAAGGAAGAGAGTTGGTGATAGGACAGAGCCCTGAGGAACACCACTGTTGATAGATCTAGGAGAACGATGGCCGTCTACAACAGCGGCTATAGAACGACCAGAAAGGAAGCTAGCGATGAAGGCACAGATAGAAGGATAGAAACCGTAGGAGGGCAGTTTGGAAATTAAAGATTTATGCCAGACTCGATCGAAAGCCTTTGAGTTGTCAAGTGCAATGGCAAAGCTTTCGCCAAAGTCCCGAAAGGAGGATGATCAGGAGTCTGAAAGGTAGGTTAGAAGATCGCCAGTGTAGCGTCCCTGACGGAACCCGTACTGACGATTGGAAAGAAGGTTGTGATAGGAAAGATGCCTTAAAATTTATCTATTGAGAATTGACTCAAAAGCTTTTGAAATACAGGACGTTAAAGCAATTGGACGATAGTTGGAGGGTTGGGAGTGGTCACCCTTCTTTGGGACTGGCTGAATGAGAGCAAACTTCCAGCAAGAAGGAAAGGTACAAGTTGACAGACAAAGGCGAAAGAGTTTGCCTAGGCAGGGTGTAAGCACAGAAGCACAGTTCTTGAGAACAACAGGAGGGACCCCATCAGGCCCATATGCCTTGTTAGTACTGAGGCCAGTGATGGCAGAAAATACATCAACTGAAGAAATTTTAATGTCAGCCATGAGGAAGTCAGAGGGGGGAAGTGATGGAGGAACAGCACCGGAATCGTCTAAGGTGGAACTGGAGGAGAAAGTCTGTGCGAAGAGATCTGCTTTATCAGTAGAAGAAATAGCTACAGAACCATCAGAGTAGAAAAGAGGATGGAAGGATGATGAGGTAAAGTTGTTAGAAAGATTTTTGGCAAGGTGCCAGAAGGAGCGGGAAGAATTCGAGTTGGAGAGTTGAGAGCATTTAGTATGGATGAAATTGTTTTTAGTAGAGCGAGGAACAGATTTAGCACGATTCCGGGCAGAAACGTAAACATGATGTGATTCAGGGGCGGGTTGGCTCCGGTACCTTTTGTAGGCCCTCTCCTTGTTGCGGACAGCATTAGAACAATCGTGATTAAACCAAGGCTTTCTTGTATTAGTCAAAGGATATGAGAAAGGAATGTATGCTTCCATGCCCGAGAGAATAACCTCCGTAATGTACAAGGCACATTCAGATGGCTCCCGGCCATGGAAGCAATAATCATTCCAGGGAAAATCAAAGAAGTACTGCCTGAGGGCCTCTCAGTCCGCGGCTCCAAAATGCCACAGACGACGCTTCCCTGGAGGGTCCACAGGCCGTACCGGAGTGATAGGACAGGTTAAGGTAATAAGGTTGTGATCAGAGGAGCCCAACGGAGAGAAAAGATTAACAGAGTAAGCAGAAGGATTAGTTGTGAGGAAGAGGTCAAGTATGTTGGAGCTCTCTCCAAGGCGGTCAGGGATACGGGTAGGGTGCTGTACAAGCTGCTCTAGGTCATTAAGGATAGAAAAGATGTAGGCTTGTTCACCAGGTGGATCCGTGAAAGGAGAGGAGAGCCAAAGGTGGTGGTGAACATTGAAATCTCCTAGAATGGAGATTTCAGAGAAAGGAGAAATGGATAGAATGTGTTCCATCGTAGAAGTAATATAGTCGAAGAATTTTTGATAGTCAGTAGAATTAGGGGATAAGTATACAGCACAGATATATTTAGTCAGAGAATGACAGGAAAGCCGAAGCCAGAGTGTGGAGAATTCAGAAGAATCGAGTTCAGGAACACGAGAGCAAGATAAGTCGTTGCGTATATATACACAACAGCCACCTTTGGCTTTGAAATGACTATAGAGAAAGTAGGAGGATACAGAAAAGGGTTTGCTGTCAGTTGCCTCAGACAGCTGAGTCTCCGTTAGAAAAAGAAGGTGAGGTTTAGAGGAGGAGAGGTGGTGCTCAACAGAGCGAAAGTTAGAGGAAAGGCCGCGAATGTTGCAGAAATGAAGAAGAAGAGAGTCAGACAGTGGCCTGCTCTTTCTTAATAGTCGTGTTTAGCTGGGTTCACTGGAAGTGGCCTGCGCTTTCTTAGTAGTCGTGTTTAGCTGGGTTCACTGGAAGTGGCCTGCGCTTTCTTAGTAGTCATGTTTAGCTGCGTTCACTGGATGTGGCCTGCACTTTGTTACTATGTAGTCGTGTTTTAGCTGCGTGCACTGGAAGTGGCCTGCGCTTTCTTAGTAGTTGTGTTTAGCGGGGTTCACTGGAAGTGGCCCGCGCTTTCTTAGTAGTCGTGTTTTAGCTGCGTTCACTGGAAGTGGTCTCCACTTTGTTAGTATATTGTCGTGTTTAGCTGCGTTCATCATATTCCTCTTCATCCTAATTTTAGTCATTATCAGTTCCACTATCCTAGCCTTATTTTTCTCCTTTTATTTCGTTGTCTCATATTTCTTCATTCTCGTTTATGGGAATCTGGTTACATTACAACCGCTGGCAGCGCAGGAGGATTATACTTTTTATTTATTTATTTATTTTTTGTCTCATGTCTGTCTTTGTCTGTCTGTCAGTTTGTGTTTGCCAGCAAGATCATGGAGTTGTACCACATTTGGAAGAATGGCTGAGAACCGACGATACAACAAGAGATTTTAATATAGTAAAAGAACAGGAAGGTTTTAGGAAGGGAAGAGGTTGTGTAGATCAGATAATCATCCTTAGGCTTTTAGTGGAAAGTTTCTAGAGAAGAGAAAGAAGTTGTATGCGACCTTCATGGATCTGGAGAAAGCAATTGACTGACAACGAATGTGGAAAATATTGAGAACGTATCGTGTAAATTGGAAGCTGTTGAGTGTCTTGAAGAGTATGTATGAGGGTGCTAATGCTGCAGTGCATGTGGATTGTGAACTCAGTGAATTTTTCTTTCTGAATGTTGGATTGAAACAGGGACGTGTCATGTCCCCATGGTTGTTCAGTCTATATATGGATGGGGTTAGAAAAGAGTTACAAGATAGGGCAGTGGATGTTGTAGCGGCCATAATGAAGGAGGGCAGCTTTTGGAAACTTCCTGTTCTGTTGTTTACAGATGATACTGTATTGTTAGGTAAAGACGTTAGGGAACTGCAAGGTTTGGTGAATGATTTGGGGAGAATGTGTAAGAAACGGAATCTAAAGGTGAATCTAGGGAAAAGTAAAGTTGTGGTTTTCGAGAGAAATAAAGTCACTGAATGTACAGTGAGGGTGGGTGATGAGGAAGTGGAAAATATGAGAGCGTTTAAGTACTTAGGTAGTGAGATGAGTAAGGATGGAAATTTCGAAGATGAAGTGCTTGAAAGGGTACAACAAGGAAGAAAAATTGCTAGTTCTTTGAAAGCGGTGATACGAAATATTGAAATGAGTATGGAAGTGAAAAAGTTACTACATGACAGTATTGTGATACCAACTCTTACGCATGGAAGCAAAATTTGGACATTTAAGAAGGAGACAAGTCAAGAGTGAGAGCAGAGGAAGTGAGTTAATTGAGAGGAGCATATGACGTTACATGGAGAAAAAGACTGACAAATGAGGAAGTGAGGGAGCGTTGGGTTGTGGATGTGGATATGATAGAAAACTTTTGGAGAAATACATTGAGGCGCTTTGTCCATGTGGAGAGAATGGAGAGCGAGAGACTAACAAGGAGAATGCATGTAAGTCAGGTGGAAAGGGGGGGGGAGAGGGAGGGTGAGTCCGCGGATATGATGGAGGGATGGAGTGGAGAGGTATATGAGAGAGGTGTGTGAGCTGGGAGGAGGGCAGTGAAATCAGGGGGAACAGGGTAACATGGAGGCGATTTGTTTGTGGCAACCCCTAACGGGGTTAAGGCGTCGTACAATGGGTAGATCGAAAAGATCAAAGATCATAGGTGAGTGGCAATGACACGCAAGAGAGTTTTAATCTAACTCTGACCAAACTTGATGGAAGTGTTGGTGGTCAAGAAATAGAACAATAGGCCAGAGATGTAGGTCACAGGGCAGGGTCAAAGGCTTGACTTTTTATCTCAGTTTGTGTTCGATCTGGCCCTGACTTATCGGAAGTGTTTAAGGTCAGCCAAGGATGAAGTCATTCTCCTTTCAGAACAACAGGTTAGTTATTCAAGTCAAAAGGACAGGTTACCTTGAACACTTGATCCGGATTAAACTGTACTTGGTGGAAGTGCTGGGGTCAGGCAAGGATGACGTAATCCGAGTTTGTGAACAATTGGTCCAAGGTCACAGTCATTGGGCAGTGTGTAAGGTTGGTCTTCAGACTGATTAGAGGGCGTTGGTACTGCACACACTGATTAGAGAGCGTTGGTATTGCACACACACTAATTAGAGAGCGTTGGTACTGCACACACACTGATTAGAGAGCGTTGGTACTGCATACACACTGATTAGAGAGCGTTGGTACTGCACACACTGATTAGAGAGCGTTGGTACTGCACACACACTGATTAGAGAGCGTTGGTACTGCACACACACTGATTAGAGAGCGTTGGTACTGCACACACTGATTAGAGAACGTTGGTACTGCACACACACTGATTAGAGAGCGTTGGTACTGCACACACACTGATTAGAGAGCGTTGGTACTGCACATAGAGAGTGTTGGTACTGCACACACACTGATTAGAGAGCGTTGGTACTGCACATTGAGAGCGTTGGTACTCTACACACACTGATTAGAGAGCGTTGGTACTGCACACACTCTGATTACAGAGCGTTGGTTCTGCACACACACTGATTACAGAGCGTTGGTACTGCACACACTCTGATTACAGAGCGTTGGTACTGCACACACTCTGATTACAGAGCGTTGGTACTGCACACACACTCTGATTACAGAGCGTTGGTACTGCACACACACTGATTAGAGAGCGTTGGTACTGCACACACATTGATTAGAGAGCGTTGGTACTGCACACACACTGATTAGAGAGCGTTGGTACTGCACACACACTGATTAGAGAGAGTTGGTACTGCACACACACGGATTAGAGAGCGTTGGTACTGCACACACACTGATTAGAGAGCGTTGGTACTGCACACACACGGATTAGAGAGCGTTGGTACTGCACACACACTGAATGCCCCTTCTTCTTGTCCTGTGCTTCAGCCCAGCTTTGTTATTCTTAGCCAGGCTTTTGTTATGCCATATAATAGTGTTCTTCATCCTAGTTACGTCATTCTCATTTGTGTTAGCTGTGTTCATTTTAGTCAGTCATTCTGTTAGCTGCTCCCAAGCTTCGCTCATCCTAGTTTCTGTTATCCTAGCCTTGTATATCTTAGCTTGTATCCTAGCTTTGTTCTGCTTTTTTCTGTTTTTCCATGTTACATATATATTACAGTATCTTCTTTTATTCTTAGCTTTGTTATCCTAGCGTCGTTCATTCTACCTTAGCATAGCTTTGTTACCTATAGGCTACATTCATGCTCCCTTTCGTAAATATTACCTTTTATTCTAGTGTTGATCATGCTTGCTTTGTTCATCCTGTTTTTCTTCACCCCATCTGTTATTTAATGATTGTATCTTGTTACAAGTGGATGCTATGATAATTGTATTTTGTGTTACTTGATTCCTGTAATCATTTTTGTCTGCAAGGAACTAATCCTGCAAATAATTTGATCCTGTAAAATAAGTGTCTGCCTCGTCCATCCTCTTCTCTAAGAAGTGTACCCAGTCGCTGTTCATCCTGGCCACATTCATCCTCTTCTGTGACAGTTGTGGACAATCCCATCTTTGTTCACCCGGTCCTCATCCATTCTGCTCTGTAATAACTGTATCTCTCAGTAATTAACTCTGAAGAATTGTACATAAATCATAGAGATCCGCGCACTAAAACGCTTGCGAAGCCCAGTTTTCTACATACGGGCTAAAAGATCGTCGTTATTTCAGTGCAAGGCTACTCACAATGTCCCGTATTGATTGTATTGTGTAATAGTTTGAGCCTGTGAAACTTTGATCATTTAATAATTGAATGATTTAATAATTACTCCTGTTACAACAGTATTCAGCCCCCGTTCATTCTAGTCTTTAGTAATTGTACCCAATCGTTGTTCGTCCTTGTCTCATTCATCGTGTTGTGTAATAATTGTTCAGGACCATATATTTTTTCATCGTAGCGTCGTTCATTTAGCTGACAGTAATTGTACCCTGCCTCTGTTTACCCTGGCCTTGTTCAACCTATCATGTGCCCTAACGTCGTCCATCCTATCTTGTCTCCTAACCTCGTCCGTCCTACCTTCTGTCCTAACGTCGTGCATCCTATCTTCTGTCCTAACCTCGTCCGTCCTATCTTCTCTGCTAACTTCGTCCACCTTTTCTTCCGTTCTAACCTCGCCCACTCTGTCGTTTGTCCTAATCCCGTTACTCAGTCTTCTGTCCTAATCCCGTCCACTCTGTCTTCTGTCCTAATCCCGTCCACTCTGTCTTCAGTCCTAATCCCGTCCACTCTGTCCTCTGTCCTAATCCCTTCCACTCTGTCTTCTGTCCTAATCCTGTCCACCCTGTCTTCTGTCCTAACCTCGTTCACTCTGTGTACTGCCCTAACCTCGTCCACTGTGTACTGCCCTAACCTCGTCCACTCTGTCTTCTGTCCTAACCTCGTCCACTCTGTCGTTTGTCCTAATCATGTTCACTTTGCCTTCTGTCCTATTCCCGTCCACTCTGTCTTCTCTCCTAACCTCGTCCACTCTGTCTTCTGTCCTAACCTCGTCCACTCAGTGTACTGCCCTAACCTCGTCCACTCTGTCTTCTGTCCTAACCTCGTCCACTCTGTGTACTGCCCTAACCTCGTCCATCTCATCTTCTAACCTTGTTCATCCTATTTTGTACCACATCTTGTGCTATGTTTATCGTGGCGTTGTCCATCATATCTTGCACCCTTCCCTGGGCCATCCTATTTCACTTGTACACCCTAGTCCATAGTATATGGTGCCCCAGTCTCTTTCATCCTGTGTTGTACCGGATATCCTGGGTTATTGATCTTCGGTTTGATTATCTTGTTCTGGAATAACTGTACCTAATCATTGTTTCTGCTGACCTCGTCGGACCTATTCTGACCTCTTGTTCCTACTAACTGCACCTTATCTCTATTTATACTGACCTCTTTCGTCCTATGCTGACCTTTTCTCCCATATAACTGTACGTTATCTTTGTCTTTACTAACATGGTTCTTCCTTATCTGACCCCTTGTTTCTGAAAACGCACCTCGTTCGTCCTATTCTGACCTCTTGTCCCTAGTAACTGCATTTTATCTCTGTTTTTATTGACCTCGTTCGTCCTATTCTGACTTCTTCACCCTAATAACTGCTCCGTATCTCTGTGCATAATGACCGCGTCCGCAGTAATTGCTCCTTATTCGTCTAACTCTGACCTCTTCTCCCTAATAAATGCTCCTTATCTCTGTTTATAATGACCGCGTCCCTGATAATTGCTCCTTATCTATGTTTTTACTAACCTCGTTCGTCCTCTCCCGACCTCTCTTCCCTCCACCCGTGTCTCTGAAGCAGCCGATCCAGCAGTCCGGGTTTAGGTCATTACAGAGCCAATTTTCCGGGGCACACTCCGTCTACACACCCCTGCCACCCTGTCACCCGCCGAGCAGATCTAAGCCTCTCCTTTGACTCTACCCACGCTCGGCTAAAATTAGAAGCGTGATTTGCCCTTAGCTTCCTTTTTCTCTTTTTTTTTTTTTTTTTGAGAGAGAGAGAGAGAGTGAGAGAGAGAGCGAGCGGCGGACTCATAAAGCGATGGAGTAGCGAGATGAAAGGGGAGGTGGAGGGTGGCTGGGATATTGGGAATGGGATTTTTATATGAAGGCGGAAGGAAGGTGAAGGGGGAGGAGTGGAGGGTGAGAGGATGGAGGGAGGGTGGTGTGGAGAGTGGCGGCAAAGATCTAGTGTATCATACTTGCCTTGATCAGGAGTAGGCATACTTTTTTCTTTTCCTTTTCCTATGCGGATGGAGGAACGGAGGACATAGGGTCAGTGAACTCGACAAAGGAATTTTGCAGTATTCTCGCTGGCATGTGAGATTTCGCAACGCTTCCCTCTTGGCTGTTTATTTTTTGCCTGCTGTCGTTTTGGTATCGACAAGTTTGCATCAGCGAAACGAAACTGGATAAAAAGATATTGCCTGCTTTTCGCCATGGCCTCTGTTATCAGGTGGACACATCCCCATCCCACACCAAACCAGTAATCTGATCACTCTCGTTGGAGCTGCCTAGCGAGGACCACCTGGCCTACTGCAGTTATCCTCTATTCTTATGTTCTTATTCATATACTTCTCCATTCCGTCCTCACACCTCATCCTCGGTTTCCCTCCCTCCATCTCCCCTCCCACCCCATTCTCTCTCTCTCTTATCCACGTTAATCCCATATGCTACCTTCATAGTTGGCCTCTGAATCTCTGTTCGCTCCACATGACCAAGCCATGGCGGGATACTCCTTTTAACACAGTTCAGCACATCCTTGTCAGTGCCACAACGCTCCCCAACTTCCTCATTAGTGTGTCTCGCCACGTAACTCTACACACTACTCTCAGATAACTCATTTCCACTCCTGTCACTCTTGATTTATATTCTTCCATACGTCAGTGCAGGGGTCGCAGTATATTCATGTGACGACTTCATTCCGTCCTGTGGTACATTCCTGCTGTACCCTTCTCTCCCACTTCATTCTCCAAACTTCCATTTCTGCTCCTCACACGGCGTAGAAACTTGAACGTGCACACATCCTTCATATCGTGATCATTAGGCCTGGCTGCGCACACCGTGATTTCATTCCTCTCTAAAATCATACCAGTAACTTTACTCTTTCCCACATTCCCTTTCATTTTTCTTTCTTACACATCCAGACTAACTCACTGAGCCTTCTAATGTCCACTCATATTAACTTAGCAGCACAGTATCATCAGCAAACAGCAGTACAGACATTTTCCACACTTTGCCCTTTCTCACTTGGGAGCCTTCAGCATCCAGAAGATAGATAGATAGATAGATAGATAGATATAATCAACCACTGCAACATCCTTGTCTCAGTCCAACATTGATATCAAAGAGCTCGCTTAGTTTATCTTCCACCTTCACTGCCACCCTTCCATCTTCATACAATTTCGCAACAACATTCAGCAAAATCTTCATTTTATCAATATTTTCATAGATATATGACTAATATACATTAATCATGACTTAAAACTTGGCCTTGGCCATACACTACATACATATTACACATGACAAACATACAGGAAGATATTCAATTGGGATCGGCAAATACGTCACTGTGACTGAGGCATAACGAATCCTCCCAAGTCAACAGCAATACGGCCCAGTGTGTAGAGAATTAAGGTTACAAGTTTTCGGACTAAAATAAATCTCATGCCTAATTGCTTGCCTTATTATTAGCGTCTTTGGCATTTTATGCTGAAAAGATAAAAATTCCTAACGCACAGTGACGTCATTTTAACTTTCTTTTTGCCCCCCTTTTAGCCCGAAAATTTAATTTCCACTGTTTTAAATATTCAAATTATTGTGTGACGATAGCGAGGATATACAAAGGCATCATCGTAACTTAGTCGTACCGTAATTATATGCCGGAGGCGTGGCTCTAAAGTGGCCAGAAACACTCAGAGGACACCAATCTGGCCTCCCCCCCCCTCTCTTTCTTTCGCTACACACACACACACACACACACACACACACACACACACACACACACACACACACACACATGCCGATCGAGAAAACTAAGTATCCTACCGTCCCATTTACTCATTGACGCCGTTGCAGGAGCACAAGTGACAAGAACACCCTCTCAGAGGACATCAGCCTCGATCAAACTCGGAATGTAAATTATTTAAGCGGCAGTGTTGCTTGTGGGTTTTTTTTTTTTTTTTGATCGTTTGTCATGGTTCGGAATTTTGTAACATAAACACAAATTCAGCATCAATTGTGTCGTTATTTGTAGCTGACGCCATGCCATTTTATTCAGTTAAGAGAAAGTCAGTGGAGAATGCTGACACTGGCATCATTAACCCTGTCACGGTCCAGACAACGTGAGTACCTGATTAAATTCTAGCCAAGACCAGACGATTTTCAACAGCTGGCTTGTCATAGGAGCCTGAATGTTATATGAAATTATTGAGGTTATTGAGAAATCGTGCGCGTAGCTGTGATATGTGAGGGAGGTTATTAGAGACGTGGACTGCCAGTATTTAATTGCTTTATTCATAAATATTTCACTATTATGCAATGAATATACCTCAGACAACTGTATAACTATCAATCATTTCACCAACCTACACCAAAAATGATCTTTTATGTTGTACGCCCATATTGCAAGATATAATATTAAAATTCATTGCATAGGTTACAGTAACAGCAATTTATACAGTATGCCTATATTTACACTATATACACCCCCGCTAACAACACTATTAACAGCATACACATCCACACTACCAACACTATATTAACAGCATACACACCTACACTAACAACACTATATTAACACCATATACACCCACACTAACAACACTATATTTGCACCATATACACCCCCGCTAACAACACTATATTAACAGCATACACATCCACATTACCAACACTATATTAACAGCATACACATCCACACTACCAACACTATATTAACAGCATACACATCCACACTACCAACACTATATTAACAGCATACACATCCACACTACCAACACTATATTAACAGCATACACACCATGATTTTTAGGGAGGGTCAGCCCCTTCAACAAATTAAGAATCCTTAGAAATGGTGACAAGAGGCAGATGTGGCTTTGATATCTTAGTACGTGATGTACAAGGGACTTTCATCCGTAATGCGATATTTGGGGAGAGTGACCTTGGGCCGCCCGCCAGTGATTCTTGGGGAGGGTCAGCCCCCCTCCCAAAATAATAACGATCAGAGATAGGGTAAACTGAGCACATGGATTTTGACGGAACTTGTCAGGTCAGTTCGTCTGATTCCTTGATAATGTCTTCCACAGTATAATATTTTCAGCAATTATTTTTGGGGTGGTCAATCCCTCTGTAAAACTTATAGATAAAATAAGGAAAGAGGTCGGACATTGCCTTCATATTTTAGTTCATGCTGTTGAACGGGCTCCTATCCGCTAACTGTTACTACTACTACTACTACTACTACTGCCACTACAACCACCACAACCACCACCAACGCTACTACTACTACCACTACTACTACTACTACCACCACCACCACTACTACTACTACTGGAGTGTATCTTGGAATATCACCCTTTCACATATGCCACCACTGCAATTATGTGGCCTTATACATTGGGATATTGGCTTCTCATATGACGCAGTAATGTTATTTTGTAAACCTTTCACATCGACAGTCATCTAGTAAGACTGGGTTGGCCGTTCCCATGTGTTCTTTCAATACACACTAACAAACTACACATATACCGTATTTATTATTTAGTGTTGTTAGATTTGACCTGTTAACTCTTTCACATCATGTCCTTTTTCGTTTTTGCAACTGAACACGAAATTTACGCAACTCCATAGTTCGACAGGCCAGTAAAGGCGAAAGCTAAACCCGCCCAGTTCGAAAAATCTCCGAAGCAAAAGATAATCATCAAAATAAAATAAATAAATAGAGAAACAAGAGTAAAATCAAGAGTAGGTCACGGCATTCAGGGGGTTAATATGAACTTGAGGTGGGCTGCCAAGGAGGTGGTGGTGAGAGTATTGCTTTGGACTTGGTAGTAACTCGCAGGTCAACACGGACACACCTTCTGGGTCAATGGAATTACGTCCACTTAGTTACACCCGTGATCCCGGAGCGAGAGGTGTCGTGCTCTCAGCGACGTGTGTGTGTGTGTGTGTGTGTGTGTGTGTGTTTGTGTGTGTGTGTGAACAAATAACTGAAACTTAATGGAAAGGTTGAGGGCCAGCAAATCATTAAATCTGTTATTTTTGAAACACTAGGTTATCGCAGGATTTCACACATTTTACAGTTCTTTTCCTGAGCTGATCAGTGTCATAGTGTCTTAATACAGTCAGCGCTGCTCTTAATACAGTCAGAGTTACTGTTAATATAGTCAGCCCTGCCCTTAATACTGTACAGTCAGCCCTGCACTTAATATAGTCAACTCTACTCTTAATACAGTCAGCTCTGCTCTTAACAGCAAGTCCTGCACTTAATAGAGTCAGTCCTGCTCTAAACAGTCAGCCCTGACCTTAATACAGTCAGCTCTGCTCTTAATACAGTCAGCCCTGCCCTTAATACAGTCAGCTCTGCCCTTAATACAGTCAGCTCTGCTCTTAATACAAGCCCTGCACTTAATACAGTTAGCCCTGCCCTTAATACAATCAGCCCTGCCATTAATACAGTCAGCTCTGCACTTAATACAGTCAGCCCTACCCTTAATACAGTCAGCCCTGCCCTTAATACAGTTAGCCCTGCCCTTAATACAGTCAGCTCTGCTCTTAATACTGTCAGCTCTGCTCTTAATACTGTCAGCTCTGCTCTTAATACAAGCCCTGCGCTTAATACAGTCAGCCCTGCCCTTAATACAGGCAGCCCTGCCCTTAATACAGTCAGCTCTGCTCTTAATACTGTCAGCTCTGCCCTTAATACAGTCAGCTCTGCTCTTAATACTGTCAGCTCTGCTCTTAATACTGTCAGCTCTGCTCTTAATACTGTCAGCTCTGCTCTTAATACAGTCAGCCCTGCCCTTAATACAGTCAGCCCTGCCCTTAATACAGTCAGCTCTGCCCTTAATACAGTCAGCTCTGCTCTTAATACAATCAGCTCTGCCATTAATACAGTCAGCCCTGCCCTTAATACAGTTAGCCCTCCCCTTAATACAATCAGCTCTGCCATTAATACAGTCAGCTCTGCACTTAATACAGTCAGCCCTGCCCTTAATACAGTCAGCTCTGCCCTTAATACAGTCAGCTCTGCCAGTAATACAGTCAGCTCTGCACTTAATACAGTCAGCCCTGCCCTTAATACAGGCAGCCCTGCCCTTAATACTGTCAGCCCTGCCCTTAATACAGTCAGCCCTGCCCTTAATACATTCAGCTCTGCCATTAATACAGTCAGCTCTGCCCTTCATACAGTCAGCTCTGCCCTTAATACAGTCAGCTCTGCCCTTAATACAGTCAGCTCTGCTCTTAATACAGTCAGCTCTGCTCTTAATACATAGAGAGCAAAGATGTTGGCAGCCCTCCATATTCTGATGGATATATATGAAGCACTACAGAAGACTACGCATTTAACCTATATGCCTCATTATACAACATAGCCAACAAGGAGACAGAGAGGCAACACACAGGCCACATAAACTGGCCGTCAAAACATGGGGTTTGCCTTTCCACTCCCTCGTCTCAGGCTGAACCTCTTCAGTACGCTGACTTCTTGATAAGTTCGTTCTTGCTACTAAGAGACTGTTCTGATCTGGTTGGGACAGCAGCTTAGTAGTAACAGGATTGAAGAAGACTGTATCTAACACCTAGAGTTCAATGAAAAATCTCTCCTGAGTTAATGTAAGTGTGTGGAGGTCGAGGGAATAATGTTGGATATACGTCGACTGATTAAACGTGTTGGTAATACTACATAGTATCTGCCATGATGGCTTTAGGCTGGTCATCTGCCCTTAACCGTGGTGAAACTAGTGGAGTCATTATCATACGGGTGGATAGGGCTAGACGTCAGCCTTGAAGATCACTGATGAATAGGATAAAGGGATTTATTGAAGACCACTACTGCTATCATCAGAAGAACAAGGACATTCAACAACAGTATCTAAAAAACAAGGTAGAGATGATGCCAAAGATAGAAGAACCGAAACCTTAAGGAAGTCTAGAAGATCTGTACCAGACACCGTGGAAAGCCTGTGAAATGTCAAGTGCAAGTGCAAAGGTGTCACCAAATTACCGAAAGGCGAATGATTGAAAATATGAAAAAAATGTGAGAGAATGGCCAATGGCGCGTTGCTGACGAGACCCACACTGACGGTCAGAAAGGTTATCGGAGAAAAGGTGTTCACAATTTTCATATTAAGGACTGACCCGAAGACTTTGGATATGCAGGAGATTAAAGCAACTGGGGAACAGTAAGATGATAGGGAAAGATCACCCTTCCGTGGGACGAGCTGAATGAGAGCAAACATCTTGCTGGAAGAAAGGGTGGTGGGTGATAGACAAAGGCGAACTGCTGCCTTAGCAGTGTGTCATCAAGGAAGAACTATTCTTGAAACGTACGGAAAGTACCCCATCAGAACCGTACGTTTTTTAGTACCGAAACCAGAGAGGGAAGGAAGTACACGTGAGAAATGTTGCTTACAGGCATGAGGAAATCAGTGAAAGAGAGATGGAGGAACAGCACCAGAATAATTAAGAGTAGAGTGAATGGCAAAGGTGTGATCAGAAAGTTAAACTTGGGCAGAGGAGGAAACAGCAACAGAGCGATCAGAATGGAAAGCCGGAGGAATGAGGAAAAAGTAAGGATACAGCAAAGGTTTGAGTAAAATGCCTAAAGGAGCAAGATACGTTACAGTGTTAGAGCTTATTACATTTAACATCGGTGTACAGTTGCACTAAAAGCATGATGTACCGTACTTAGATCTGGTTAACACCAAGTTGTAAACAACTATGGTG
The DNA here is from genome assembly GCF_032717465.1 of Coenobita brevimanus. Taxonomy (NCBI): domain Eukaryota; kingdom Metazoa; phylum Arthropoda; class Malacostraca; order Decapoda; family Coenobitidae; genus Coenobita; species Coenobita brevimanus. The sequence goes on along the minus strand of NC_137045.1, from coordinate 18,585,185 downwards.
GTCCACATGATCATCTTGAGTTTTGGGTGAAGGTTGTGCCGTCAACCAGATGATCTGATAAGTGTGAATCCCCCCGAGTTGGGACCAATGGACCATATAGCTGTGCATGGCAAGGAAAGGTCCTTGGAGAGATCGCTGTTTCTCTTATAAAAAATACGCTCCCCTGGTGCGGGCTTGATGGTCTGATATTGGTGTAGTGGTGCCTGTCGACTCAGGTATGCATCCAGCCTCTGTGGATTGATAAGTAAAATGATTTCCTAAGGAAACGCGTAGGGGAGGTAACTGTGGTAGCCCGGATGATGCCTTGACCTTGTATCCCTTTATGATACTGAGTGAAAAGCCCGTCAGAGGCTCAAAGGCCTAAGTTACTGATATGAACCCTGCGGCTAAGGCCTCACGGCATCTACCCCGTGCTTCACATTTTCATTTACTGCAGTTAGTGCCATACGATTTAGCTGGGCACTGGGACACCCCCCATGGTCAGGGGGTAACCGAGGCCTCCACCCTTGCGGGCTGTGTTGTGAGGGTCATAAATTGGACCCTACACTACACAGGTCGTTGGCCCCAAACACGCCAACGGCTGTGGCCTTCAACCATCGCTTTCCATCAAAAGACCATATTCAAAAATACACAAGTAAAAAGAAGTCATGTAAGAGAAAGCAATATAATCAATATATCGTAGAGATCCGATAGGAGTATCAGTGTATGATGAAGTACTGAATAGAGAAGCAATGAATTAAAGTAATGCATGAAGATTACGGTAGTTGTGAGACAGTCGCTGAATTCTGTATTCATGGGTCTTCGTTCCCTGGTTCGGGCCACCAACCTGTGTTGCCCGGGAATGGACCCTCCCCGTCCGTTTGCAGCTGTGGAGGCAGCGGCGTCTTAGGGGGTTGGGCGGGCCCTACGGCGCCATCTTCCGTATGATCGTCGTTGAGTGTATCATCATTTTCGCTTCGACATGGGTTATCGTTTGGCGATGCCTCAAGATTTTGCTCTCTTCCGCTGGCCTTGAGTTCTTGTAGTGATTTTTGAGCCTCCAAACGAATTTCTTTTTTCTCCTTCTTTGCTTGGCGTTTTTGCTCTCTCTTATTATCCATAGTCACCACACGACCCGCAGCTTTTTTAGCCAGTACTTTTTGTTTTTCTTTTTCCTTCTTGAGTTCGGCGCGTTTCTTTTCTTTTTCCTTCTCTTTTCGTTTTCTCTCGATAAATTCTCTTTCTCTTTTCTTTTTTTCCTCGTCCCATCGTTTAATCTTTGGCTGGACACCTGTTGCACTCGTGTTTTGTTTTTCCTCTATGCACTTCTTTTTCTTTTCGTGACCCCGCTGTCTTATTTCTTCTTGACATTTTCCTTCGGCTTCTCTTTGCCGCGCTTGTTTTTCATCTGCCTCCCGCAACCAGTTTTCTTTTACCTGCATTTCACGCACCATGCTCCTCCCCTCTTCCTCAGCTTCTCGTCCCTGGTGATCATCCTGACAGTCTTGTTCTTTTAGTATTTTCAAATTTTTTCCCTCCTCCGCCACCTCTCTTCCTTCCGACATTATATCGAGCTCTCCGTCCGGCATTATTTCCACGTGTCCTCCTTCCTGCAATGGATCCTTTTGTGTGGTACGTTTGATGGGTGTGGACCGACAGCAGCAGCAGAAGTATTTAAAGAGATTTCCCATTTTTTTCTTATGCCTCTTTGCATCATCCAGTTTTTGTCCTTCCATTAACGTGTTCCCCTCAGACACGTGTGTATTTTCGGCCCCATCACTCTTCTTCCCAGTTTTCTTCCCGAAAAGATTTCGGAACCCTTTTTAAAAATTAACCATTTTAAATAAATGTAGTAATAGAGAAGATAAGGATAATGTTTATGCTTCAAGGAAAATATAAATCTGTACAGACATATACGTACTAATTAAGGGTAGATTTAGTACCACAACTGTTGATTCACAGGAGGACAGCTACGAGACAAACTTTTTACGCGGAGAGTAAAAGCACACAGGGCAGCTGTCACAACCCTGGTATATTGTTGTTATCCTGGAATTATAACTGTGATAGTTCCCTGTCCTATATTCCTTTTACCTTGTGTTGTCCCAGAGTTTCGTTCGATTGCAACTTATGTAGCTTAGTGGCAGCATAAGACAATTACAGTAGCTGTACATCCTTTCCAGAACACTTCTTCATGACTAGCATCATTTTTTTGAGATGATAGTTATAACCGATCACTGAAGATGAGAAGTAGCATTTTTAAGGCAATGTAACTTAAAGACGGTATAGCAGGAAAGATGTGAACTGAGAGAGTGAGGGAGTGTTGAGTGTTGTAGTAAAGATATTATTGTTACGATAGTAGTGAGGTAGAGAGTGAGGGAGTGTTGAGTGTTGTAGTAAAGATATTATTGTTACGATAGTAGTGAGGTAGAGCGTGAGGGAGTGTTGAGTGTTGTAGTAAAGATATTATTGTTACGATAGTAGTGAGGTAGAGAGTGAGGGAGTGTTGAGTGTCGTAGTAAAGATATTATTGTTACGATAGTAGTGAGGTAGAGAGTGAGGGAGTGTTGAGTGTTGTAGTAAAGATATTATTGTTACGATAGTAGTGAGGTAGAGAGTGAGGGAGTGTTGAGTGTTGTAGTAAAGATATTATTGTTACGATAGTAGTGAGGTAGAGAGTGAGGGAGTGTTGAGTGTTGTAGTAAAGATATTATTGTTACGATAGTAGTGAGGTAGAGAGTGAGGGAGTGTTGAGTGTTGTAGTAAAGATATTATTGTTACGATAGTAATCAGGTAGAGAGTGATGGAGTGTTGAGTGTTGTAGTAAAGATATTATTGTTACGATAGTAGTGAGGTAGAGAGTGATGGAGTGTTGAGTGTTGTAGTAAAGATATTGTATTTACGATAGTAGTGAGGAGAGTGATGGATTGTTGTGATGTAGTAAAGAGATTATTCTTACGATAGTAGTGAGAGAGTGTTGAGTGTTGTAGTAAAGATATTATATTTACGATAGTAGTCAGGTAGAGAGTGAGGGAGTGTTGAGTGTTGTAGTAAAGATATTATTGTTACCATAGTAATGAGGTAGAGAGTGAGGGAGTGTTGAGTGTTGTAGTAAAGATATTATTGTTACGATAGTAGTGAGGTAGAGAGTGAGGGAGTGTTGAGTGTTGTAGTAAAGATATATTTACGATAGTAGTGAGGTAGAGAGTGAGGGAGTGATGAGTGTTGTAGTAAAGATATTATTGTTACGATAGTAATGAGGTAGAGAGTGAGGGAGTGTTGAGTGTTGTAGTAAAGATATTATTGTTACGATAGTAGTGAGGGAGTGTTGAGTGTTGTAGTAAAGATATTGTTGTTAAGAAATTAGTGAGGATGAGAGTGACTAATTGTTGATGATGCAGTGACGATATTGTTTTTACGATAGCAGTGAGGAGAGTGAGGGATTGTCGTAGTAAAGATATTGTTACGATATTGGTGAGGAAGAGAGTGAGGGACTGTTGAGTGTTGTAGTAAAGATATTGTTCTTACGTCGTTGGTAAAGAGAGTGAGAGATTATTGTGTTGTAATAACGATACTTTTTTTTACGATAGTAGTGAGGAGAGTGAGGGATTTTTGTGTTGTGGTAACGCTGTTGTTGTTACGATAGTAGTGAGGAGAGTGAGGGATTATTGTGTTGTCGTAAAGGTATTGTTGTTACGGTATTGGTGAGTAAGAGAGTGAATGACTATTTAGTGTTGTAGTAAAGATATTATTGTTACGATTGTAGTGAGGAGAATTAGGAATTGTGTTGTAGTAAAAATATTGTTTTCACGATAGTGATAAGAGAGTGAGGGACTATGAGTGTTGTAGTAAAGATATTGTTGTTACGATAGCGATGAGGAAGGGCATGACGGAATGTTGTTGTAGTAAAGATGTTGTTACGATAGCGGTGAGGACGAGAATGAGGAACTGTTAATGCTGTAGTAACGATATTGTTGTTACGATAGCGGTGGGAAAAGGAGTGAATGGCTATTGCGTGTTGTAGTAAAGATATTGTTGTTACGATAGCGGTGAGGAAAGGAGTGAGGGGCTATTGCGTGTTGTAGTAAAGATATTGTTGTTACGATAGCGGTGAGGAAAGGAGTGAGGGGCTATTGGGTGTTGTAGTGAACATATTGTTGTTACGATAGCGGTGAGGAAAGGAGTGAGTGGCTATTGCTTGTTGTAGTAAAGATGTTGTTACGATAGCGGTGAGGAAAGGAGTGAGGGGCTATTGGGTGTTGTAGTGAAGATATTGTTACGGTGGTGATGAGGTAGACAGTGAAGGACTGTTAATGCTGTAGTAAAGATATTGTTGTTACGATAACGATGAGGATGAGAATGAGGCGCTATTGAGTGTTGTAGTAAAGATATTGTTCTTAAGGTAGTAGTGAGAAGGGTGAGGGATTGTTGTGCTGTAGTAGAGACATTGTTGTTACCTCCCCGAGCGAGGTTCATGGAGGTTGTGTCTTCACGTATATTTGTCTGTATATATATACATATATATATATATATATATATATATATATATATATATATATATATATATATATATATATATATTTGTCCACACGACATCACCAGAAGTTCGCTGTGAATTTCAATGGAATTTTGTGGAAGGGTGGGCCATGGTCCAAAAAAGAATTGATTATATTTGGGGTCGGATGCTGATACGGATCCGGATCCTACAATGGCTTAGGCGGAGGTATGCTGTCTGAGTCCATTTTAGTTACTATAGTAGTGAGGAGCGTGAGGGATTGTTGTGTTGTAGTAAAGATATTGTTGTAACGATAGTAGTGAGGAGCGTGAGGGATTCTTGTGTTGTAGTAAAGATATTGTTGTAACGATAGTAGTGAGGAGAGTGAGGGATTGTTGTGTTGTAGTAAAGATATTGTTGTAACGATAGTAGTGAGGAGAGTGAGGGACTGTTGAGTGTTGTAGTAAAGATGTTGTTATTACGATACTGATGACGTAGAAAGTGAGGGAATGTTGAATGTTGTAGTAAAGATCAGGACCCATATACATATAGGGTCTTCTCACACCTTTCTACTACGCAGATTTACTGACGTCACGCTTGAGACAGGGCACTCCCCCCATTTCTCCCCACCCACCATCTCCCTTGGGACCTCAGAGGGAGGCCTCAAGTCGCGGTGAGGTGCAGCTGTCTGTCATCCTCCATACCCACCCCTCCCACCTTGCTTCCTTTACACAACTCTGTTCCCCACACACATTTCCTCAATTCAAATGATTGTTTAACCTCTCCCTTTTCATATTTAAAGGTACATGATTTACAAATAAACACAATATACTCTAATAGTGACATTTATTAGGATACATGGATATCATCTTGTTATAAATGATACCGGATGTTTATTGGTACTGCTACCGGTATTGACTATATGTTACTATGCAGGCTTCATTTCCTTAAGTTCGACATCTTACTCTGCAGCTTTCGTGTCGAATTAGCCAAATTTCTGTTTAATAACCGCATCCTGAAAAATACTCGGTATCGAACAAAAAGGCTAATTACTTCAGTAGGAAGAGACACATGCCTATATATTAGTACTGACAATGCCTCGCCAGTTGTCTTTTAAATTACCGTTGGTAAGGCTTAGGTTTTATGCTGGTTTTAAGCCACAGTATGTCAAATGTATATATTCCGCATATATCATGGAGAGAGAGAGAGAGAGAGAGAGAGAGAGAGAGAGACTGCGTAGATACCAAATCGTTCATTATAAATAACAAATCTCTTAATCCGAGCTATTAAATATATGTGAATGTATTTCATATACTCTTTGTGGCTTCATGTACATAAAAAGCTATATAGTTTTTACGAATTATTCACTCTGAGAACGAAAAGTGGCTGTATAAATCATTTCCAACGACCTGGCACCGTTGTTTTTGCGACCTGGAAGGGAGGGAGGGAGGGAAGGAAGGGGGGGAATGATAACATACTTCTTGCCAAACGCTTCCAGATGGAATTACTACGTTACGAACCTGCTTTAAACAAATACATTCTGCGATATACCGTACTTAATTTTCAACACTACTGCTTTCTTGCTAGGGTACTCAGTAATGGTTACCTACAGTACGTGGGTAGAACAAAATAATGGTGGGTAAATATGAATACTAGCAACTCATACTAGTGCGGTGGCCAGTTGCCTCAATTTATTTTACCTGGGCTGGTAAATGCAATGCACCACGTGCTTTTCCACATTTCTGCAAGCACTAACCCCGTGAGAAGAGATATACTGTACAGCTTATAAAGAGCAAAGCCCACCATATACAGGGATATGCACCTACGCAGAGAGAGAGAGAGAGAAAGGGGAAGGGACTTAACATTTAATGAAGCTGATGGCAGATTCAGCGTTGGCAGGGCGTGCTCTTCAAGGCGTATTTGATTTTTTGGAATATGCAATTTGAGAAGTTCATATTTTAGATTTCTTTTATAAGCACTTTGATCAAAGGGAAGGCTGCAGATGTGAGAAGTATTCGGATTAATTGTCTTTCCTCTTGCACAGATGAATCCACTTACGTCTAATCTCTTCATTTTGGGGGAAAATATGGAAAGTTATATCCCCACCTTTCTTCAGTAAAGAGTTACAGCCAAACAATGCACAAATGGTAGGCATTATTTCACTGGGCACATACAATGGAATAAAGTGCAGGTGACAGAGGTGACCTGTTTGGCGCAGTGACCTCTGAGCAACTGAGTCTACTTCTCACTATATGGCAACCCCTTCTCGGAAGACCTCACCTGGTGTCTTCGCCGTGACGTCATGCGCAAACGCGACGCGTTTTGGGGTCAATGTGGTTAGACCCTGTATGTATATGGGTCCTGGTAAAGATAATGTTGTTACGATAGTGTTCAATGAGAAAGTGAGGGATTGTTGAATGTTGTAGTAAATATATTCTTGGAGGATGTAACAGGAACGAAGGAAGGGATGGAGGAAGGAAGATTGATAGAAGGGTTGCGTGAAGTGTGGTGATGACTTGGGAGGAGCTGTGTAGGAGGTGTGAGGGTGAGATCTGGTGTATACGGGTGTAAGATGGAGGAAAAGGAGTAGGGGAAGTAGCAGTGACGGTAGACGGGTGTGAGTCAGGGAAAACAGGTGTGGTGGTTGAGTGAAAGGCTAAGGTGTTGGGGGGAAAAGACAGTAAAGTAGAGGTGATAGACATTTGGAGAGGCATGTTGACAGCCTCTTCAGACTAAGTATGTTAGTTTCATTTTAGCTACCTTCGGACCATCATATTCAAATTTGGGAAGATCTCGTTTTAGTGTCGGACTTCTGGCCAAAGCTGAATTATGCCTTGTGGAAAGAGAAAAACGAATTAAAAAGATGGCGTCGTAGTGCACTGATTGAGAGGGAGAATTAGTGAGTAGGGATGACGGTGTATGTATACTGCCGAAAAAGAGTGATGAAGAGTAATTAATGCATCAAGGTGAGAGACGAGGCGATTGTAGCCGAAGTAGGTGCAGTAGAATAATAGCCGTGCTTTTGTTGATGGCTTTACGACCCTCTTCATTGGCCATGGATGAGGCTTTCCCAGTAACTCTCCTTCACCACTTTTTCCACTGCTGGAAAGGGACGCGTGCCTGTGGTGGGACCGATATAACTGGATAGTGGAATTGCCCACCAATATAAACGTTCCTCACTTCCCAGCCTGTCCCAGCAGGAGGATGGTGGACTGAAGTAGATGGATGTCTTTTGCCTGCATTCCATTGTGTTCACATTCAGATGAACTTGGCGTTACAAAACACCTTCTATCACACACACACACACACACACACACACACACACACACACACACACACACACACACCTTGGGGCTTTCCAATCAGTGTCAAAAGGCCAGAAATGAGTCATTACTCGGAAAGAGGTGGCCCTGTTTGACTGGAAATTGTTTTGTTCTTCAACTTTCGTCATAATAACGGTACCTTTCTATAATAAAAATTGCACCAGGTTCTGTACTTTTGGCTGTGTTATCGTAACTTCAATGCCCACAAAGAAAGTGATCCGCCTAAACGCCGCCGAGTAAGAGCCCAGAAATGAGTTATAACTAGGGAACCGGTGACCCAAAAGGACTGGAAATAGTTTTATTCATCAAGGTACAACATTTTAGCAGTTACTCGCTGTAACGAAAATTTCGCTACACTTCGCCGTTTTTGCTGTGTTACGGTCACAGTCAGGCAGACCAACGAACATAAAGATATCGGATCATTATAATACAGATACGCCTCCATCCATTTTGGAATTATATTGTGAAGACCAAAACCAACCTTCATAATACAGTTCGCCATTTGGACTCGTACTACTACCACTACTACTACTACTATTACTATTACTACTACTACTACTACTACATATCGCACACATTTAAAGTGCCGTTTGTCTGTCTGTTTGTCAAGAACATTAGAGAAACACTTGGATGGAACTGGAACAAATTTGGATGATGACTGAGAACCATGCGAGGGACAAGTGATTATTTTTAGACGAAAAAAATTAGAGATCAAGGTCAAGGTCATGAAAAACACAAAAGATAAGATTGTGTTGCACTGGAAGTGGCCTGCGCTTTCATAGTAGTCGTGTTTTAGCTGCGTTCACTGGGTGGCCTGCGCTTTCTTAGTAGTCATGTTTAGCTGCATTCAGCGGGTGGCCTGCGCTTTCTTAGTAGTCGTGTTTAGCTGCGTTCACTGGAAGTGGCCTGCACTTTCTTAGTAGTCGTGTTTTAGCTGCAATCACTGGAAGTGGCCTGCGCTTTCTTAGTAGTCGTGTTTACCTGGGTTCAGTGGAAGTGGCCTGTGCTTTCTTAGTAGTCGCGTTTAGCTGCGTTCACCGGGTGGCCTGCGCTTTCTTAGTAGTCATGTTTAGCTGCGTTCACTGGAAGTGGCCTGTGCTTTCTTAGTAGTCGTGTTTTAGCTGGGTTCACTGGAAGTGGCCTGCGCTTTCTTAGTAGTCGTGTTTTTCCTGGGTTCACTGGAAGTTTTTTTTTTTTTTTTATGCGAGGAAGAAGAAACGAAAGCCCATGAGCCCGCAGTAACAGTTCTCTCCAAGAGAAAAACAAAATACAATAGAGAGCCAAATTCAAGATCCGATCATTTTGAGATGCCTGGACACACTGCGTTTGAAAGACTGGAGATCATAGGCAGCAAGAAATACAGACAGAGGGAGACAGTTCCAGAGCTGACCTGTTGCATAAATGAAAGACTGGGAGTAACGGTTAACTCTTGCATTAGAGAGTTGGACAGAAAAGGGATGAGAGTTTGCTGCCAGACAGGTGCTACGCGCCCATTGTAGAGGTGGAGGAATGCAAGCAGACAGTTCAGAGGAGCAGTGACCATTAAAGTAGCGATAGAAAAGAGATAAAGATGCAACAGTGCGGCAAAGAGACAGAGGTTGAAGGGAGTCAGTAAGAGGAGGAGAGTTAATGGGACGAAAAGCCTTTGACTCCACCCTATTGAGAAGAGCTGTATGTGGGGAGCCTTCCCACACATGAGAGTTGTACTCGACACAGAGGCGGATAAAACCCCTGTATAGAGTCAACAATTGTGCAGGGGTAAAGAAAGAGCGCAGTCGGCTTAGCACACCCAATCTCTTGGAAGAAGATTTTACAAGAGATGTAATATGATCTTTCCAAGATAAGTCCCGAGTAAATGAAACCCCAAGCATGTTCAAGGATGATGCAGGATTAAGCTGAATATTATTAAACATTAGTGGGTATACCTGTGGTAGATTTTGTCGGGTTGATAGGTGTAAGAACTGAGTCTTAGATGCATTAAAAACAACCATATTATTTTTACCCCAGTCAGAGATACGAGCCAAGTCAGACATTAGGTGTGCCATAGCCTCATCCCTTGTTTGCTGAAGTAACTGTTGAGATGGGCGTTGTGGGAACCGAATGGAAAGGTGAAGGGTGGAGTCATCAGTGTATGAGTGGATAGGGATAGATGTACAGCTTAGAAGGTCATTGATGAATAAAAGGAAGAGAGTTGGTGATAGGACAGAGCCCTGAGGAACACCACTGTTGATAGATCTAGGAGAACGATGGCCGTCTACAACAGCGGCTATAGAACGACCAGAAAGGAAGCTAGCAATGAAGGCACAGATAGCAGGATAGAAACCGTAGGAGGGCAGTTTGGAAATTAAAGATTTATGCCAGACTCGATCGAAAGCCTTTGAGTTGTCAAGTGCAATGGCAAAGCTTTCGCCAAAGTCCCGAAAGGAGGATGATCAGGAGTCTGAAAGGTAGGTTAGAAGATCGCCAGTGTAGCGTCCCTGACGGAACCCGTACTGACGATTGGAAAGAAGGTTGTGATAGGAAAGATGCCTTAAAATTTATCTATTGAGAATTGACTCAAAAGCTTTTGAAATACAGGACGTTAAAGCAATTGGACGATAGTTGGAGGGTTGGGAGTGGTCACCCTTCTTTGGGACTGGCTGAATGAGAGCAAACTTCCAGCAAGAAGGAAAGGTACAAGTTGACAGACAAAGGCGAAAGAGTTTGCCTAGGCAGGGTGTAAGCACAGAAGCACAGTTCTTGAGAACAACAGGAGGGACCCCATCAGGCCCATATGCCTTGTTAGTACTGAGGCCAGTAATGGCAGAAAATACATCAACTGAAGAAATTTTAATGTCAGCCATGAGGAAGTCAGAGGGGGGAAGTGATGGAGGAACAGCACCGGAATCGTCTAAGGTGGAACTGGAGGAGAAAGTCTGTGCGAAGAGATCTGCTTTATCAGTAGAAGAAATAGCTACAGAACCATCAGAGTAGAAAAGAGGATGGAAGGATGATGAAGTAAAGTTGTCAGAAAGATTTTTGGCAAGGTGCCAGAAGGAGCGGGAAGAATTCGAGTTGGAGAGTTGAGAGCATTTAGTATGGATGAAATTGTTTTTAGTAGAGCGAGGAACAGACTTAGCACGATTCCGGGCAGAAACGTAAACATGATGTGATTCAGGGGCGGGTTGGCTCCGGTACCTTTTGTAGGCCCTCTCCTTGTTGCGGACAGCATTAGAACAATCGTGATTAAACCAAGGCTTTCTTGTATTAGTCAAAGGATATGAGAAAGGAATGTATGCTTCCATGCCCGAGAGAATAACCTCCGTAATGTACAAGGCACATTCAGATGGCTCCCGGCCATGGAAGCAATAATCATTCCAGGGAAAATCAAAGAAGTACTGCCTGAGGGCCTCTCAGTCCGCGGCTCCAAAATGCCACAGACGACGCTTCCCTGGAGGGTCCACAGGCCGTACCGGAGTGATAGGACAGGTTAAGGTAATAAGGTTGTGATCAGAGGAGCCCAACGGAGAGAAAAGATTAACAGAGTAAGCAGAAGGATTAGTTGTGAGGAAGAGGTCAAGTATGTTGGAGCTCTCTCCAAGGCGGTCAGGGATACGGGTAGGGTGCTGTACAAGCTGCTCTAGGTCATTAAGGATAGAAAAGATGTAGGCTTGTTCACCAGGTGGATCCGTGAAAGGAGAGGAGAGCCAAAGGTGGTGGTGAACATTGAAATCTCCTAGAATGGAGATTTCAGAGAAAGGAGAAATGGATAGAATGTGTTCCATCGTAGAAGTAATATAGTCGAAGAATTTTTGATAGTCAGTAGAATTAGGGGATAAGTAAACAGCACAGATATATTTAGTCAGAGAATGACAGGAAAGCCGAAGCCAGAGTGTGGAGAATTCAGAAGAATCGAGTTCAGGAACACGAGAGCAAGATAAGTCGTTGCGTATATATACACAACAGCCACCTTTGGCTTTGAAATGACTATAGAGAAAGTAGGAGGATACAGAAAAGGGTTTGCTGTCAGTTGCCTCAGACAGCTGAGTCTCCGTTAGAAAAAGAAGGCGAGGTTTAGAGGAGGAGAGGTGGTGCTCAACAGAGTGAAAGTTAGAGGAAAGGCCGCGAATGTTGCAGAAATGAAGAAGAGAGTCAGACAGTGGCCTGCTCTTTCTTAATAGTCGTGTTTAGCTGGGTTCACTGGAAGTGGCCTGCGCTTTCTTAGTAGTCGTGTTTAGCTGGGTTCACTGGAAGTGGCCTGCGCTTTCTTAGTAGTCATGTTTAGCTGCGTTCACTGGATGTGGTCTGCACTTTGTTACTATGTAGTCGTGTTTTAGCTGCGTGCACTGGAAGTGGCCTGCGCTTTCTTAGTAGTTGTGTTTAGCGGGGTTCACTGGAAGTGGCCTGCGCTTTCTTAGTAGTCGTGTTTTAGCTGCGTTCACTGGAAGTGGTCTCCGCTTTGTTAGTATATTGTCGTGTTTAGCTGCGTTCATCTTATTCCTCTTCATCCTAATTTTAGTCATTATCAGTTCCACTATCCTAGCCTTATTTTTCTCCTTTTATTTCGTTGTCTCATATTTCTTCATTCTCGTTTATGGGAATCTGGTTACATTACAACCGCTGGCAGCGCAGGAGGATTATACTTTTTATTTATTTATTTATTTTTTGTCTCATGTCTGTCTTTGTCTGTCTGTCAGTTTGTGTTTGCCAGCAAGATCATGGAGTTGTACCACATTTGGAAGAATGGTTGAGAACCGACGATACAACAAGAGATTTTAATATAGTAAAAGAACAGGAAGGTTTTAGGAAGGGAAGAGGTTGTGTAGATCAGATAATCATCCTTAGGCTTTTAGTGGAAAGTTTCTAGAGAAGAGAAAGAAGTTGTATGCGACCTTCATGGATCTGGAGAAAGCAATTGACTGACAACGAATGTGGAAAATATTGAGAACGTATCGTGTAAATTGGAAGCTGTTGAGTGTCGTGAAGAGTATGTATGAGGGTGCTAATGCTGCAGTGCATGTGGATTGTGAACTCAGTGAATTTTTCTTTCTGAATGTTGGATTGAAACAGGGACGTGTCATGTCCTCATGGTTGTTCAGTCTATATATGGATGGGGTTAGAAAAGAGGTACAAGATAGGGCAGTGGATGTTGTAGCGGCCATAATGAAGGAGGGCAGCTTTTGGAAACTTCCTGTTCTGTTGTTTACAGATGATACTGTATTGTTAGGTAAAGACGTTAGGGAACTGCAAGGTTTGGTGAATGATTTGGGGAGAATGTGTAAGAAACGGAATCTAAAGGTGAATCTAAGGAAAAGTAAAGTTGTGGTTTTCGAGAGAAATAAAGTCACTGAATGTACAGTGAGGGTGGGTGATGAGGAAGTGGAAAATATGAGAGCGTTTAAGTACTTAGGTAGTGAGATGAGTAAGGATGGAAATTTCGAAGATGAAGTGCTTGAAAGGGTACAACAAGGAAGAAAAATTGCTAGTTCTTTGAAAGCGGTGATACGAAATATTGAAGTGAGTATGGAAGTGAAAAAGTTACTACATGACAGTATTGTGATACCAACTCTTACGCATGGAAGCAAAATTTGGACATTTAAGAAGGAGACAAGTCAAGAGTGAGAGCAGAGGAAGTGAGTTAATTGAGAGGAGCATATGACGTTACATGGAGAAAAAGACTGACAAATGAGGAAGTGAGGGAGCGTTGGGTTGTGGATGTGGATATGATAGAAAACTTTTGGAGAAATACATTGAGGCGCTTTGTCCATGTGGAGAGAATGGAGAGCGAGAGACTAACAAGGAGAATGCATGTAAGTCAGGTGGAAAGGGGGGGGGAGAGGGAGGGTGAGTCCGCGGATATGATGGAGGGATGGAGTGGAGAGGTATATGAGAGAGGTGTGTGAGCTGGGAGGAGGGCAGTGAAATCAGGGGGAACAGGGTAACATGGAGGCGATTTGTTTGTGGCAACCCCTAACGGGGTTAAGGCGTCGTACAATGGGTAGATCGAAAAGATCAAAGATCATAGGTGAGTGGCAATGACACGCAAGAGAGTTTTAATCTAACTCTGACCAAACTTGATGGAAGTGTTGGTGGTCAAGAAATAGAACAATAGGCCAGAGATGTAGGTCACAGGGCAGGGTCAAAGGCTTGACTTTTTATCTCAGTTTGTGTTCGATCTGGCCCTGACTTATCGGAAGTGTTTAAGGTCAGCCAAGGATGAAGTCATTCTCCTTTCAGAACAACAGGTTAGTTATTCAAGTCAAAAGGACAGGTTACCTTGAACACTTGATCCGGATTAAACTGTACTTGGTGGAAGTGCTGGGGTCAGGCAAGGATAACGTAATCCGAGTTTGTGAACAATTGGTCCAAGGTCACAGTCATTGGGCAGTGTGTAAGGTTGGTCTTCAGACTGATTAGAGGGCGTTGGTACTGCACACACTGATTAGAGAGCGTTGGTATTGCACATAGAGAGCGTTGGTACTGCACACACACTGATTAGAGAGCGTTGGTACTGCATACACACTGATTAGAGAGCGTTGGTACTGCACACACTGATTAGAGAGCGTTGGTACTGCACACACACTGATTAGAGAGCGTTGGTACTGCACACACACTGATTAGAGAACGTTGGTACTGCACACACACTGATTAGAGAGCGTTGGTGCTGCACACACACTGATTAGAGAGCGTTGGTACTGCACATAGAGAGTGTTGGTACTGCACACATACTGATTAGAGAGCGTTGGTACTGCACATTGAGAGCGTTGGTACTCTACACACACTGATTAGAGAGCGTTGGTACTGCACACACTCTGATTACAGAGCGTTGGTTCTGCACACACACTGATTACAGAGCGTTGGTACTGCACACACTCTGATTACAGAGCGTTGGTACTGCACACACTCTGATTACAGAGCGTTGGTACTGCACACACACTCTGATTACAGAGCGTTGGTACTGCACACACACTGATTAGAGAGCGTTGGTACTGCACACACATTGATTAGAGAGCGTTGGTACTGCACACACACTGATTAGAGAGCGTTGGTACTGCACACACACTGATTAGAGAGCGTTGGTACTGCACACACACGGATTAGAGAGCGTTGGTACTGCACACACACGGATTAGAGAGCGTTGGTACTGCACACACACTGAATGCCCCTTCTTCTTGTCCTGTGCTTCAGCCCAGCTTTGTTATTCTTGGCCAGGCTTTTGTTATGCCATATAATAGTGTTGTTCATCCTAGTTACGTCATTCTCATTTGTGTTAGCTGTGTTCATTTTAGCCAGTCATTCTGTTAGCTGCTCCCAAGCTTCGCTCATCCTAGTTTCTGTTATCCTAGCCTTGTATATCTTAGCTTGTATCCTAGCTTTGTTCTGCTTTTTTCTGTTTTTCCATGTTACATATATATTACAGTATCTTCTTTTATTCTTAGCTTTGTTATCCTAGCGTCGTTCATTCTACCTTAGCATAGCTTTGTTACCTATAGGCTACATTCATGCTCCCTTTCGTAAATATTACCTTTTATTCTAGTGTTGATCATGCTTGCTTTGTTCATCCTGTTTTCCTTCACCCCATCTGTTATTTAATGATTGTATCTTGTTACAAGTGGATGCTATGATAATTGTATTTTGTGTTACTTGATTCCTGTAATCATTTTTGTCTGCAAGGAACTAATCCTGCAAATAATTTGATCCTGTAAAATAAGTGTCTGCCTCGTCCATCCTCTTCTCTAAGAAGTGTACCCAGTCGTTGTTCATCCTGGCCACATTCATCCTCTTCTGTGACAGTTGTGGACAATCCCATCTTTGTTCACCCGGTCCTCATCCATTCTGCTCTGTAATAACTGTATCTCTCAGTAATTAACTCTGAAGAATTGTACATAAATCATAGAGATCCGCGCACTAAAACGCTTGCGAAGCCCAGTTTTCTACATACGGGCTAAAAGATCGTCGTTATTTCAGTGCAAGGCTACTCACAATGTCCCGTATTGATTGTATTGTGTAATAGTTTGAGCCTGTGAAACTTTGATCATTTAATAATTGAATGATTTAATAATTACTCCTGTTACAACAGTATTCAGCCCCCGTTCATTCTAGTCTTTAGTAATTGTACCCAATCGTTGTTCGTCCTTGTCTCATTCATCGTGTTGTGTAATAATTGTTCAGGACCATATATTTTTTCATCGTAGCGTCGTTCATTTAGCTGACAGTAATTGTACCCTGCCTCTGTTTACCCTGGCCTTGTTCAACCTATCATGTGCCCTAACGTCGTCCATCCTATCTTGTCTCCTAACCTCGTCCGTCCTACCTTCTGTCCTAACGTCGTGCATCCTATCTTCTGTCCTAACCTCGTCCGTCCTATCTTCTCTGCTAACTTCGTCCACCTTTTCTTCCGTTCTAACCTCGCCCACTCTGTCGTTTGTCCTAATCCCGTTACTCAGTCTTCTGTCCTAATCCCGTCCACTCTGTCTTCTGTCCTAATCCCGTCCACTCTGTCTTCTGTCCTAATCCCGTCCACTCTGTCCTCTGTCCTAATCCCTTCCACTCTGTCTTCTGTCCTAATCCTGTCCACCCTGTCTTCTGTCCTAACCTCGTTCACTCTGTGTACTGCCCTAACCTCGTCCACTGTGTACTGCCCTAACCTCGTCCACTCTGTCTTCTGTCCTAACCTCGTCCACTCTGTCGTTTGTCCTAATCATGTTCACTTTGCCTTCTGTCCTATTCCCGTCCACTCTGTCTTCTCTCCTAACCTCGTCCACTCTGTCTTCTGTCCTAACCTCGTCCACTCAGTGTACTGTCCTAACCTCGTCCACTCTGTCTTCTGTCCTAACCTCGTCCACTCTGTGTACTGCCCTAACCTCGTCCATCTCATCTTCTAACCTTGTTCATCCTATTTTGTACCACATCTTGTGCTATGTTTATCGTGGCGTTGTCCATCATATCTTGCACCCTTCCCTGGGCCATCCTATTTCACTTGTACACCCTAGTCCATAGTATATGGTGCCCCAGTCTCTTTCATCCTGTGTTGTACCGGATATCCTGGGTTATTGATCTTCGGTTTGATTATCTTGTTCTGGAATAACTGTACCTAATCATTGTTTCTGCTGACCTCGTCGGACCTATTCTGACCTCTTGTTCCTACTAACTGCACCTTATCTTTATTTATACTGACCTCTTTCGTCCTATGCTGACCTTTTCTCCCATATAACTGTACGTTATCTTTGTCTTTACTAACATGGTTCTTCCTTATCTGACCCCTTGTTTCTGAAAACGCACCTCGTTCGTCCTATTCTGACCTCTTGTCCCTAGTAACTGCATTTTATCTCTGTTTTTATTGACCTCGTTCGTCCTATTCTGACTTCTTCACCCTAATAACTGCTCCGTATCTCTGTGCATAATGACCGCGTCCGCAGTAATTGCTCCTTATTCGTCTAACTCTGACCTCTTCTCCCTAATAAATGCTCCTTATCTCTGTTTATAATGACCGCGTCCCTGATAATTGCTCCTTATCTATGTTTTTACTAACCTCGTTCGTCCTCTCCCGACCTCTCTTCCCTCCACCCGTGTCTCTGAAGCAGCCGATCCAGCAGTCCGGGTTTAGGTCATTACAGAGCCAATTTTCCAGGGCACACTCCGTCTACACACCCCTGCCACCCTGTCACCCGCCGAGCAGATCTAAGCCTCTCCTTTGACTCTACCCACGCTCGGCTAAAATTAGAAGCGTGATTTGCCCTTAGCTTCCTTTTTCTCTTTTTTTTTTTTTTTTTTTTTTTTTGTGTGAGAGAGAGAGTGAGTGAGAGAGAGAGAGCGAGCGGCGGACTCATAAAGCAATGGAGTAGCGAGATGAAAGGGGAGGTGGAGGGTGGCTGGGATATTGGGAATGGGATTTTTATATGAAGGCGGAAGGAAGGTGAAGGGGGAGGAGTGGAGGGTGAGAGGATGGAGGGAGGGTGGTGTGGAGAGTGGCGGCAAAGATCTAGTGTATCGTACTTGCCTTGATCAGGAGTAGGCATACTTTTTTCTTTTCCTTTTCCTATGCGGATGGAGGAACGGAGGACATAGGGTCAGTGAACTCGACAAAGGCATGTGAGATTTCGCAACGCTTCCCTCTTGGCTGTTTATTTTTTGCCTGCTGTCGTTTTGGTATCGACAAGTTTCAATCAGCGAAACGAAACTGGATAAAAAGATATTGCCTGCTTTTCGCCATGGCCTCTGCTATCAGGTGGACACATCCCCATCCCACACCAAACCAGTAATCTGATCACTCTCGTTGGAGCTGCCTAGCGAGGACCACCTGGCCTACTGCAGTTATCCTCTATTCTTATGTTCTTATTCATATACTTCTCCATTCCGTCCTCACACCTCATCCTCGGTTTCCCTCCCTCCATCTCCCCTCCCACCCCATTCTCTCTCTCTCTTATCCACGTTAATCCCATATGCTACCTTCATAGTTGGCCTCTGAATCTCTGTTCGCTCCACATGACCAAGCCATGGCGGGATACTCCTTTTAACACAGTTCAGCACATCCTTGTCAGTGCCACAACGCTCCCCAACTTCCTCATTAGTGTGTCTCGCCACGTAACTCTACACACTACTCTCAGATAACTCATTTCCACTCCTGTCACTCTTGATTTATATTCTTCCATACGTCAGTGCAGGGGTCGCAGTATATTCATGTACCGACTTCATTCCATCCTATGCTACATTCCTGCTGTACCCTTCTCTCCCACTTCATTCTCCAAACTCCCATTTCTGCTCCTCACACGGCGTAGAACCTTAAACTTGCACACATCCTTCATATCGTGATCATTAGGCCTGGCTACGCACACCGTGATTTCATTTCTCTCTAAAATCATACCAGTAACTTTACTCTTTCCCACAGTCCCTTTCATTTTTCTTTCTTACACATCCAGACTAACTCACTGAGCCTTCTAATGTCCACTCATATTAACTTAGCAGCACAGTATCATCAGCAAACAGCAGTACAGACGTTTTCCACACTTTGCCCTTTCTCACTTGGGAGCCTTCAGCATCCAGAAGATAGATAGATAGATAGATATAATCAACCACTGCAACATCCCTGTCTCAGTCCAACATTGATATCAAAGAGCTCGCTTAGTTTATCTTCCACCTTCACTGCCACCCTTCCACCTTCATACAATTTATCAACAACATTCAGCAAAATCTTCATCTTATTATTTTCACAGATATATGACTAATATACATTAATCATGACTTAAAACTTGGCCTTGGCTATACACTACATACATAGTACACATGACAAACATACAGGAAGATATTCAATTGGGATCGGCAAATACGTCACTGTGACTGAGGCATAACGAATCCTCCCAAGTCAACAGCAATACGGCCCAGTGTGTAGAGAATTAAGGTTACAAGTTTTCGGACTAAAATAAATCTCATGCCTAATTGCTTGCCTTATTATTAGCGTCTTTGGCATTTTATTCTGTCTACCACCAAGTGAGTTTTATTCCCCTCAGGAGTGGCTATGGTGGCGAAAAGTTTAAGTCTTCCACCACCATGAAGTATTTTTCAGAATCCTCATACTGCCACCAGGTGATTAGAGGGAGCTGAGGAGAGCCACGTGGTAGTGAAGGGGTTAATCAAGGTTAATTTTATATCTTCCAGGTCGAAAAGTCTCCCTTAATCTAACCACCTGGTGGCAGTACGAGGAAGTCTCTCGTTATGGCGGGGTTCAAAACAGTCCCTGATAGTCCATGTCTTCACTACGACCACATTTCCTTCGTAAGTGTCTTTATAGGTTTCTTTAGTTATTTTTAGTCAGGTTAGGAGGGACCTTTTATGCTGAAAAGACAAAAATTCCTAACGCACAGTGACGTCATTTTATCTTTTTGCCCCACTTTAGCCCGAAGATATAACTCCACTGTTTTAAATATTCAAATTATTGCGTGACGATAGCGAGGATATACAAAGGCATCATCGTAAGTAACTTTGTCATGGCAGCGTTGTGTTTACCGTAATTATATGCCGGGGATTTGGATCTAAAGTGGCCAAAAACACTCAGAGGACACCAATCTGGCCTCCCCCCCCCCTCTCTGTCTTTTGCCACACACACACACACACACACACACACACACACACACACACACACACACACACACACACACACATACACACACACACACACACATGCCGATCGAGAAAACTAAGTATCCTACCGTCCCATTTCATTCATTGACGCCGTTGCAGGAGCACAAGTGACAAGAACACCCTCTCAGAGGACATCAGCCTCGATCAAAGTCGGAATGTAAATTATTGGAGCGGCAGTGTTGCCTGTGGATTTTTTTTTTTTCAAATCGTTTGTCATAGTTCGGAATTTTGTAATATAAATACAAATTCAACATCAATAGTGTCGTTATTTGTTGCTGACGCCATACCATTTTATTCAGTTAAGAGAAAGTCAATGGAGAATGCTGACACTGGCATCGTTAACCCTGTCACGGTCCAGACAACGTGAGTACCTGATTAAATTCTAGCCAAGACCAGACGATTTCCAGCAGCTGGCATGTCATAGGAGCCTGAATGTTATATGAAATTATTGAGGTTATTGAGAAATCGTGCGCGTAGCTGTGATATGTGAGGGAGGTTATTAGAGAGGTGGACTGCCAGTATTTAATTGCTTTATTCATAAATATTTCACTATTATGCAATGAATATACCTCAGACAACTGTATAACTATCAATCATTTCACCAACCTACACCAAAAATGATTTTTTATATTGTACGCCCATATTGCAAGATGTAATGTTAAAATTCATTGCATAGGTTACAGTAACAGCAATTTATACAGTATGCCTATATTTATACTATATACACCCACGCTAACAACACTATATTAACAGCATAGACATCCACTCTACCAACACTATATTACCAGCATACACACCTACACTAACAACACTATATTAACACCATATACACCCACACTAACAACACTATATTTGCACCATATACACCCACACTAACAACACTATATTTACACCATATACACCCACACTAAAAACATATTTACACCATATACACCCACACTAACAACACTATATTAGCACCATATACTTCCACACTAACAACACTATATTTACACCATATACACCCACACTAACAACACTATATTAGCACCATACACAGCCACACTAACAACACAATATTAGCACAATACACACCCACAATAACAACACTATATTGGCACGAAATACACCCTCATAACAAGACTATATTTACACTGCATACACCCCCGTAACAACACTGTATTTACACCATATACACCCACACTAACAACAACTTTCCTCCTTGCTCAAATTTCCAGCTGCGTCGGAATTCCTTGAGCCATTAATTCGGGAGCTTTGGCAGATAATTGCAAGGCCAGATAAGCTGCAGTAAGTAATTATGGTTGCATCCTACCCCCAGCTTCCTCCTACCCCCTCCCCTACCCACCCACCTACTTCCTGCTCCTATCCACCTCCTCCGCCTACCCAGTTCTCCCTCTCCTCTTACTCTCTCACTCTCCCTCCCTAGCTACCCTTTGCCCCTTCTCTTCCTCTTACTCTCTCTATTTTCCCTTCTTACCTACCTCCTGCTCGCTTTCCACCTCCAACTCTCTCCTTCTGTCCTCCCCACTCAACCCCTCACCTCCTTTCCCTCCTCGTCTACTTCAATATTCCCCCTCCTCTCCCCCATTCCCTCCTCTTTTCCCCCTTCTTACTTGTCTCTTTGCACCCTCTCGCCTCCCCTTCTCTGTCCTCTCCCTCCTCATCTCATTTTCCCCCTTTCTTCTTTCCCCTCTCCTCTCTCGCTCCCCACCCACCTCACTCTTCTCATTATTTTCTCCTCGATGCCCCCTTCTTTCCATCCCTTTCACCTCTCCACTTCATCCCATCCACATCGGCTCCCTCCCCACCTTCCTTTCTCCGCCGCCTCCATTCCCCATCATTGCCTTTCCTTCCTTCTCTCTCCCCTTACCCATCTCTCATTACATTTTTCGTCCGCCTTACCCTGTCCCCCGTCAACCTCCTCCGTCACCTCAGTGTCACCCTTACTCACTCACCCTGCCTAATAAACTCTCCTCCCGTATCTTACCCCACCCCTCACAGTCACTCACCTTAATCAGCATCCAACCCTCACCCGCCCCACTCTCCCATCCTCCCCTACCTGACCCTCCCTCCCTACCCAACATCACCTCCCCACCCTCCTTCACCTCACCCTGCCTTCCCTTCCCTTTCCAGATTCATCCCACCCACACCCCACACCCCCACCCACCCCTTTCTGCTCATCGCCGGCCTTCCATTACACCCTTCCCTCACTTCCCTCTCTCTCACCACTTGTCTTCCTCCCCCACCCTGTCTTCCTGCCCTTCCCCTCACCCCTCCCACCCCCGCATCCCGTACCCTCCCAGCCAAACCCTCGAAATTCCCAGTGTTCTGTCATTTATCAGGGTCGATTAGTTTCTGGAATTCGTTTAGGGATTCAGACCTCCTATAGGCGGGTGGCGGGCAGGGTTTTGGTGGAGAGAGAGGGAGAGAGAGAGAGGTGGGAGATTGGAGAGAGAGGAGGAAGCGGTGGGGAGGGAAGGAGTACAAGGAAGAGCTAAAAAGGAACACACTTATTGGTTCATTGGAGGCTGTTTATTGAAGGGACCGGAGGGAACGGAAGGGAGAAGACTGATGATCAGGGAAAGAAGGATGAAGCAGAGATCGAGGGAGAAGAAATGAGGGTTTGGAAAGGAGATGGATGGGAAGGAAATAGAGGAGAAGGGAGAGGGATGAAGGGGAGGTGAGGGGTTGGTAGGGGAGCTTAGGGAGATGAGTGAGGTGTACGAAGTATTAGGACGGAAGGCAAAGAATGTGTAGGGATGGAAGAGTAGAAGGGATGGGGAAGGGTGAGATGTATGGGAAGGGGAGGTGAGAGGTAGGGAGGGTAGGGGAAAGAGAAGAGTGATATATGAGGGGAGGGCAGAGGGAGATGGAGGTGGGTGGGGAGGGAGAGAAGAGGAGGTTAAAGGTTAGGATGACGATTGATGTGTAGATGGAGAGGAAGTTAAAGAAGGAGAAGTTGCAATTGCTGTTGCTGTCTTTTTCCCGTCCAATAGTTCGGGTGTGGTGGCGGGTCCAGTGGTGTAAAGTTATGTCCTTTGATGTAGTTTTATTTATTTATTTATCAGTCATGCGCAGCGGGATGGCAGCGTGGTCGGCAACTCGTCTTATACCATTGCACGAGATTCAGTCTGTGTGTGTGTTCGTCTGTGTGTCTGTACCTTAACTCCTCCAAGACAGTTTGATGGATTGCAATGAAACTTTTCAGGTGAATTCGTCTGGTTACTCCGAAGGTCTGCCACTATATAAAATTTTCCGCCTCTGATTTTTAGGGAGGGTCAGCCCCTTCAACAAATTAAAAATTCTTAGAAATGGTGAAAAAAGGCAGATGTTGCTTTGATATCTTAGTACGTGATGTACAGTCGCCAAACTTTCCACCTGGGCCACCTAGCCGCGAGAGGTGGGAAACAGGTGCTGGCAACAGTGTGTCTGTTTGTTCGTGTGTACATGCTCGACGAAAGTTCGGATCATCAACTCTCGTCTTCAGTAGTTAACCTCAGAGTTCATCCCATTATTCAGTCGACAATTTTTAGCCGACAGAATTTCAAAGGAACATCTTGAAAGTATTGGATAATGCGAGTATAGAAAACAGTAAGTAAAATAATCTAAAAGACCGCATCTTTACCTATATTACATATTTATAAACGTATTCATTTTCATTATTACATGATAAACCCATGGCTAAAAATTGTCTACTGAATAGTGGGGGGAAGAACCGTCGTGTGACCGGCCCTTACAGTAGAAAAATAGATACCGACGTCTGACTGTTGGTTTTGCATTTCGCCAGTCCTGGACCGGCCTCAAACCTATTGAAATACCATTTTTGATCCGAGACATGATTACAGTAGATAAGTTAGGTCATTAATCGTTACAGGATTATTCATTGGGAGGATATTAATTTAAATTCAGTAGGAGAGATAGGAATTGTACTGTAGATGTCGGAAGTTGAAACTTGTTCGTTGAGGCAGAATACTGCCTCGAGTCAGTTAGTCATGAGTCGACTGACATGATGTATCCACCCGTGAGTGTTTCAGCCTGTAATGATAATTTCATGTTCGTTATATTGCATTTACAAATCACATGAGTAATATCACAAGCAGAGGTGATATAAATGTCCCTACAATTCATGAATCGATAGCAACTGTGCTTAAAATGACTGGAAGCTTTTGTATACTGTGATGGAGAGATGGTGTCTTCATCTTGCTACAATGTGAGATAATGTCTATCTATCTATCTATTGCCAGACGCCTCAATCCCGTTTGGGGTGGCCACAAACAAATCGCCTCCAAGTCGCCCTGTCCCCCGCCATTTCACTGCCCTGCTCCCAACTCACACCCCCCTCTCTCATATACCTCTCCACCCCATCCCTCCATCTCATCCTCGGCCTCCCCCTCCCTCTTCCCCCCTCCACCTCACTCACATACACTCTCTTCGTCAGTCTTTCGCCCTCCATCCTCTCCACATGGCCAAACCACCTCAGTGTGTTCCTCATAACGCTTCCTATCACATCCACATCCACACCACAACGCTCCTTTATATCCTCATTCGTCAGCCTGTCTCTCCACGTGACTCCACAGGCTCCTCTTAAATAACTCATTTCCACTGCTCTCACTTGTTGTTCAGTGAATAATCGATGAGCGTGTAAATGTGTGACCTCACACATAAGCTGCACCGCTCACAATCAGTTTTCCTTGTGTAATTCAGTCTTTCGTTAGATGAATGGACTATAAATGTGTGCTGTCATGACCATAGTCATGTGAAATATGATACGGTAAGGCATTATCATAGCTGAAATAATAGCCACATTCGACAACAGTATGCACAAACTCTGTCTGTTGAAGTGACAGTATTTTAACCTCGTGGTGCACCACAGAACACACAAAAACATCTACCTGAAGTTCTACCAACGAGGAAATAAGCAACCGTGTGTCTGAACATCATCGTAATGTTTATTGGTCAGTGTCATTCATGATGTGAATATGGCAGGTAATCTTATTTATGACTGGAAGTAATGTTAGGCAAATGCATTCCTCTTCAACTTATACTGATAATGGTATCAAGTGATAACCCTATGAAATGGAATTACTTATATAAGGACAGAGTGAGAGATAGGCTTGGTGAGATTCCCGTATACTGTATAGTGCATTAACATGTTATGGTAACAATGTAAAAACAACATAGAAAAGATAATGTTTAGTATTGTTAAGAATGCAGATATTTAGTAGAATGCTAATAGATCTCAAAAACTAGTTCGGCAGTTATATCACTGGCGGTATGAATAACGCAACCACCCCCACCCCCGTCCGGCGTCTGCCCGGGCCTTCACTATGCCAAGCTTCCCCCTTAAGCAGCTCTCCCACCGGCTTGACCAGTTGCAGGAAACCGGAAGCATGGAATTGTTGCGTGCCACAGGTTGCACGGGCCAAGGCCAAATAAGTATGGTATATATATATTATTATATGATATACAATAATATATGTTTATATCATAATATAATATATATTACCTTACTATAAAATTAATATAGTCAAATTTATTTGGCCCTGGTCATCGCAACCACTTTCATGCAACTGGCTGAGCCGATGGGAGAGCCGCCTTACTCCTGAGACATTTTTCTTCCCACCCAACTCTGTACCCAGCCATGTATGGGATGAACTCTGACTCTGACGGAGGTTCACTACGGACAAAGAGAGTTGATGATCCAAACTTTCGTCGAGCATGAACACACGACCAAACAGATACACTGCTGCCAGCACCCGTTTCCCACCTCTCGGGGCTAGGTGGCCCAGGTGGAAAGTTTGGCGACTGTACAAGGGACTTTCGTCCGTAATGAGATATTTGGGGAGAGTGACCTTGTGCCGCCCCCCAGTGATTCTTGGGGAGGGTCAGCCCCTCCCAAAATAATAACGATCAGAGATAGGGTAAACTGAGCACATGGATTTTGACGGAACTTGTCAGGTCAGTTCGTCTGATTCCTTGATAATGTCTTCCACAGTATAATATTTTCAGCAATTATTTTTGGGGTGGTCAACCCCTCTGTAAAACTAATTGATAAAATATGGAAAGAGGTCGGATATTGCCTTCATATTTTAGTACATGCTGTAGAACGGGCGCCTATCCGCTAACTGTTACTACTACTGCTACTACAACCACCACCACCACAACCACCACCAACGCTACTACTACTACTACTACTACTACTACTACTGGAGTGTATCTTGGAATATCACCCTTTCACATATGCCACCATTGCAATTATGTGGCCTTCTACATTGGGATATTGGCTTCTCATATGACGCAGTAATGTTATTTTGTAAACCTTTCACATCGACAGTCATGTAGTAAGACTGGGTTGGCCGTTCCCATGTGTTCTCTCAATACACACGAAGAAACTACACATATACCGTATTTATGTATTATTTAGTGTTGTTAGATTTGACCTGTTAACTCTTTCACATCATGTCCTTTTTCGTTTTTGCAACTGAACACGAAATTTACGTAACTCCATAGTTCGACAGGCCAGTGAAGGCGAAAGCTAAACCCGCCCAGTTCGAAAAATCTCCGAAACAAAAGA
Source organism: Coenobita brevimanus (assembly GCF_032717465.1). Classification (NCBI taxonomy): domain Eukaryota; kingdom Metazoa; phylum Arthropoda; class Malacostraca; order Decapoda; family Coenobitidae; genus Coenobita; species Coenobita brevimanus. The sequence goes on along the minus strand of NC_137045.1, from coordinate 18,558,700 downwards.
TAATCATCAAAATAAAATAAATAATTAGAGAAACAAGAGTAAAATCAAGAGTAGGTCACGGCATTCAGGGGGTTAATATGAACTTGAGGTGGGCTGCCAAGGAGATGGTGGTGAGAGTATTGCTTTGGACTTGGTAGTAACTCGCAGGTCAACACGGACACACCTTCTGGGTCAATGGAATTACGTCCACTTAGTTACGCCCGTGATCCCGGAGCGAGAGGTGTCGTGCTGTCAGCGACGTGTGTGTGTGTGTGTGTGTGTGTGTGTGTGTGTGTGTGTGTGTGTGTGTGAACAAATAACTGAAACTTAGTGGAAAGGTTGAGGGCCAGCAAATCATTAAATCTGTTATTTTTGGAACACTAGGTCAAAGGTCAAGGTCAATGGGTAAGGCTAAGTTTCGACCAATGTATCTCTGTGTAACCACAATAACTACAATAGTTTTCATGTGAGTTGGATCAAACTTGGTGGATGAGTTGAGGATCACCCAAGAGGTTCACTTATTATTTTTGGGAACAACAAATCACAGGTCAAGGACCCATGGCAAGGATAACCTAAAAACAGTTTATATACGATTGTCGTGGAAGGTTTCAGGTTAACACGTGGATAAAGAAATTCGATATTGAGAACAGTCAGTCAAAGACCAAGGTCTTAGGGAAAGATCAAGGTCACTGAGCAGTTGCCTCAAACAGTCTGATCTGATTTCAACCAGACTTGGTGGAAGGGTTGAGAAATAGGCAAGAATGAAGTAAATGGATTTTGAAAGTAACCTGTTTAAGGTCAAGGTCAGAGGGCAAAGCCAAACATTCGGTCCTTGGACCAGTTAGTGGGCGTGACTGTTGCACTCTCTGCAAGATCATTTTTGTGCTGCAGTGAGAGATGTGGAAACTGAGATGAAAGACGCTTATAGGTGTGTGTGTGTGTGTGTGTGTGTGTGTGTGTGTGTGTGTAATTCACCGGGTCGGTCAGGATCACTTGATGGTCGTGATCGTCACCTTTTACGCTCCCGGAAGGGAGCTGAGAGCTCATTTAGTCCGATCTAAGGGCAAGGCTGTGACCTTCACACACGCACACACCCGTCCTCTTGCTCGAGGGGGACAGTAACCACCCGCTTCGTCAGTGAAACTTTACGGAACCTGAGCGAGGCGCGAACTCCCGTCCACTAGTTGGGAAGCGGGAACGTTACCACTGTGTGTGTGTGTATGTGTGTGTGTGTGTGTGTGTGTGTGTGTCTGTGTGTGTGATTACAAGTAGAAATATCTACTCTATATACAGTCATATCTACATAGAGCCTCTCTCTCTCTCTCTCTCTCTCTCTCTCTCTCTCTCTCTCTCTCTCTCTCTCTCTCATTAGCCATTACAAGTCCACTGCTGAACAAAGGCCTTTCCCAGCCTCTTCCACGGATTCCTTTACTGAGCCAATCTCTGCCATGTTTTGCCCGCAAACTTCTCTATCCCATCTTTCCACCTCTTATATGGCCTTTTTCTGCTACGCTTACAATCTCTTGAGTTCAGTCAGTCAGCCTCTTGCTCCTTTGGTTCTCCCTTATTCTTGCCACATGACCTTCCCGCCTTTATTTCTGTTCATTTATAACTTCTGTAATATCTTTGGCTTTCGTCTGCCTTCTCACTCAAGTTGATCTTGTCTCTTATACATATTCCCAAACTTACCTTTCCATTGCTTTTTGAGATCGGATTAGCTGATTTTCCATCGACTTTGTCAGTTTCCAGGCCTCACAACCGTACGTCATGGCTGGGATGATACATTTTTTTATATACGAGTGCCTTTCGCTTTATGTGTATTGGAGTTTTCATGATTCATTGCCTTCTGAAAGCTTTCGGTGGAATTGAACTGCGTCTTTTTATATCGCTATTATGGTCTTTTGTTAGTTTTAGTATTTGCCCCAAGCAATTTATGGTATTCCTTGACTTCTTCAAGAATTTCTTCGCGTTTTCTGATGACGCCGCTTAAAACATTTGGATTAAACATTAGTTTTACTACGGTTCTTCTTTAGCCCTACTTTGAAAGTTTCTCATTTTAGGTCATTTAACATTTCTTGTACAGTCTCTGCTTTATCTCAGAGCAGGACAACGTCATTTGCAAATCTTAAAAAGATTAGGTTTTCTCCATCTATGTTTATTCCTTTGTTCTCCCACTCTAGCTTTCTGAAAATATTTACTAGGCGTATTGTAAATAATTTTCTTGAAATTTTATCTCCCTGATGGACAGCCTCCTTAGTCTTAATTTTTTCCAAGCCTTTATGTAAAATAGCTAACAGTTTCTTCTTTATATAGCCTATGTTTTCGAGCAGTTTTACATTGTTCTCACTGACCCATTGTCCCGCAATGAATTTATAATTTTTGCTATATGCTCCACTGAATCGAAAGTCTTATTGTAATCAACAAAATCTGAGCATAGTGGTTTATTATATTCTGTAGTTTTTTCAGTTAACTGATTCATTGTATGTAGATGATCAGCAGTCGAATACCCGCTTCGGAATCCTGCATATATATATATATATATATATATATATATATATATATATATATATATATATATATATATATATATATATATATATAATCTACCAGCCTTCTACTCTGTTCCACACCTCAGTAATACATTTACCAGCTCCGTGAGTAGCATACCAATGGAAAACACAATTACTCACGTAAATAGTTTATGTCCGGCAAATGCAGCGTCTTCTCTCACTAGGCCATTTTCTTGATAGCTACTAAAATTTATGATTACCTCTTCCTCAGCGTTTTATTTTACCTGTTACACAAGCATAATCAGAGGAGTAGACTGCAGCACCAGTCGAGCAGGGCAGTACTCCCGAGGTGGATGGAAAGCTGATGACAGGGAGTGCTGGAGCTCCCGTTTCATCAGCCCTCAGGACTAGTTCCTGACCATCCCCCTTTGCTGAACTTTTTCAGTGTCTCAGTTACACAGAGAGTAGGCCAGCATGCTCTCCAGTACAAATTTCTCTAACTATCTTCACCAAACTACATGCACAGTACACACTACACTTCCTATTCAAAATTTACCAAAAATGGCGTCGTCTTATCAAGCCTCGGAGTCCCCAGGGGGGGGGGACCATAAATGCCCCCACCGTCTGCCCGTCTCCCGGTGACGACTCAAGGTGCCTGGAACCACTGTCTGACTCTCTTCTTCTTCATTTCTGCAACATTCGCGGCCTTTCCTCTAACTTTCGCTCTGTTGAGCACCACCTCTCCTCCTCTAAACCTCACCTTCTTTTTCTAACGGAGACTCAGCTGTCTGAGGCAACTGACAGCAAACCCTTTTCTGTATCCTCCTACTTTCTCTATACTCATTTCAAAGCCAAAGGTGGCTGTTGTGTATATATACGCAACGACTTATCTTGCTCTCGTGTTCCTGAACTTGATTCTTCTGAATTCTCCACACTCTGGCTTCGGCTTTCCCGTCATTCTCTGACTAAATATATCTGTGCTGTTTACTTATCCCCTAATTCTACTGACTATCAAAAATTCTTCGACTATATTACTTCTACGATGGAACACATTCTATCCATTTCTCCTTGTCACGAATCAATTCGCGACATTTCCCTTTTGTGAGAAGCCACGAACTATTAGTGGAAAACTCACTGTTTTTCGTTCAGTTAACCGCTCATTCGGACGGAAGCTTTGTCAAATCAGTTTTTCATTGTCATACGTGATCGTCTCTGTGTGAGACATTAGCGCTTCCGATGAGCGATTGTTTTGGGCGCGTTTCACTCACTCGACCATTAGAAAATACGGCCTAGTGCTCCGCCTTTCTTTCCCACGATTTGAATTCAGTCCAGTTGTTGCTGCGACGGAGAGAGGTCCTGTGCCAGCAGTGTGAGGTCAGCTAGTACCCAAACTCCACAGTTCTTCAGTACTTCCATCCTAGTTCAGCTTGGGTGATACGCAGCATTCATTGACTATAGTATTTCCTTCTTGTATTTCCCTAGTTATAAGAGTTTAATTAAGGTGTTTTTTTTTCTAGGCATAAGTATTTAGCTATTGCGTGAGTGAGTGAGTGCGTCTCATTTAATTTTATTTGAATTGTAACGTTAAATTTATTTTTTGTAATTAATAAATTTAACAGTTCTTTTCCTTGAGCTCAATGTAAAGTAAAATCTTGTTTCATTTCTCCATAATTAAGCTTATTTTCCATACAGCTCCTAGCTTGCATAAACGTTTGCTTTCATAACTGGTACTTAGACCAGTCTTGTTGTATTAACTTAATATCCGTTGTGCCACCTGGGAGTTAAGCATCGGCAAGAACCTGATGTTAGTATTAGTTATTTATTGTCAGGGGTGAAGTAACTTTCTCCAGAGGCTAACAGTACTAATTCAGCATTTGTGAGTAACTAGTCTCTGCTGTGTACTGTTGAGAAAGTTTGTAAATTCTCGTTCTGAGAGAATCGTGCGAAGTAGGCCAGCGTAAAGTAATCGTTGCTTGATGTAGCAAGACAATCATTGTCTCTGCTCTTTAATATTATTGAATATTAATATCAATTTAAATAACATTTAACCATTTATATCCCAAAATTACCGTGATATAAAAACCCCGTGACAATTGGCGACCTCATTCCAGGATATTAACTCCTAGCTCTAAAGCTATTCACGAGATAGTGCTCACTCATTCATATTTAGGTATTTATAATTAAAGTTTATAGGCACAAGTTTACTGGTGTTTACCGTTAATTTAGCAAGTGAGTTTTTGCTTTATTAATCAATAGAGTACTTAACTCTAGTTTATTCTTGGTAACGCCACACGATTTTATTCGCTTCTGGGAAGTCAGCGTACCCATTGTGTTTATTATTGAGTCTTCCCAGTCATTTACATTTTTGATTTATTCTTTGCCAGTTAACTGGATAAGACTGGTCACCACTAACTTGTGTCTGTACTCTTTACTTGTGTTTATTAGTATTCGTCGCTAAGCAGTCAGTACTCAATTTCGGGTTGCTTAATAAATTAGCGCCATGGCTACCGCTGTATTTGTACAGGAAGCCAAAGATATGGGTCTCACAGACCCAGAGAAAATACAGAGTTACGTTCTCTCATGGTTCAATTACGAGCAAGAACGTGAGAAAGATGCTCGTGAAGAGCGTAGGATTCAGCGCGAATACGAGCGAGAACAGCGCGAACACGAGCAGAAACAACGCGAGCTCGAGTTAGAAAAAGAGTGAGAACAGCGCGAACACGAGCAGAAACAACGCGAGCTCGAGTTAGTACAAGAGCGAGAACAGCGCGAATACGAGCGTGAACAATGAGACAAAGAACGAGAACATGAACTTGAAGTGCTGAAGCTCAAGCGAGATTCCTTGGCTTCAGACACGTCTGGTGCAGTTGGTCCAAGCTCCACGAGCGTTCTCCCTGCACACGTCCTGGCGACCCCACGCATCAAGCTTCCTTCATACAAGGAAAGCGAGCGAATCGAGCCGTACATAGCTCGTTTTGAGGACATGGCAGACTTATATCAACTGGATGAGGCAGCTAAGCGGCTTCAGTTTCTTAGCCTATTTGAGGGCCCTGCCCTCGATATTCTCCACAGAATTCGTGGAGACAATCTCACATATGAGATGATGAAAGCTGCACTCATTAAGGCGTATGGTCTCACAGTAGACGACGCCAAAGTCCAGTTCATGCGAGCTCGTCTCCAAGACAAGGAGACAGCTGTTCAGTTCCTTGATCGTCTCACAGCTTACTTAAATGAGTGGATGGAGAAAGATGAAACTCCTTCCACGCGTGAGGGGATAATTGACCTTATGCTGCGTACACAGCTAGAGAGGTCGTGGCCTGCTGAGCTCATAGCACAGCTTAAGATCTGCCAGGTGAAAGATGCCAGCCAAATGGCAGAGAAGGCTGACGCATTCTTTACTGCATACGGGTATCAAGCTCGTAAGCAAAACACCTGGAGCAGAAAAGATACTGCCAAGTCTGGGAAGCTGTCTCAGACTGAATCCCAGCACCAAGGCCATTCTCAGAATAATGGCCAAGGTCCAAAACCGCAGTGGAAGGACCAGGGGCAAAACACTCAGAAACCTGAGTGGAAGAGGTACAACAAGTACCCTAACCAGCAGCAGTATCAGCCACGCAACCGACCGTCGGGACAAACTTTTTCACCACCAGCTCAAAAGAGGCAGGAAGCGAATGCAGCCTTCATTCCTCAGCAGCAGCACGGTGGTCACGTCCCTACTAGTGTGGGTACTTCCCCACAGTTCACTAGTCCCACAGTGACAGTGAACCCCCCTCCACAGATGACCAATGTTCCATCTTCCCAATATAATCCACAAGGCACAATGTTCGCCGCATCAATTCAGCAGCCTCATGAGTGGCTAGCTGCTTCCTCCACAGGCCCCACCACAGGTGACAGTACCTTCCTTGTACAGCCAGGGTTTGTGGGAGGCATTCCTGTGAAGGTCCTGAGAGATAATGGTTCCTCAGGTTGCTCTGTTAAGCAGAGTTTAGTTCGGCCTGAGCAGTATACAGGTCGACAGATCCATGCAAAGCTTATTGATGGATCAGTGAGATTGTTCCCTGAGGCATGTATCCAGGTGGCATCTCCATTTTATACTGGTATAACACTTGCAGTTGTCATGCCAGAACCTTTATTTGAACTCATCATTGGAAATAATGGAGTCAAGGATAGTTGCTCCGATGACGCTATTCAGACTTCGGCTGCTGCGGTAACACGAGCCATGACTGAGGCTCCAGACTGTGTCACCCCAGTGATCATTGAATCGCCGCAAGATCTGATGTGCAGTCAACTTGTTGTACAAGAACAACATTCTGACCCAACACTTGCTGCCATGCGGAATAAACAAAAGGGTCGAGTGATTAAGTATTCACGGGGAGGTCGAGCCAAGTTCCTTCGCAAACAAGGACGGCTCTACCGTGGGTCACGAACACCCGAGGGCGAGGTTCGACTGCAGTTTGTCGTTCCCGCCAAGTACCGCCTAGCAGTGTTACAATGGGGTCATTGTTCAGCCTCAGGAGGTCACATGGGCAAAAGGAAGACCCAGGGCCATATCCGAGCTAACTTTTTCTGGCCAGGGATGGGACGGGACATAAATAGTTTTGTCCGTTCCTGCAGTGTGTGTCAAAGGATCACCACTACTCAGGGACATGCCCTTCCTATGCCATTTATAACCACACCTGTAATCTCTGAGTCAGTTGAGAAACAGGGTAGTGGTGAAGTGGGTGCAGACCTGACGTCTCGCCCATTGGCCCCACAGGACAGCATGTCCCGGGCCTGTACATACATATTATGTACCGTAGGTTAAGGGGGAAGTTGAGAGGCGACTTGAGGCTATGGAAGACCCAAGTTTGCACAAGGATTCTCAGCTCCCCGATACTAATTTAAGTATTGTGGGTTAAGGGGGAAGTTCGAGAGAGAACTCCGCAGAGGTGACTTGAGGCTATGGAAGACCCAAGTTTGCACAAGGATTCTCAGCTTCCCGGTACTAATATAAGTATTGTAGGTTAAGGGGGAAGTTCGAGAGAGAACTCCGCAGAGGCGACTTGAGGCTATGGAAGACCCAAGTTTGCACAAGGATTCTCAGCTTCCCGATACTAATATATGTACCGTAGGTTAAGGGGAAAGTTGAGAGGCGACTTGAGGCTATGGAAGACCCGAGTTTGCACAAGGTTCTCAGCTCCCCGATACTAATATAAGTACTGTAGGTTAAGGCACAGGTTGAGGACCCGTGTGCAATTTGAGGCTATGGAAGACCCGAGTTTGCACAAGGATTCTCAACTTGCCGACCATAATCGTGTGCTATAATTAATGGCGACCTCGAATGTACGTCGTAGCACTGACTGCTAGGCAGAGAGAGTAATTGTAACATAATAAAATTTTGTCTCATTGACACTTTTGATGCTCCACCTCAATTGGTTTTGCAGGTTCAGCAATGGGTGTAGCAGTTTTGCTGTGCGGGCCAGCTGATCGTCTGCCGCACGCTGCCGCCCCTTCTCCTCTGCCTTCGTCGTCGCCATATTATTTACTGTGTCATTTTACACGTAGGTACAGTTACACTACAACTGTCACACCTACACCGTGTATTACATACACCACGCTACACAACAATTAGTTGTCAGTTTAAATGTAGCGACTTTTCGCTCAGTTTGACCTGAGTACAGGATTTTCACCGTCGTCACGGAGTTTTTCCCTCAAGCTTGCTTCTATTAACGTAAATACGAGGTTTTTTCGCTCACTGGCGACTGCGACTTTCTCCTGTAGCAGGATAGCACACACACCACAGTGTGAATCTTGTGTGAATGACTTAGGATGTGTCCATATATATATATATATATCCACAAATTTTTTCCCATAAGGAAAAAATTTAACTTTGTAAGGGCGTAATGTCACGAATCAATTCGCGACATTTCCCTTTTGTGAGAAGCCACGAACTATTAGTGGAAAACTCACTGTTTTTCGTTCAGTTAACCGCTCATTCGGACGGAAGCTTTGTCAAATCAGTTTTTCATTGTCATACGTGATCGTCTCTGTGTGAGACATTAGCGCTTCCGATGAGCGATTGTTTTGGGCGCGTTTCGCTCACTCGACCGTTAGAAAATACGGCCTAGTGCTCCGCCTTTCTTTCCCACGATTTGAATTCAGTCCAGTTGTTGCTGCGACGGAGAGAGGTCCTGTGCCAGCAGTGTGAGGTCAGCTAGTACCCAAACTCCACAGTTCTTCAGTACTTCCATCCTAGTTCAGCTTGGGTGATACGCAGCATTCATCGACTATAGTATTTCCTTCTTGTATTTCCCTAGTTATAAGAGTTTAATTAAGGTGTTTTTTTTCTAGGCGTAAGTATTTAGCTATTGCGTGAGTGAGTGAGTGCGTCTCATTTAATTTGATTTGAATTGTAACGTTAAATTTATTTTTTGTAATTAATAAATTTAACAGTTCTTTTCCTTGAGCTCAATGTAAAGTAAAATCTTGTTTCATTTCTCCATAATTAAGCTTATTTTCCATACAGCTCCTAGCTTGCATAAACGTTTGCTTTCATAACTGGTACTTAGACCAGTCTTGTTGTATTAACTTAATATCCGTTGTGCCACCTGGGAGTTAAGCATCGGCAAGAACCTGATGTTAGTATTAGTTATTTATTGTCAGGGGTGGAGTAACTTTCTCCAGAGGCTAACAGTACTAATTCAGCATTTGTGAGTAACTAGTCTCTGCAGTGTACTGTTGAGAAAGTTTGTAAATTCTCGTTCTGAGAGAATCGTGCGAAGTAGGCCAGCGTAAAGTAATCGTTGCTTGATGTAGCAAGACAATCATTGTCTCTGCTCTTCAATATTATTGAATATTAATATCCATTTAAATAACATTTAACCATTTATATCCCAAAATTACCGTGATATTATAAAAACCCCGTGACACTCCTTTCTCTGAAATCTCCATTCTTGGAGATTTCAATGTTCACCACCACCTTTGGCTCTCCTCTCCTTTCACGGATCCACCTGGTGAACAAGCCTACATCTTTTCTATCCTTAATGACCTAGAGCAGCTTGTACAGCACCCTACCCGTATCCCTGACCGCCTTGGAGAGAGCTCCAACATACTTGACCTCTTCCTCACAACTAATCCTTCTGCTTACTCTGTTAATCTTTTCTCTCCGTTGGGCTCCTCCGATCACAACCTTATTACCTTAACCTGTCCTATCACTCTGGTACGGCCTCTGGACCCTCCAGGGAAACGTCGTCTGTGGCATTTTGGAGCCGCGGACTGGGAGGCCCTCAGGCAGTACTTCTTTGATTTTCCCTGGAATGATTATTGCTTCCATGGCCGTGAGCCATCTGAGTGTGCCTTGCGCATTACGGAGGTTATTCTCTCGGGCATGGAAGCATACATTCCTTTCTCATATCCTTTGACTAATGCAAGAAAGCCTTGGTTTAATCACGCTTGTTCTAATGCTGTCCGCAACAAGGAGAGGGCCTACAAAAGGTACTGGAGCCAACCCACCCCTGAATCACATCATCTTTACGTTTCTGCCCGGAATCGTGCTAAGTCTGTTCTTCGCTGTACTAAAAATAATTTCATCCATACTAAATGCTCTCAACTCTCCAACTCGAATTCTTCCCGCTCCTTCTGGCATCTTGCCAAAAATCTTTCTAACAACTTTACCTCATCATCCTTCCCTCCTCTTTTCTACTCTGATGGTTCTGTAGCTATTTCTTCTACTGATAAAGCAGATCTCTTCGCACAGACTTTCTCCTCCAATTCTACCTTAGACGATTCTGGTGCTGTTCCTCCATCACTTCCCCCCTCTGGCTTCCTCATGGCTGACATTAAAATTTCTTCAGTTGATGTATTTTCTACCATCACTGGCCTCAGTACTAACAAGGCATATGGGCCTGATGGGGTCCCTCCTGTTGTTCTCAAGAACTGTGCTTCTGTGCTTACACCCTGCCTAGGGAAACTCTTTCGCCTTTGTCTGTCAACTTGTACCTTTCCTTCTTGCTGGAAGTTTGCTCTCATTCAGCCAGTCCCAAAGAAGGGTGACCACTCCCAACCCTCCAACTATCGTCCAATTGCTTTAACGTCCTGTATTTCAAAAGTTTTCTAGTCAATTCTTAATAGAAAAATTTTAAGGCATCTTTCCTGTCACAACCTTCTTTCCGATCGTCAGTATGGGTTCCGTCAGGGACGCTCCACTGGCGATCTTCTCACCTACCTTTCAGACTCCTGGTCATCCTCCTTTCGGGACTTTGGCGAAAGCTTTGCCACTGCACTTGACATCTCAAAGGCTTTCGATCGAGTCTGGCATAAATCTTTAATTTCCAAATCTTTCACAGGGGTACCCACTAATGTTTAATAATATTCAACTTAATCCTGCATCATCCTTGAACATGCTTGGGGTTTCATTTACTCGGGACTTATCTTGGAAAGATCATATTACTTCTCTTGTAAAATCTGCTTCCAAGAGATTGGGTGTGCTAAGCCGACTCCGCTCTTTCTTTACCCCTGCACAATTGTTGACTCTATACAGGGGTTTTATCCGCCCCTGTGTGGAGTACAACTCTCATGTGTGGGGAGGCTCCCCACATACAGCTCTTCTCAATAGGGTGGAGTCAAAGGCTTTTCGTCTTATTAACTCTCCTCCTCTTACTGACTCCCTTCAACCTCTGTCTCTTCGCCGCACTGTTGCATCTTTATCTCTTTTCTATCGCTACTTTAATGGTCACTGCTCCTCTGAACTGTCTGCTTGCATTCCTCCACCTCTACGACGGGTGCGTAGCACCCGTCTGGCAGCAAACTCTCATCCTTTTTCTGTCCAACTCTCTAATGCAAGAGTTAACCGTTACTCCCAGTCTTTCATTTATGCAACAGGTCAGCTCTGGAACTGTCTCCCTCTGTCTGTATTTCCTGCTGCCTATGATCTCCAGTCTTTCAAATGCAGTGTGTCCAGGCATCTCAAAATGATCGGATCTTGAATTTGGCTCTATATTGTATTTTGTTTTTCTCTTGGAGCGAACTGTTACTGCGGGCTCATGGCCTTTGGTTCCTTCTTCCTCGCATAAAAAAAAAACAAAGAAAAACAAGAGGTGATAACAACCAAAGCTAAAGAAGAGTGTCAGAGACCAAAGCCTAACTAAGAGAAGGTAATAACATCAACTAAAGGCAGGTGATGTTAGAGTGGCAGAGAAATGGGGAAGAATATAAGGTTGTGCCACGTGTACCGGGCTAAGCTTATAGTCGTGGCTGACCCTGATCTGCGTAACTGCCGGGAGTGGCAGAGACATGGGGAAGGATACAAGGTCGTGCCGCATGTACAGGGTTGAGTGTATAGTCGTGGCTGACCCTGATCTGCGTAACTGCCGAGAGTGATGGTGAGTGAAGAAAGTGTTGAGTGAAGGCCATGCAGTACTGGAGGTTGAGGTCTCGATCCAACGCCGCACCGCCCATGTCGTCCATGAAGGTACTGCCCAGTGTTAGGGTGGTGTGCAGCGCTCTGTGGGCGACGACGACGAAGAAGAAGATGATGAAGAAGAAGTAGAAGAAAAAGAAGAAGAAAAGCATAATCTCTTCACCTTAATTGCGCTCTCATTTATTTAGTTCAACTTCTTTTTTCAGTTCTAGTACAGACGGACTTAGTTCTCTGTCTAACCCGTCCAGTTGGCAAACTCTAGGCTAAAGATAAATAAAATCGTCTGGAGACAGCAAGAATAAAAATGTCATTGGAATGAACAGGTTAATACCTATTGACTGCCCGAGGGTCATTTAGGCGGACACTGTAGTATACTTTTTATTTGTTTTAATTTTTCGCTCTTCCCCTGGACTGCGACGCACAACCGTCCGCCTTACAATTCAGGTCCTTATTTCATTTGTAAGTTTCATTTGTAAGTACAAGTATACTGAGTCAGAGAAGATCCTGGCCACAAGTGTTATGGTGTTGGCACCAAGGCGATGCAGTGTAAGGGGAGGGAGAGTGAATGAGACGCTGGGGCGCAGTGGCTGTGAGTGAGGGTGAGGGAGAATTGAATTTGACCCCGTAGGGCTAGTTTATTGGACACCCCTTCCTCATCCTGTGAGGAGGCAGCGTCAGTAGATGATGACTACATGGGTGGCCAATAAAGGAGGAGTTATCTCATTGAGATTCCTCCCAGCTAGTTGTAAGAGTAACTTGGGCTAGAATTTACATGTTACTATAGTACACATAATTACAAAGATTATAAAATAAAAAGGACATATTGGCATAAGTGTTTGTGACAAATGGTAATGTGTATATATGGCCTACTTAATATATATATTTACACAATACATACAGCATATAGTGATGCTTCATAGGTATATAAATTTAAATTATGATTAGCGACAGACATTAAATTACAAAGTATTGCAATGACTATATATGTTACATGAGAGACAGTATGTCTAGATTAGTATACATGGTGGAGTGTGACAGATATATTGACAAAAGGAGAGGGAGAGGGAGGCTGCTTGGGGTACGGATCAGTGGGGAGTCGTTGGGGGAAGTGAAGGAGGGGAGTTAATGAGCATGATGGTACGAGGGTCAGAGGTGGTCAGTGGGGTGCACTATGGTTTTAGGGGTCAGGAGGTATGTGGGTACGAGGGTAAGATCAGGAGGAGGGGGTACAGTGGGGGGAGGGGGGTGCTGGAGATATGAGACGCGTAGGGGTATGATGGTTGTAGGGTACAAGGGTCCGAGAGGGAGGGGCAAGGGGGGATGCTGGAGGTATGGGGGGGCAGGAGGGTACGGGAAGATCGGGGTAAGAAGGATATAAGGGACAGTTTGGGGTGACTGAATAAGATATTAATGTTGTCCCTGTAATACAGTGACGCTTAAATTGGGCAAAAATGACCATACTGAGTAATATAACAAACACAGTAAGGAAACACAGTGTTACATAAAGAATGTAAACAAAAACACCTGTGAGGCTTCTATATAACATTTAGTGTCATCGCAGGATTTCACACATTTTACAGTTCTTTTCCTGAGCTGATCAGTGTCATAGTGTCTTAATACAGTCAGCGCTGCTCTTAATACAGTCAGAGTTACTCTTAATATAGTCAGCCCTGCCCTTAATACTGTACAGTCAGCCCTGCACTTAATATAGTCAGCTCTACTCTTAATACAGTCAGCTCTGCTCTTCATACAGTCAGCTCTGCTCTTAACAGCGAGTCTTGCACTTAATAGAGTCAGTCCTGCTCTAAACAGTCAGCCCTGCCCTTAATACAGTCAGCTCTGCTCTTAATACAGTCAGCCCTGCCCTTAATACAGTCAGCTCTGCCCTAAATACAGTCAGCTCTGCCCTTAATACAGTCAGCTCTGCCCTTAATACAGTCAGCCCTGCCCTTAATACAGTCAGCTCTGCCCCAGATACAGTCAGCTCTGCCCCAAATGCAGTCAGCTCTGCTCTTAATACAAGCCCTGCACTTAATACAGTTAGCCCTGCCCTTAATACAATCAGCTCTGCCATTAATACAGTCAGCTCTGCACTTAATACAGTCAGTCCTGCCCTTAATACAAGCAGCCCTGCCCTTAATACAGTCAGCTCTGCTCTTAATACTGTCAGCTCTGCTCTTCATACAGTCAGCTCTGCTCTTAACAGCGAGTCCTGCACTTAATAGAGTCAGTCCTGCTCTAAACAGTCAGCCCTGCCCTTAATACAGTCGGCTCTGCTCTTAATACAGTCAGCCCTTAATACAGTCAGCTCTGCTCTTAATACAAGCCCACCACTTAATACAGTTAGCCCTGCCCTTAATACAATCAGCTCTGCCATTAATACAGTCAGCTCTGCACTTAATACAGTCAGCCCTGCCCTTAATACAGTCAGCCCTGCCCTTAATACAGTCAGCCCTGCCCTTAATACAGTCAGCTCTGCTCTTAATACTGTCAGCTCTGCTCTTAATACATAGAGAGCAAAGATGTTGGCAGCCCTCCATATTCTGATGGATATATATGAAGCACTACAGAAGACTACGCATTTAACCTATATGCCTCATTATACAACATAGCCAACAAGGAGACAGAGAGGCAACACACAGGCCACATAAACTGGCCGTCAAAACATGGGGTTTGCCTTTACACTCCCTCGTCTCAGGCTCAACCTCTTCAGTACGCTGACTTCTTCATAAGTTCGTTCTTGCTGCTAAGAGACTGTTCTAATCTGGTTGGGACAGCAGCTCAGTAGTAACAGGATTGATGAAAACTGTATCTAACATCTTGAGTTCAATGAAAAATCTCTCCTGAGTTAATGTAAGTGTGTGGCGGTCGGGGGAATAATGTAGGATATACGTCAACTGATTAAAGGTGTTGGTAATACTGCATAGTATCTGCCATGATGGCTTTAGGCTGGTCATCTGCCCTTAACCGTGGTGAAACTAGTGGAGTCATTATCATACGGGTGGATAGGGTTAGACATCAGCCCTGAAGATCACTGATGAATAGGATAAAGGGATTTAATGAAGACCACTACTGTTATCATCAGAAGAACAAGGACATTCAACAACAGTATCTAAAAAACAAGGTAGAGATCATGCCAAAGATAGAAGAACTGAAACCGTAAGGAATTCTAGAAGATCTGTACCAGACTCGGTGGAAAGCCTGTGAAATGTCAAGTGCAAGTGCAAAGGTTTCACCAAAATACCGAAAGGTGAATGATTGAAAATATGAAAAAAATATGAGAGAATGGCCAATGGCGCGTTGCTGACGAGACCCACACTGACGGTCAGAAAGGTTATTGGAGGAAAGGTGCTTCACAATCTTCGTATTAAGGACTGACCCGAAGACTTTGGATATGCAGGAGATTAAAGCAACGGGGGAACAGTAAGATGATAGGGAAAGATCACCCTTCCGTGGGACGAGCTGAATGAGAGCAAACATCTTGCTGGTAGAAAGGGTGCTGGGTGATAGACAAAGGCGAACTGCTGCCTTAGCAGGGTGTCATCAGGGAAGAACTATTCTTGAAACGTACAGAAAGTACCCCATCAGAACCGTACGTTTTTTAGTACCGAAACCAGAGAGGGAAGGAAGTACACGTGAGAAATGTTGCTTACAGGCATGAGGAAATCAGTGAAAGAGAGATGGAGGAACAGCACCAGAATAATTAAGAGTAGAGTGAATGGCAAAGGTGTGATCAGAAAGTTAAACTTGGGCAGAGGAGGAAACAGCAGCAGAGCGATCAGAATGGAAAGCCGGAGGAATGAGGAAAAAGTAAGGATACAGCAAAGGTTTTAGCAAAATGCCTAAAGGAGCAAGATACGTTACAGTGTTAGAGCTTATTACATTTAACACCGGTGTACAGTTGCACTAAAAGCATGATGTACCGTACTTAGATCTGGTTAACACCAAGTTGTAAACAACTATGGTGGTCCACATCATCATCTTGAGTTTTGGGTGAATGTTGTGCCGTCAACCAGATGATCTGATAAGTGTGAATCCCCCCGAGTTGGGACCAATGGACCATATAGCTGTGCATGGCAAGGAAAGGTCTTTGGAGAGATCGCTGTTTCTCTTATAAAAAATACGCTACCCTGGTGCGGGCTTGATGGTCTGATATTGATGTAGTGGCGCCTGTCGACTCAGGTATCCATCCACCCTCTGTGGATTGATAAGTAAAATGATTTCCTAAGGAAACGCGTAGGGGAGGTAACTGTGGTAGCCCGGATGATGCATTGACCTTGTATCCCTTTATGATACTGAGTGAAAAGCCCGTCAGAGGCTCAAAGGCCTAAGTTACTGATATGAACCCTGCGGCTAAGGCCTCACGGCATCTACCTCCTGCTTCACATTTTCATTTACTGCAGTTAGTGCCATACGATTTAGCTGGGCACTGGGACACCCCCCATGGTCAGGGGGTAACCGAGGCCTCCACCCTTGCGGGCTGTGTTGTGAGGGTCATAAATTGGACCCTACACTACACAGGTCGTTGGCCCCAAACACGCCAACGGCTGTGGCCTTCAACCATCCTAAAGACCATATTCAAAAATACACAAGTAAAAAGGAGTGATGTAAGAGAAAGCAATATAATCAATATATCGTACAGATCCGATAGGAGTATCAGTGTATGATGTACTGAATAGAGAAGCAGTGAATTAAAGTAATGCGTGAAGAGTACGGTAGTTGTGAGACAGTCGCTGAATTCTGTATTCAAGGGTATTCGTTCCCTGGTTAGGGCCACCAATCTGTGTTGCCCGGGAATGGACCCTCCCCGTCCGTTTGCAGCTGTGGAGGCAGCGGCGTCTTAGGGGGTTGGGCGGGCCCCACGGCTCCATCTTCCGTATGATCGTCGTTGAGTGTATCATCATTTTCGCTTCGACATGGGTTATCGTTTGGCGATGCCTCAACATTTTCCTGTCTTCCGCAGGCCTTGAGTTCTTGTAGTGCTTTTTGAGCCTCCAAACGAATTTCTTTTTTCTCCTTCTTTGCTTGGCGTTTTTGCTCTCTCTTATTATCCATAGTCACCACAAAACCCGCAGCTTTTTTAGCCAGTACTTTTTGTTTTTCTTTTTCCTTCCTTAGTTCGGCGCGTTTCTTTTCTTTTTCCTTCTCTTTTCGTTTTCTCTCGATAAATTCTCTTTCCCTTTTCTTTTTTTCCTCGTCCCATCGTTTAATCTTTTGTTGGGCGCCTGTTGCACTCCTATTTTGTTTTTCCTCTATGCACTTCTTTTTCTGTTCATCACCCCGTTGTCTTATTTCTTCTTGACATTTTCCTTCGGCTTCTCTTTGCCACGCTTGTTTTTCATCTGCCTCCCGCAACCAGTTTTCTTTTACCTGCATTTCACGCACCATGCCTTTCTCCTCTTCCTCAGCTTCTCGTCCCAAGTGATCTTGCTCACAATCTTGTTCTTTTAGTATTTTCAAATTTGTTCCCTCCTCCGCCACCTCTCTTCCTTCCGACATTATATCGAGCTCTCCGTCCGGCATAATTTCCACCTGTCTTCCTTCCTGCAATGGATCCTTTTGCGTGGTACGTTTGATGGGTGTGGACCGACAGCAGCAGCAGAAGTATTTAAGGATATTTCCCATTTTTTTCTTATGCCTCTTTGCATCATCCAGTTTTTGTCCTTCCATTAACGTGTTCCCCTCAGACACGTGTGTATTTTCGGCCCCATCACTCTTCTTCCCAGTTTTCTTCCCGAAAAGATTTCGGAACCCTTTTAAAAAATTAACCATTTTAAATAAATGTAGTAATAGAGAAGATAAGGATAATGTTTATGCTTCAAGGAAAATATAAATCTGTACAAAGATATACGTACTAATTAAGGGTAGATTTAGTACCACAACAGTAGATTCACAGGAGGACAGCTACAAGACAAACTTTTTACGCGGAGAGTAAAAGCACACAGGGCAGCTGTCACAACCCTGGTATATTGTTGTTATCCTGGAATTATAACTGTGATAGTTCCCTGTCCTATATTCCTTTTACCTTGTGTTGTCCCAGAGTTTCGTTCGATTGCAACTTATGTAGCTTAGTGGCAGCATAAGACAATTACAGTAGCTGTACATCCTTTCCAGAACACTTCTTCATGACTAGCATCATTTTTTTGAGATGATAGTTATAACCGATCACTGAAGATGAGAAGTAACATTTTTAAGGCAATGTAGCTTAAAGACGGTATAGCAGGAAAGATGTGATCTGAGAGAGTGAGGGAGTGTTGAGTGTTGTAGTAAAGATATTATTGTTACGATAGTAGTGAGGTAGAGAGTGAGGGAGTGTTGAGTGTTGTAGTAAAGATATTATTGTTACGATAGTAGTGAGGTAGAGAGTGAGGGAGTGTTGAGTGTTGTAGTAAAGATATTATTGTTACGATAGTAGTGAGGTAGAGAGTGAGGGAGTGTTGAGTGTTGTAGTAAAGATATTATTGTTACGATAGTAGTGAGGTAGAGAGTGAGGGAGTGTTGAGTGTTGTAGTAAAGATATTATTGTTACGATAGTAGTGAGGTAGAGAGTGAGGGAGTGTTGAGTGTTGTAGTAAAGATATTATTGTTACGATAGTAGTGAGGTAGAGAGTGAGGGAGTGTTGAGTGTTGTAGTAAAGATATTATTGTTACGATAGTAGTGAGGTAGAGTGAGGGAGTGTTGAGTGTTGTAGTAAAGATATTATTGTTACGATAGTAGTGAGGTAGAGAGTGAGGGAGTGTTGAGTGTTGTAGTAAAGATATTATTGTTACGATAGTAGTGAGAGAGTGTTGAGTGTTGTAGTAAAGATATTATTGTTACGATAGTAGTGAGGTAGAGAGTGAGGGATTGTTGAGTGTTGTAGTAAAGATATTATTGTTACGATAGTAGTGAGGGAGTGTTGAGTGTTGTAGTAAATATATTGTTGTTACGATAGTAGTGAGGTAGAGAGTGAGAGATTGTTGAGTGTTGTAGTAAAGATAATATTGTTACGATAGTAGTGAGGTAGAGAGTGAGGGAGTGTTGAGTGTTGTAGTAAAGATATTATTGTTACGATAGTAGTGAGGAGAGTGATGGATTGTTGTGATGTAGTAAAAATATTATTGTTATGACTGTAGTTAGGAGAGTGAGGGATTTTTGTGATGTAGTAAAGATCTTGTTACGTAATTAGTGAGAAGAGTGAGGAACTGTTGAGTGTTGTAGTAAAGATATTATTGTTACGATAGTAGTGAGGAAGAGAGTGAGGAACTGTTGAGTGTTGTAATATAGATATTGTTCTTACGATATTGATGAGGAGAGTAAGAGATTTTTGTGATGTAGTAAAGATATCGTTGGTAGGATAGTAGTGAGGAATAGAGTGAGGAACTGTTGAGTGTTGTAGTATAGGTATTGTTCCTACGATGTTAGTGAGGAAGAGAGTGACTGTTGATGTTGTAGTGAGGATATTGTTCTTACGATAGTAGTGAGGAGAGTGAGGGATTGCTATAGAAAAGATATTGTAGTAACGATATTGGTGAGGAAGAGAGTGAGGGATCGTTGAGTGTTGTAGTATAGATATTGTTGTTACAATATTGGCGAGGAAGAGAGTGAATGACTGTTAAGTGTTGTAGTGAAGATATTATTGTTACGATAATAGTGTTTACAGTGAGGAATTGTTGTGTTGTAGTACAGATATTGTTGTTACCTGCGCCAGTGACGTTGTGTGTATGTTTGTTTGTTTGTCCACACGATATCTCCATTAGTTTTCAGTGAATATCAATGGAAAAATTTTTTAAGGGTGAGCCGTGCGCCAAGAAAGACTTTATTAAAGTTTGGTGCGGATCCGGGTCCGGATGCGGAGGTATGCATTCTCTGAGTGTTATCTAGTTACGATAGTAGCGAGAAGAGTGAGGGATTGTTGTGTATTAGTAAAGATACTGTTGTTACGATAGTGAAGAAGAGAGTGAGGGACTGTTGATGTTGTAGTAAATATATTGTTGTTATGGTAGAGGAGAGTGAGGGATTGTTGTGTTGTAGTAATGATGCTGCTGTTACGATAGTGATAAGGAAGAGAGTGAGTGACAGTTGACTGTTGTAGTAAAGATATTGTTGTAACGAGAGTAGTGATGAGAGTGAGAGGGATTGTTGTGTTGTAAAGATATTGTTCTTACGATAGTGATGCGAAGAGAGTGAGAGAATGTAATTGTTGTAGCAAAGATATTGTTACGATACTGATAAGGAAAAGAGTGAGGGAGTGTTGTAGTAAAGATATTGTTACGATAGTGATAAGGAAGAGAGTTAGGAAGTTTTGAGTGTTTTAGTAAAGATATTGTTACGATAGTGATAAGGAAGAGAGTGAGGGACTATTGAGTGTTGTAGTAATGATAATGTTGTTGCGATAGTTGTGAGGAAGAGAGTGAGGGGCTGTTGAGTAAAGATTTTTGTTACGATAGTGAAGAAGAGAGTGAGGGACTGTTGAGTGTTGTAGTAGAGATATTGTTGTTACGATAGTGATAAGGAAGAGAGTGAGTGACTGTTGAGTGTTGTAGTAAAGATATTGATGTTGCGATAGTGGTGAGGAAGAGAGTGAGGGGCTGTTGAGTGTTGTAGTAGAGATATTGTTGTTACGATAGTGGTGAGAAAGAGAGTGAGGGGCTGTTGAGTGTTGTAGTAGAGATATTGTTGTTACGATAGTGGTGAGAAAGAGAGTGAGGGGCTGTTGAGTAAAGATTTTGTTACGATAGTGATTAGGAAGAGAGTGAGGGAATGTTGAGTGTTGTAGTAATGATAATGTTGTTACGATAGTGAATCAGGAGGAGAGTGAGAGACCATTGATGTAGTAAAGATATTGTTGGAATGGAGGAGGATGTATTAGGAATGAAGGAAGTGATGGAGGAAGGAAGACTGATAGAAGAAGGGTTGGGTGAAGTGTGGTGATGGCTTGGGAGGAGCTGTGTAGGAGGAGGTGTGAGGGTGAGATCTGGTGTATATGGGTGTAAGATGGAGGAAAAGGAGAAGGGGAAGTAGCAGTCACGGTAGACGGGTGTGGGTCAGGGGAGACAGGTGTGGTGGTTGAGTGAAAGGTTAAGGTGTTGGGGGGAAAAGAGTCAAGTAGTGGAGGTGACAGTGTATGGGAGAGGCATGTTGACAACCTCTTGAGACTGAGGACGTCTGTTTCATTCTTGCCGCCTTCACGTAATGATGACCAGTTTTGGGAAGATCTCCTTTTAGTGTAGGGGTTAATGAGCGCTGTATCTAACCCCTCCAGGTCGGATTTCTGACCAGAGTTGAATAAAACTTCTGGGGAGAGAAAAATAAATCATAAAGATGGCGTTTAGTGAGATGGTTAAGAAGGGGAAGTAGTGAATAGGGATAATGGTGCATGCCTCATACCGAAAAGGAGGGACGGAGAGTAATTGATGCATAAAGGTGTGTGTGTGTGTGTGTGTGTGTGTGTGTGTGTGTGTGTGTGTGTGTGTGTGTGTGTGTGTGTGTCTGTGTGTCTGTGTGTGTGTGAATGCAGTGGAGACATAGGGGTAATGTATGTATATGAGGTGTCTGTCATCTTGTCTGAGTCTTTGTACAAGAAACACAGACACACGGAGAAGATTTGGCTAAAGGCTGGAGAGAAGTAATTATTTTGTGGCAGTGTTGCAACTCCCCCACATTTTTTCGCGGAATATGAATTTCATATATAAATTAACCAACAACATGACATTTTCAACATCAATGAGAGGGGGTTTTCCTAGATTTTGTCCGGTTTATTTAGCGCTTTTGACCAGAGACAGATATCCATTAGTGGAAGAGCGTTTTGAAGTATTGTACCTGTATATAAAAAAAGTCTCGCGTATCGCAGAAACTTTTACCGCTTCCCCGTTAATGTATCCCGTGTTCTTCGTTCTCTGTAGACGTCGTAGCAGAGAAAACGTGTAAATGTAATAATGACTTCAGTGGTCATGTGCCGGTGGTCAGGATGTTGAACAAATTATTATCTTGGCCAGTTTTCAACGCGCAGGCTACTATGACTCCTGGCAGCTGAATTACTTCGTCTGGCGTTAGGCAGAATAGAATAGAGTTGTCCTAACCTTGAGAGGCTTAATGGTGGCCTGTAGTGCATTCCGGTATTGATCCCCAGTTCCTTTCCGATCCTAAGTCATACTGACGATATTTGCATCAACTCTCCATTCCCTGCCACTCTTCAGCTTCCCCTGGTTAGGTATGGTCAGGCTGCCTCTGCTTGTGGGTTAATAATCAACACTGCAAAAGCCTAACTGTTCACTCGTTCCCCCACTTACAGGTTTGCCTGTACAACTGGCACCCTCTTCGGCTGTCATCTCGAAATAGTACAGGACAATACATATCTCAGCATCCTTGTCTCCTGTCTCTTTAACCCTCCCAGTATGTCTCCACCCTCTCCACCCCGTGTCCTCAACAGACTTGACCTCCTCGGCATCCTAACTGTTGGCGCACCGGGGGGTTTGCATCCCCATTGCTCGTAGATATTACCTGTTCTGTACAGGTATTCATGCAGTTCTTGACTTTCATGCCATTCCTCTCTCCTTTGTCTCCCCCGAACAGCTCCCACCTCTTGAAGTGGTACAAAATCTAGCCATGCGTATCACTTCACTGCCCCTTGTCCACCAGAGTAGTCAACATGCTCATTGTACTCTGTGTCTTGTTACTGATCACATTTATATGCCATGTGCCTGCTTTGCCACGCAATGCCTTACTACATTTTACCCCCTGCTCCGTCCTTTTCCTCCCCACTGGTTGATGTTCTCACTGATGCCACCCACTCGACCATGTCCGACGCACTCATTTCCCTGGTGTGGCTTCCTGGCTCCAAATCATTCGTTCAGCCCTATATTCTCGTCTCCAGCTCTCTGACAGAGATCCAGACGGCATTCGTGCTGACCTTGTCACACCCATTCTTGCCGATCCTCTGCCTTATGTATGGACACGCATAACTCCTGCTATTCATTACACACCTTCTACCACTACTCGCGACCGTCCATCCATCCTTCCTTGTTTCTCCATCACAGAAACCCTGAACTCAGTGACCCAGGCAGTACCTATCCACCCATCTGTTCACATTTATACTGACGGTTCTGTCCATGCTAATGGCCAGGCGGGGGCTGCTTGCCTTACTTCTATTAAATCTGCATCTCCCATCTTCTCCACATCCCACCATGTCTCCAACTGGGCCAGCAGTACCCAGTGTCATCTGTCTGCTCTTATCTCTGCCCTTGACTTCCGCCTTTCTCAAAAACTCTCAGGTCTTATAGTCAGCGATTCCCAGACATACATCGTCCTTCGTCGCAACCCTCCTGGCCTCCCCTCTCCTCATCTCTTCTTCCTTTACCAACGACTTCATCAGGCTCTTGCCTTCCATCTCAAGCTCATTTTTACCTGGATCCAACCCATGTTGGTGACACTCGACACGATTAGGTAGATCACATGGCCCGAGCTGCCTGCAACATTCGCCTCCCTGCCATTTGCCTCACTGTGTCCAAGGGGACAATCCAGAGAATCCTCTGAGAGGGGTCAGGGAGGACCTAGACTTGTGTATTGATGCTGAACGACCCACCAGCGTCACCATCCAGCACTATGACAACTACCGTGGGGTGAAACACACCTACGACAAGCACCCGCCGCTGTGATGTGAGGGTCACCCCATTCACCTGGGGTACCACTCACTGGGGGAAGTAACTCACAACTGGACGCCGACAAGCCCTGCAAGCCCTGTAACGCTCCCATGGCAGACTCATTATCCCATCATGTCGTTAACTGTCACATTATTGCCCTCTTTACACCGCCTTGCTTACTGTTTTCTGCTTCGTGTCTACATCATTACAAATCTTAATGTATTGAGGGACATTCTTACTCTCTGTCCTGCCTTCCTTTCCTTATAATTGCCCTGGAGCTCAGATGATCATGGTGTGTGTGTGTGTGTGTGTGTGTGTGTGTGTGTGTGTGTGTGTGTGTGTGTGTGTGTGTGTGTGTGTGTGTGTTTTAGTAGCAGATAATGCCAAAATCTTACAGCATGCAAAATAAGTATGATAATTCTCTAGGTCATTATATTTTCTCTTAACACAGAGGGGACTGGTATTAAAACCCTGAAATAGAGGGATGCATTTGTCGCTTATTTTATCGTATTGATCCCCATTAAATATGATGTAGGTGTACTGTAAAGCAAACTATTCAGCACCAAAGGAAATAATTAGTTATAGTTGCATATACTTCATTGTCTCTCTTGCGACAGACATTTTGATAAGGATATTAAAACACACACACACACACACACACACACACACACACACACACACACACACACACACACACACACACACACACACACACACACACACACTGTATTCCATCTGTGCGAGTCCCCCCACGCAATGCATCCACAACTTCATGCAGCCTCCTGGGAACAGACTCCACCAAACTGGAACACGAGATCAGAGGCAGTGGGAACAAGTGAAAATGATGCTAATTAATCCTTCAACCCGTATCAGGCCACGTCTCCATGGGGTCAACCTCCTACCCACCGATCCATATCTCTCTCATGGTCCAATTTTCCCCCCTCGACCTTTCCTCTGGATGTTTTTTCTCCCTGTATATAATTTCCCTTGGAACTAATTACCCCATTGGACCTATTTTCCCCATGGATCTATGTATATTAGTGGCTTTATTTTCTATAGACCTTTTTCCACCTGAACCAAATTTCTCCTCGACCTATATTCCACCACGTACCTGTCTTTCCTGGACCTGTCTTCCTCCAGTGACCTAATTTCCAATGCTTGCTTTCGCTGTAGACCTGTATGACACCAATAACCTTTTTTTCCCCACAGAGCCACTTACTCCATACATCGTTTTTCTGACCGAGACCTAATATTCCTGTGTATTGTTGACTTTCTTACAAAACTATGTCCACACTCATTTTTTTTTTTTCCCTCTTGTGGACGCAGTTTAGCGATAACATATTTCAGCGTTGTGTTTAGTCGCGTTTAGTTGACGTGTCCAGCTTACCCTGTGGTGGGCGTGGATCTTACGGCGGTCGCTCGTCTCTGGTCCCCGATTGTTCTATACTTTTGTTGTTAATACTTTCACTACATGGACACACGTCTGTTAAAAGAAGAAAAATAATATTGTGCATGAATATATTAGTCACTCGTCCGTGCAGGAATAAAAATATCTGGACTGAACTGAAAGCTTTTACTTCTCGGTGCTCACCATTCACAGTTTATATTCCCCGGATCTATGACTGTTAGGATTCTATTCATTTTTTTTTTCTTTTTTTACTAAACTATTAATTGTAGCCTGTATATCTGGGCGTACTTTTTCATTCCGATTTTCAGCTTGGTTATGTATAGATCAATTGTTCTCAAAAACATAAAAGGAAAAGCTTGATTTAATTTATGGCCTGTGAGCAAACATTCGTCACTTTCTTATTAGGGTGTTTGGCATGATATGAATTGATAACACAGGTCTTTACGACTGCTTAATAAAAAAAAAAAATGGATCAGTGAAGGAGTTCATTTTCAAGGCTCATAAACCGCCTGGACTTTACAAGGCCATTGGCAGCGCCTCTACTCCATTTTGTTCGTACCTATAAATGAAACAGGGACCTAGAATTGGATATGTAAATCGACAGTTGCGTGTCCTGGAGTGTTTGTCGGGTGCTTTCCTTGTCAGTGACGCTGTGGAATTTAAGGTGACTAGACTTCGAGTCCAAGGCTGTCTCTGGAATTATTAATGACTTTAGATAAACAGTAATAATAATCACCCAAATATGATGTAGTAGATTTTATTTTCTTCCTGTCCCCTCCAGACTATTTTATTTATTTCGAGAGCGCCCTGGTTCTGAAGGGGGTTAGTGTAACCAACATCTAACCCCTCCTGTTCCAAGTCTCCCATCATGCGAGTAAAATCGTCTCGTGATAGCAGTAATAAAAGAGGTCATAAGTGTCGAGGGGTTTGCTTATGTGTATTGGTGTTAAAGCTTACAGACCCAGCACCATGCGCCGGAACTCGGCACGTGCGTGTTGCCAATTGTCTGTCTGCCTGTCTCTCTGACCTCAAATTCCACCTGTAACAGCCATAAGCGACACTTGCTGTGGATATATCTAGGGTTTATGCATTCATCCCAGCTGTCTCCAAGCCCCCTTCACTCCACTCCCGTCGCCCTCCTGTCCCCTTCACTACCCTTCTGCCTCCCCACCCTCCCCTTCCCTCATGCCTCCACACTCTCCCCTTCCCTCGTGCCTCCACACTCTCCCCTTCCCTCGTGCCTCCACACACTTCCCTCTCCTTCTGTCTCCACATACTCCCCGCCCTTCTCTTTTTAATTATTTTGTCATGCCCCGCCCCTTTCCTTTCCTCGTGCCTCCACACTCCCCTCCCCTTCTGTCTCCACAGAGCTCTGTGTCTCCACATACTCCCTGCCCCTTCTCTTCCCTCTTGCCTCCACACTCCCCTCCCCCTCTGTCTCCACACCCTCCCCTCCCCTCGTGCCCCCACACCCTCTCCTTCCCTTTCCACGCCATTTCTTCCCTGCCCTTCTGTCTCTCTCTCCTCCCTGTTGTAGTAATTCCACCAAATACTGTGTAAGTTCTTCTGTTTTATACTTGCTGTCTCCAAATAATTTCATTCAGCTCATGAGCACATTTTCAATTGAAGGGGTTAGATACACATCCCATCACTGTACTAGGGTGTTGTCCTAACCTTGATAAAAATGTGCTTAGGCAGCAAGAACAAACTGAAAATGAAATTCTCAGGCTGAAGTGATTTTAAAAGATATCCCCCGTACGGCTACGTCAAGTCTTCTATTTAACTGCGGTAGCCGATGGTCAGTGTTGTTAGCTACGAAACTGCTGGCCCGTGAGCGTCGGGGATCTTGATGCAGGCAGCTGCCACCACTTTGCTCAGGTGTCCATCTACCCTTTGGGTTGGTAGGTAAAATGAGCACCTAGGATAACACGTAAGGGAGGTAACTGTGGCAAGCTGGATGATGCAGTGGCCATGTATTCCTGGACAGTGAGTGAAATACCCACCAAGGGCTAGAAGGTCTACATTACGAAAATGAGCACCGCTGCTACGAGCCTCGTGGTATCTGCCCACACTTTAGCACCAGACTTTTATTTCAAGTTTGGGTGAGACGTAGGAGCCTGAGTGTGTTTATCTTCATTCCACCTTTCATGGTTGCATCAAACGTAGTATTTAGTGGTGGCTGACAACACAATTTTATTCAGTTGTGGGTGAGTCATAGCAGCCTCAGTGTTTAATGTCTCCGTTAATCCTGTAATGATTGCGTTAACTCTGCTATTTAATTTCATCCAACACCAAACGATTTTATGTGGCTGAGTGAGTCACAGGAACCTATAAGTGTTACAGATCAAGTGTAAAATAATCAGATAACAAAATAATTCAGCATCCAGTTTCCAATGAGGAGATTAGACGGGTATATTAAACGAACGCTTCATACACATTATTCACATTTAGGCATAGCTCTTGATATATTTTGCATTTTCGGAACGAGAGGATGTAGGTTGTGACAGTAGAAGGGTTGGTTATGCAGTTTAGGTGAAAGAACTGAAACCCAGACATCAAAGTTGTGTTTAGGAAGATGCATCAGTTTCAGCCTGACCTGGACCCTCTTGGGGTATGATTTCTTTTAGTTCAACTACTCGCAATACCGTGAAGACCAGACCCAATATGCAGTTTAGATTCATCAACAATAACTTCATCAGTGACTTCATCAATACATTCATCAATACACTCAACATTACATTCATCAACAATAACTTCATCACTAACTTCATCAATATCTTCATCATCCAGCTTAAAGTAACACACGGTATTTACACATGTTCATTACTAGCTGTTTCCTTTTATATTATTTTATAAAGTTGAAGCCTCACTACTTGTATGCCGCATCAGATCAGTATTACAAAAGAGAGAGAATGGATCGTGTGTGTGTGTGTGTATGTGTGTGTGTGTGTGTGTGTGTGTGTGTGTGTGTGTGTGTGTGTGTGTGTGTGTGTGTGTGTTAAGACGAGGAGACTTACGATGTTTTTTCATTCCTCTTTTCTTGTCCTTCTTGCAAAACCCTGTCTTACACAAATCAGTTAATGGATCGTACGTGTGTCCGCGAATATGGGTTTGGTGTACTGTAGCAGCCGCGTCATAGTCGTGTACCATTCGCATGTTCTGGCGAAGAGGCCCTGCTGGTCCTGGGTCACCACACCGGCCGTCTGGAAGGTCACGAGAGTCTCCTGTTGTGTGCTCGATGTTTGTCGCGTCTGGCATCAGCACGCGGACCTGGGGGTAGGGGGGATGAATGGCAGGGCGGGACGGGGTTAGGAGGGTGCATGTGAGACGGGATGGTGAGGCAGTGGTGAGTGAGACAGAGAGTGGCGTAGTAGGCAAGGGGCTGGAGGTGTGGGATGTGGAGGATGGGAAGGTAGAAAAAATAATGTAATGTAGAATATAGCTGGTAAAGGATGAGTACATGCTAAATAACTTAAGTGAATCGAGGAGACACGCAGTTGCAAAGTAATTTTACACAAGAAGCACATGAGTGATAAATGTGAAAAGGATTGAAGAGCAGCTGAGGCAGGAATAATGGTGTGGGGTTCATAAAGTCGAGGGTTCAAATCTCGGGTGTTCCAGGGAATGAGTCGAGGATTTCATTTCATTAAGTCCTCGCCGACATGTCATAAAAACACACTCGCTAATTTCATCACGGTAATCCTCTCGCCCCCATGACCTTATTTATATTTTCTTGATGTTACCAGACGATTTTTTTTTTTTTTTCAGCCTAGCAGTGTCACTAGCAATAAAGGGTATTCTTAAGTCACTAGATGAAAAACCTCTCCTGAGCTGAATAAAATCATCAGGAAATAACTAGAATAGAGGAGAGAGAGAGAAAGAGAGAGAGAGAGAGAGAGAGAGAGAGAGAGAGAGAGAGAGAGAGAGAGAGAGAGAGGACCTCTTAATGAAGGGCTCTACCTTGTATGAGATATCCAGGGGATATGAAAGCAGAGGAGGTGGGTGTTTTTAGTGCCGTAGTCGTGGCGTGTGAGGAGTATACTGTATGTGTGGGTGGCATAATGAACCCCGGCAATGGCATCCTAACCCTTGATGGCGTATAACCTGAAAGTGTTAGCAGATGGAAATTCAAGGGGAGAGGGCGTGACAGCATATGTGTGTGTGTGTGTGTGTGTGTGTGTGTGTGGAGAGAGAGAGAGAGAGAGAGAGAGAGAGAGAGAGAAAAAGAGATTAGTTTCTTAAAAAATATGAAGCGCCAGGAACTCCCGCCATGTGCTGTCAAAGCTAAGCGTCGCACGACATACCTCTGCCAATCCTTGTGCACGAACGGACTTGCCATACAACCTTCATGACAGGGCTCATTGTGGTCTGAAATGAGACTAAAGCTAAACTAAGTTGACCCCATATGACCTTGACCTTTGGCCCTTGACCTTGCTGATCTAATCAGTTCATCGTTCCATCATACTATATCACCGACAAAAGTTTGGTCAAAAGCCATGAAAGGGTTCAGGAGATATCACGCCCGCACCCATATTACCTTGGTCTTTGACCCCTTGCCCTTGATTACCTAATCAGTTCATTGTGTCTTTATAATGTATTGCTGACAAAAGTTTGGTCGAAATCCGTCGCTGGGTTCAGATGTCGCGCCTACAAGGATACTGTAAGTCGACCCCATATGACCTTGACCTTTGACTCCTTGACCTAACTAACCTAATCAGTTCATCATATCCTCATACTGCATCACTGACAAAGGTTTGGTGGAAATCCGTCTTTGGGTTCAGTAGATATCACGCCCACATGAGTGATACGGCTGCACTGACCCATGCACACACGCACCCACCCACGCACGCACGGAAGGACAGACCAGTCAATACCTCCTGCTCCATAGGTGCCGGGTAAAACCCTATGATCGTACTTACCAGCATTGCCTGGGACCCTGGATAGCCACTTACCCTGTGGGAAAAGACCCCCCGGGATCCCGTTTTACCCTTTGAACCTACAATATGTTCCTCCTGGGGCCCATTACCCCAGGCATATATTCCCCATGGACCCATCTTTACCATGGACTTGTTTTCTCACTAGGGCCTCTACCCACACATCCATCAACCCTTTCCACCCACCCATTTCATCCACCTACCTGCCTATCCTACCCATTCACCCACCCACCTACCATACCCATCCACCTTCCCCATCCACCCATCCACTTTTCTGCAATGCACTCACCTACATTCACCCACCCACTCTCTCATCCACGCTGCCCCATCACACGCAGCCTCCAACCCACTCAACCCACTCTGCGTACCCACCCATCCATTTAACCCTGCCCACCCCACCACTCCGTCCATCCATTCGACCCGTTGTAGCTGATAATTAATGATATGATTATAAAGTACAAAGTATAAAGCGTGCCCCATTGGATTGGGCAAATTTGGGCTGTCTGGACATCGCTACTCCTCACCCTGCCGTAGGGTGGGAAAGGAGGTCCGGATGATGATGATGATAAAGTTTAAAAAGAAAATAAAAACTACGGTAATTGGCTATCATGTTTCCACCATGTTGACTTGATTTTATCTACTTAGTTCTAATCCCGAACACCAAAGGCGCCATTTTAGCAACTGTAATTATGCCTTACACATTTAAATTCGTTTTTAAAAGTTACACCTGTTAGAGCTGCATAGAGAGTTCTGCGTGCATCCCCTCGATTGCCATAGAGGACAGACAGACAGACCGACAAGCATTCTCATTTACATATATACAGTATATATATACTGTATACATATACCGGTATATATATATTGTTACATAGCCTATGATTTCATCATCCTTTGTGTAATTTTAACGCACAGTATGCTGCATGTTTGATCACGAGCGTGTTCTGCCTCAGTCCCCCCCTTCTACCGTTATAGTAGAGTAAGTCGTCCTTTCTGTTATTCAGTGCGGGATTGTCGACCGTTTGTCCCCATCGCTTCATTTGCGCCTCCTCATTACAAGTTGTATCAAGCTCTCCTGGCCCCTATATAATGAGCTCAGTCTCTGCATCATTGCCACTTAGATCTGCTCCTCATTTTGTTCACATCTCTGTCCTCCCCTGTACAGATATTATTGTGAGTGCTCAAGAAATCTCCAACCATCTAGCAGCTGTGTGTAATTTGAGTATAACTGTTGTTGCATTTTTTCTTGTACTGTATAGCATAAGTTTAATTTGTAGGCCTAGTGAAGTTTTTGTAATTCGTGTGGGGTTCTTTATGTCAGTCATTTTTGATAATAGTTTGTATCTGTAATTATTTATCTGGCATTCACTGAGTATTATCTGGTATCTCATTTTATCAGGGCTGACTTAGATAAATTTATTCTTGCTAATTTCGTGTTAATAGAGGCTATTGCAGTTAACCATATATTTAACCTGTTTTTGCCATTACATTATCCTTATGAGTCCTGAATGTTTTGTTGTTAATTTAAGCATTAAACTTTAACTTGTAATTTTACCTAACTCTTTTGTTTTGAACCTGGAACTTTACGGGACAGTAGTGACTCTTAGTATTCTCACTTAGAGTGTAAATTATCTTTCTCTGTTCCGTAACATAAATTTGGCGACCTCGCCAGGATATTCAGGATATTATCATAAGGATATTGCTCGATATTTTGTGACTTGTTACTTATTCATGATGGCTACTATTACTACACTTGATGAAGCCAAAGATTTTTTGTCAAATGTGCAAACAGTGTGTGATATAGAAAACAGAACAAAGAATGAACTTAAGATTGTTGCTCAACAATTGGGATTTGTTGTTCGCTCTCATCAGTCTAAAGATCAAATTGTTGCCATGATTAATGAAAGCTTGTTTAATGTAACTCCTCCAAATGAGCAAACACAGATTGAATTAGCTAAGTTACAGCTAGCCCTGCAGGAGGCTCGTGTTAATGAGGCAAATGCTCGTATTCAAGAGGCAGAGGTACGGGCTCAGGCACAAATTGAGCTTGCCAGGATTCAGGCAGACCATGAGTATCGCATGAAACAAGGTGGAACTGGATCATCTAGCTCTGATGATTTTGATGTGGCTAAAAATGTTAAACTTGTCCCTCCTTTTAATGAATCTGATTTAACAAAGTATTTTCAGTTGTTTGAGAGGGTAGCTACAGGTTTTAATTGGCCTAAGGAGTATTGGCCAGTACTCCTTCAAACTGTTCTCACCGGTAAAGCTCAAGTAACTTATGCATCTTTGCCTCAGGATCAATCTGATAATTATGATGTAGTTAAGAGCTTGATTCTTAAGGCCTATGAGCTTGTTCCTGAAGCTTATAGAGTAAAATTTAGGACAACTTACAAGCAAGATAAGCAATCCCATGTTGAGTATGCAAAAATCAAAGAAGATCTGTTAGAGCAGTGGTTAAATTCTAAGAATGTGGATTCTGATTTTGGTAAATTTAAGCAGATGATTTTGCTGGAGGATTTCAAAAGGTGTATTTATAAAGATGTAAGCCTATATCTTGATGAGAAAAGAATAGATAATTTGTCTGATGCTGCAGTTTTAGCTGATGAGTATGTTCTCACTCACAAGAGATCTTCTAAAGAAAAAGGGAAAGCTGAGAGTAAGTACGTTGCCTCTACTCAGAGTACAGGTAACAGGAAAGAGAATAAGGATGATGTTTCTCAGGAAGTAAATACCAGCTTCACCTCTAGATTTCAGAAAAGTAAATGTACTTATTGTAGTAGGCTTGGTCATACTACGGAGAGATGTTTCAGGAGACAGCGTGATGTGAACAAAAAGGAGTCTTTAAATATTCAGTCAATTGGTCTAGTGTCCACTCTTGAGAGTTCCCAGAATTCTTTAACTGAGTTAACTGAACCTGCTTTGAGGGGTAACTTAAATTCTCAGGATGGAGCTCCTCTTTTGAGCAGTAACGTGGGTGACACTCTCAAGAGTTCATGTGCTAATTTCCTGTCTGATGGTTTTGTCAGTCCTCTGGACAGTAATGACAGGAAATCAGTTCAAATATATCGTGATACAGGTGCTTGCCAATCCCTTATGCTGACCAGTGTTCTAGGCTCTAATGTTAATTCCTCTGATGAAACTGTAATCTTACAAGGTGTAGGGAATAATTACTTCTCTGTCCCTCTGTGCAGAGTGAATTTAGAGTCTGGTTTTGTTAATGGTCCTGTTATGGTTGGGTTGGTTGAGACACTCCCAATGTCAGGTGTAACTTTCTTACTTGGAAATGATATTGGTGGAAGTCAAGTGTGTCCAGCTCCTCAGTTGTCTAGTGAGCCAGTGGCTGTGTCCCTGGATTGTGATGTCCCTGATGTGTTCCCTGCATGTGCTGTCACTAGGGCTAAGTCTAAAGTTACTGGTGATTTAGAGGATAATGATGATGATGATGTTATCCTAGCTGACACTTTTCTTGCTAATTTGGACCACTCACCAGATGAGGCAGTACCCCGTAGTGTTGATAATTTGTCTCGTCAAGAGTTGGTTGAGTTGCAGGTTGCTGACCCTGAGTTGAAAGGTCTAGCTAACTCTGCTTACAGTAAAGAAGAGTCAGCCGGTGCTTCTACTTGTTATTATGTAAAGTCAGGAGTACTTATGAGGAAGTGGAGACCCCCAACAGCATCAGCCGACTGTGAATGGGAGGTTGTACATCAAGTTGTCATCCCTCGTGTCTGTAGGCAGGATATCATTAGAGTGGCTCATGATTCCAGTTTGGCAGGACACCTTGGAGTGAGGAAGACTGTGGCACGCATTTTGAAACACTTATACTGGCCAGGTATCTTCAGGGATGTTTCCTGGTATTGTAAGTCTTGTCACACCTGTCAAGTTGTGGGGAAGTGTAATCAGACCGAAAAGGTTGCACCTCTAGTTCCCATTCCTCCTTTTGAGGCGCCTTTAACCCGTGTGTTGGTGGATATTGTGGGCCCTCTTCCTAAGACTTCTTCAGGATTTTCTTATGTGTTGACCATGATTGATATGGCTACTCGTTATCCGGAAGCCATTCCACTTAGAAATATCTCAGCAAAGAACGTGGTTAAGGAAATGCTAGGGTTCTTCACAAAGTTTGGTCTGCCCAAGGAGGTACAGTCAGACCGGGGAAGTAATTTCATGTCAAACGTTTTCAAGCAGTCTCTGAAAGAGTTGGGCATCTCCCAGATCACGTCTTCAGCTTACCATCCCCAGACCCAAGGAGCGTTGGAGAGATATCATCAAACACTCAAATCGATGCTCAAGAAATACTGTTTGGAACATCAGAAAGACTGGGATAAAGGTCTTCCATTCGTTGTGTTTGCTGCAAGAGAATCTCCAAATGAATCACTGGGCTTCTCACCTTTTGAACTACTGTTTGGCCATGAAGTAAGAGGACCCCTTAAGTTACTCAAGGAATGCTGGCTGTCGGAGGAAGATGACGTCAACCTGCTGGAGTATGTGATGAAGTTCAAAGAACGGCTGTCCACTGCTTTACAGCTGGCGAGAGAGAATTTAGGAGCTGCTCAGGAGAAGATGAAGACTTGGTATGATAAGAAGTCCAGGTTACGCCACTTTCAGCCAGGAGATCAGGTTTTGATTCTGCTACCAGTTCATGGGCAACCTCTTCAAGCCAAGTTTAGTGGTCCTTATTTCGTGGAGAAGAAACTCAGTGATGTCAACTATGTCATCGCCACACCAGATCGTAGAAAGAGCAAGCAACTATGTCACATCAACATGCTAAAGTTATATCACAGGCGGGACGAAAATAATCCAGTCTGCACTGTAGCTGTTCCACCCGAGTCTGCAAGTGAAGCTCTCCCATGCAGTATGAGCCTGAGTGATAGTTTGGGAAGAATCCTGATATCATGAATGATCTCCAGACTAAGCTTCCTCATCTACCTCCCAAGGAAAGGCAGGAGTTTTCGGCATTACTGCAGGAGTACCCGCAAGTGTTCCGTGCCACTCCAGGAAGAACCACTGTGTTGATGCATGATGTCGATGTTGGAGACGCAAAGCCAATTAAATTGCCTCCTTACCGTGTGAACCCAGTGAAAGTTCCTCTCATCCAGAAGGAGCTTGGCTACCTGTTGGACCACAAGATGATTGAGCCCTGTCAGAGCGAGTGGAGTTCTCCTGTCACTCTAGTCCCTAAGCCAGGTGGGTCACAGCGGCTTTGCATTGACTACAGACGTGTTAATCAGATAACCAAAACAGACACTTACCCTCTCCATCGCGTGGAAGATTGCATAGACAAGATCGGAAAGGCTAGGTACATAAGTAAGTTTGATTTGTTAAAGGGATACTGGCAAGTACCTATGACTGAACGTGCTAGGGAGATCTCATGTTTTGTAACATTAGGAAAGACATTTGCATGTTCTGTAATGCCATGTATAGATTGTTTTAGAGTAATAAGAAATTTCCTTTGTAAATTTCTTTTTTCTTTGTGGGGAGGTGTTACATAGCCTATGATTTCATCATCCTTTGTGTAATTTTAACGCACAGTATGCTGCATGTTTGAGCACGAGCGTGTTCTGCCTCAGTCCCCCCCTTCTACCGTTATAGTAGAGTAAGTCGTCCTTTCTGTTATTCAGTGCGGGATTGTCGACCGTTTGTCCCCATCGCTTCATTTGCGCCTCCTCATTACAAGTTGTATCAAGCTCTCCTGGCCCCTATATAATGAGCTCAGTCTCTGCATCATTGCCACTTAGATCTGCTCCTCATTTTGTTCACATCTCTGTCCTCCCCTGTACAGATATTATTGTGAGTGCTCAAGAAATCTCCAACCATCTACCAGCTGTGTAATTTGAGTATAACTGTTGTTGCATTTTCTCTTTTACTGTATAGCATAAGTTTAATTTGTAGGCCTAGTGAAGTTTTTGTAATTCGTGTGGGGTTCTTTATGTCAGTCATTTTTGATAATAGTTTGTATCTGTAATTATTTATCTGGCATTCACTGAGTATTATCTGGTATCTCATTTTATCAGGGCTGACTTAGATAAATTTATTCTTGCTAATTTCGTGTTAATAGAGGCTATTGCAGTTAACCATATATTTAACCTGTTTTTGCCATTACATTATCCTTATGAGTCCTGAATGTTTTGTTGTTAATTTAAGCATTAAACTTTAACTTGTAATTTTACCTAACTCTTTTGTTTTGAACCTGGAACTTTACGGGACAGTAGTGACTCTTAGTATTCTCACTTAGAGTGTAAATTATCTTTCTCTGTTCCTTAACAATATATATATATATATATATATATATATATATATATATATATATATATATATATATATATATATATTGATATTGATATTGATGTATACGGATTTCTTTTAACCTCTTCAGCCCAAGGACGTAACTTCTTTGTATTTTATTATAGCTAACCCCTGGGGACTTAATTCACCTTCAAGTGGGTTAGGAAGAGCTGATTAGAGTAGCATTATAAGAAAGAAATCTTAAGATGAAACTAGGCTATCTTCGCGAAAAAGGAAATTGATTATCATGGTTGCATTTTGTTCGGTATTTTATTCTGTTTAACTCGACGATTTTCTTCAGCTGTGAGAGAGCATAGGAGCCACAGTGTAAATACCTACACCATTAACCTTCTCACCGTAAAAACAGCTCTAATATTCACATCCAGTTCTCGTCAAACTACGTTCTTTAGATGAGGGTGAGTCGCTGGAGCCTGAGAGTGTGAAAAAAGAACTTACAATAATTTTGCGAAAGAAATGAAAGGGAAAAGAGTGTGAACAATGCAAAGGAT
The DNA here is from genome assembly GCF_032717465.1 of Coenobita brevimanus. Classification (NCBI taxonomy): domain Eukaryota; kingdom Metazoa; phylum Arthropoda; class Malacostraca; order Decapoda; family Coenobitidae; genus Coenobita; species Coenobita brevimanus. The sequence goes on along the minus strand of NC_137045.1, from coordinate 18,522,062 downwards.
GCCAAAAGTAAAAGTAAAGATGTGGCAGACGCCACGAGTCGCTCAGCCGCGATGATTATCTCCATAACTTAGGTCTGTAGCCTGTAGCGGGCTGTTCCCCCACTACCACCGATACCTTCCCCAGGTGTTACCCCAGGTACTCATTTCAACTGCCAAAAAAGGTGGATGGACATCTGAGTCGGGGAGTACAAAGGACAGCAAACAGCAACAAGTTTATTAGTCCCATCACAGCCACAAGGCAGGTTATAAATAAGGCGGCCGTTCTTTGAGTAAAGACAATAATATCAAAGCAGAGAAAGGGTACATTGGGGAGAAAAGTTCACCTAATATTTACCAGCCGCGATAGCGAAGCTGGTATTATTCTCAGTTTGTCCGTCTCTCCGTCTTCCCTTCTGCCCATGTTTCTGTTAGCACGGTAACTTCGCAACCGCTCAAAATATCATCACAAAATATTACAGGTGTAGTAGGGAAAAAAAAATCGATCACGAGTTTGAAATTGGTGATAGTAGGTCAAGGTCTGTGTGTCTGTTGCCACGATAACATCGCAACCCCTCAAGATATCACCACAAAATATTACAGGTGTGTAGTAAGGGTGAAAATCTCCTAAGAGTTCAAAATTGGTGAAAGTAGTTTAAGGTCAAGGTCATATTCCGAGCCGCGCTAGATATGTATCGGCTCGCGGTTGGTGCGATTCCATCTTGGGGGGGAGGGGCTACTTTACTTCCTCTTGTCAGTTTTCTCTTGTGGCTAAAATCCCTCAGCTGAAAGAGGGATGACAGTATTTTTGCCATGCTTTGCCGTGACGCATGAGGGAGGAAAGTGACGGACATGCGCTAAATGTGAACCAGACACAGTGGAATAACAGCCAGACTTTTATCTCTGTTTTTTGTGCTTCACTCTGACTGTCGCTAGGGGGATTTATTTTATTGAAGGAGCTAAGAGGAAGTAAGGTGGGTTGGATTAGCCTACAGTAGTTGGGTACAAAATATGAACAGTATAAAATGGAGAGCGAGGAGAGCAGAGTGCCTTTGTGAGAGAGAAAAATGAAAGAGAGAAGAATTTGAAGACTATGTGAAGAGCGACGACGTAATAACAGCTTCGTGAGAGAATGTGAAAAAAGAAAACTTTGTGACTAGTAATTAGAATGCGAGGAGGTTATGGTAACTTTGAGAGAATGCAGAAAAGAAGAATAAAGAAGAGCTTTGTGTGAACGAAAATAAAAGGAAACAAAGAAGAGTTTCGCGAGACGGAAAGTGTGAATGAGAAGATTCTGGCGAGTAAATAGCGATGTAAGAGGGGAACATACGACATGACAGAGAGGGTGAAGGTCAGGAGGGGAGCAAGGTCAACAGAGGAGCAGGAGAAATGGACAGGAGACCAATATGACAGAATCGAAAATGTACAGGAGAGAGAGAGAGAGAGAGAGAGAGAGAGAGAGAGAGAGTTCCTGTACAAAGTGCTGGAGTAAAGAAAACTGATTATGTAAGAGTAATGAGCTGCTCCAAGAAAAACCCATTGACATAACCCAGAGATGCCGAGATTACTGAAAAGCCAGGAACACAAGTGTTTGTTATTGCACTGGAGGCAATAATACTCTTCTTGAATAGTGTGGCGCGTGGATAGATGGAGAAAATGAGTTCTTGAGGATATATATATATATATATATATATATATATATATATATATATATATATATATATATATATATATAGTGGCGAAAGGTTTAGGGTGAAATCGTTGGCATGGTATACGAATGGAAAGGAACAAATGTGCAGGTCAAGAGAGATCTGTGAAGGGAGAGAAGCCTAGGAACACCAATGTTGAAAGCTTTCGAGGAGAACAGTCACTGTTTTCATCACCAGTAGTCAAGTACTCAGTGTATTTACCTCTTATGTCTGGCTTGGTCAAAGCTCTTGGATACGGCTAGTGCGGGAGTATTTTTTTTTTTTCCAAATCCGGAAAGAAAGGCGATGGGAAGGACGGAAGAAATGTCAGAGGATCACTAGTAGAGCGTCCTTGATTGATCCTATACTGACGGTCAGAAAGACTATTAGAGGAAGGTATGTAACCCGATATAAGAATCACTTCCCTCTCTCTCTCTCTCTCTCTCTCTCAATAACGTCACTAGGCACATCTTTAGTTCCTCCCATCAGTACCCTCTCGTCTTAGTTATCCCTTTCCCCTTTCATCTCCTTCATCTCATCCACTCCTTTCTCATCATCTTACATGCTTCTCAGCCTCTCATTTCTTCCATTACCTTCCTCATTTCTCAGACACTCCTTTCACTTTTCATCTTATCTCTTTCTATCTGTCATCTTCCTCATTCCTCACGTACCCCATTCTTCTCTCATCATCTCATCTGGTCCTTTCTCCCATCATTTTACTCACTTCTCAGCTACTCATCTCTCCCGTCATCTTTCTTACTTTCATTTTCTCCTATTATCCTCCTCACTTCTCAACCACTCCTTTCTCCTTTCATCTTCACTTTTGTCATCTTCCTCATTTCCCATCTACTCCTGTCTTCCATAATCTCCACTTTTCATTTTCCTATCACCTTCCTCACTTCCCAACTACTCCTTTCTCTTGTCATCTTCCTCTCATCTATCATCTCTCACTTATTCACTCCATGTGTCTTGCTCACTTTCCCTCTCTCTCTCCATATTTTTTTCTTATTCACTCGTGTTTACCTCTTCTACCTGTCTCATCTTCTTTTATTCTTCTTCTGCCTCATCCGCTCCTATTTATCCCATCCTCCCTATTCACCTCCTCCGAATCTATATTTTTCCTTCCATTTCGGCTACTCCTATTCTTGCCTTCGTACCCTTATTCCTGTTTTAACTCTTCCTGTCTTTCTCCCGTTCCACCATTTCCAGCTCTGTCAGTCTGCATGAGCTCTTTTTCCTCCTCCTATTTCAATTCCTCTTTTTTCTTCAGCTAGTCTCATCCGTGTCCTCAAACTCTTCTTATTCCATTTCCTTTAACCCTCCTATTTACTTCCTCCACCTACTCTTCTTCAACCTCCTGTATCTGATTCTCCTTCCCTTCTTCCTCCTTCCTCCTTCTCACCACCGCCTCTTGCTCCTATAACCCCCAGGTGAAGCTCTGAGTTGTTTGGCGTAGTGTTAGTGTAGTGGCTGAGACGGTACACCACCTTCTTCACCTGCAACACTCTTCCTCCTTCTTTTCTTCTCCCTTTTCTTTCAGCTTTGCCTGTGTTCCTCCTTATGCATGTATTTCAGGTTCTCCTCTCCTTCTGTTGTACTTCACCATCATCGTTTTCTCCTCCTCCTCCTCCTCTAGCTCCTATATCCCAAGGTGGACCGCCACATGGGTGAGCGTGGTGGTGGTGGTGGCGTGGGTAGGACGGACACCATCTCCGCGTTCCACACCATCAGCGTCTATGAGGAGAGCAGACACATCCTCTCTCTCTCTCTCTCTCTCTCTCTCTCTCTCTGCTTTATCTCATTTTTGTCTTCCTCGTATTTCTTCGTTTTTTCGTCTCGTAATAGTCAGTCCTTCACTCTCTGTCTCTCTTAATACCAACGCTCCTAATACTACCTATCTCCTGTCTCTCTCTGCCTCGTAAATCTTTATCCCGCGTCTCTCCGTCTCATTGGCCGTCTCGTGGTTTTTACTCTCTCCTGCACATCTGTCTCTTGTAAAATCTGGTCTCTTGTCCGTTTCGTCGTTCACCTCGTCCTGCCTCCTGTCTCTTCGTCCCTCTTACTACTGTCTGTTTATATATTTTGCTTCCTGCCTCTCCGTCTCGCAGTATTTTCCGTCTGCTGTTCCTTCTCCGTCTCTCTTCGTCTCATATTTTTTGCCCACTGTTCCTTATCCTGTCCCTCATCTCGTAATATTTTCTGTCTCATGACCCTACGTGTTTTGAAAAGTTTTATCTCATATCTCTCTGTCTCGGGGTTCCTCAGGTACTAATGTTTTCTGTCTCTTGTCTTTCTGTCTCGTAATATTATGTCTCCTCCCTGTCTCCCTCGTGGTTCTCTTTGTCTCATACGTCTCTTTCTCGTGCCGCTATGTCTCGTGAACCTTTGTCTCGTGTCTCTCCGTCTCGTGTTTCTTCGTCTCGTAATAGCCTGTCTCCTGCTAGTATCGAGAATGCTTTCCTTGTAACATTTTTTCCTGTTTCTCTGCCCCTTAGTTTTCTGTCGTAGTGTGTGTGTGTGTGTGTGTGTGTGTGTGTGTGTGTGTGTGTGTGAGAGAGAGAGAGAGAGAGAGAGAGAGAGAGAACATTTAGTTACGCCCACTTCCCCTAATTCCCTTGTGGACATAATCACGCCTGTAACAATGAAACAAAAGGTGAGGGTGAACAGTGAGCAGGACAAAAATCGTATGAACCCGTCTGAAAATAGCTGGAATAAAGAAGATAATTTTTATCGAACTTAAAGGGTGGAAGATGACGACATTAAAGCGAAAGTTTTAGAGATATTGAGACCCTGTTTAAGCTGGTGAGGCTAGAGTGACGTCATATAGGTTATTGTTGGTAATGCAGCTTAAGTTGTATAAGGACGCTATTTATACATTGGCCTTGCTTATGTAGCTACGATGCCCAACATTCACATTCATGTTAAAGTATATATCAGAGTGGAAAATGTGAAACGGAAAACGATCATTGATAATGGTTGATTATTTTGGCGAACTTTTTAATGTGTAAGATGGTTAGGATACATTATAAGCAGGTTCTAAGGTTTCTCTCTTATCTGTATAGTAGAGATAATATACGGTAGTTGGAGAAGAAGTATGCTGTCTTCATGATCTGTAGAAAGCACGTGTTGGAGTAGACAGGCAGGGAATGTGGAAGGTGCTGAGAATATGAAGTAGGTGGAAACAATAGAATGCCGTTAAGAATATGTATTACGGTGAAATGGCCGCAGTGCGTGGTTGAGATGAACTAAGCTGTGTTCCCTTTCATTTGACTATCATTGCGATTATTCAGTACAGTATATATATATATATATATATATATATATATATATATATATATATATATATATAGATGGAGCCTCTGTGGTGCAGTGGTGAGTGTGCGTTTCGCACGCTGGTGAGCGCGGGCTCGCCTCCCGCCAGGGCCGCCAGAGTTGTAAAAACTTTGGGAAAGCGTTCACCAAACCACTTGCTACTTTGGCGGACACAAGGGGTGCTGTGGTTGAACCAGTGTCGCATACTAGTATGCTTGCACCCAGTCGGCCGATTACACTTGGTTCACAGACTACACACACTTCCAAAGCCACTGCAACACTACAATCCCACTCACAAGCATTTCTCACCCTACATACAGTCTCTACCAGACAGCCTAAGCCACTGGGTAGAGATACATTGGCTGTATCGTCCCTGCTTCGGTAGGGATAGGCCGGTCCTGCAGTGGACCTCAACGGCTGATGTTGATGATGATGAGAGAGAGAGATGGCCTAAAAACAGGTACAGTTTAGGGTATCGTATATTGGAGTGTCCCTAGTGAGAGGGGATACAGTGTGGAAATAACCGGTTCTGTTGTTGCTGATGATATTATTCTGTTAAGTGAAGGCGAGTGGGAGGGAAGGGTTTGGTGAAAGAATTTGGTAGCCTTTGTAAAAAAAAACACAGTTGTTTAGTGAACCTAGTGAAGAATAAATTTGTTTTTTTGAGAGGAATGTAACCTCGGAGTGCAGAGCGAGGCTGAATGATCAGGAAATGGTGAATGTGACCACGAACAGTGTCGGAACTTTAGAGTATGGAGTGCGAGAAAGGCTACAGCAGGGAAGGCGGGTTCCAGTAACACAGAGGGTAGCGGCAAGGAGTAGGAAGGTGTGCGTGGACGTGAACAAGTTTTATGAGAGTATTGTGATCCCTACCCTAATGTATGGATGTGAAGCTTGCGGTTTGCTGAAAGGACGTAAGTCATGGGTATGAGGTGTGGAAGTGAGTTGTCTTGAGAGTAGCGTGTGGAATTATGTGGACAGACAAACAGACAAATGAAGTTCGGAGGCGGTGTGGCGTTGATATGGATGTGCTGGAAAATGTTGAGATGGTCTGGCTATGTGGTGCGAATGGAGAATGAGATACATACTAAGAGGGTGCATGTGAGTAAGATGGAAGGAGAGAGGCGGGAGAGGGAGACAGAAGATGAGCCGGAGAGACGGAGTAGACGGGTATATGAATGAGAGTAATATTAGATGGAGAGAGGACCTCCTATTGGCGGAAAATAGGGTTACATGGAGGCGATTTGTTTGTAGATACATACCTTGTCTCGAAGTCATGTGTGTGTTCATGATATTGTATTCATGTCTGTACATCAGCACTATTAACGTAATATATCAACCTCACAGGATCAGGCCGGGACTTGTGGATGTGCGGCCTGTGAGATGAAGCCGGGAATTCCGAAGAAAAAAATGGTAAGTGTATGATTACCTTGTTTTACTTTACATTACTGTTTTGATATTGTCAGGTACTTTCAAATTTCGTGTCCAGTGTTTCGAAATTCATTCCACTCGTATGACATAGGAAGTTCTAATCTGAGGACAATGACGGCGTTGAGTTTTGTCGTAACATCCACTAAGACTGTCCAACTCAGCCCCGGGGATCGCGCTATATTAGGCCAGGGTTTGTTGAGGGAGAAACATCCGTTATGTCAGTTCAGCCAGAAATAGTCCTCCCCCTCATGGATACACAACTTTCCCACACCACCAGCTGAGAGGCAGACGGACAGACACGAGCTATTGTGGAAGCTTATGATTCTGCAAACTGTTTCCCTCCCACAAAGCACAGCACAATGGCCCAGCACACTACCGCCACCCACGTAACGACCTGTGCATACATCTTCCATCGCCCTGTGTTCCATCTTTCACGTTTTCACTCGCATTTTTCACTTTTGTATTAGGCCTTACTCCTGCTGCTCACTTATGCCTTAATCCTTCCTCTCACTTATGGCTCATTCCTTCCACTCATGTCTCACTCCTTCCACTCATGCCTCACTTCCTTCACTCACTAATGCCTCTCACATTCCACTCACTTATGCCTCGCTCCTTCCACTCACTTACACCTCACTCCTACTCACTTATACCTCACTCCCTCCACCCACCAATGCCTCACTCCTTCCACTCACTAAGCTCCTCTCATTTGATATCTTCCAGCCATTTCCTTTCCCCACTGATTTCTCTTCACCTGCATCCCCGCAACCTCACCTCTCATCATCTACCCTTCGTTACCACAGCCCTAACCACCCATCACGCACTCATCCCATATAATTTAGTATATTCACTTAAGCACGGTCAATATGATTATTATTTTCGGATTTAACTCTTATTTCATGTCTGTTATAAAGGACGTTTTTTTTAATATTTAACTTGCAGCGTGAAATCCCTGCTAGTTTTCATCTGCTTCTGCTTCTGATATCATTTTGGGAAGGTGAAAGGCCAGGTGAATTAACAGGTGGTAAGGACGTCCTGTGAGGCTGCCTGGAATGTGTGTTGGATTTTGTTTTAAGAGAACGGTGTGTCAGAAAATGAGCCCCGGCCCTGGTTGAATTCCTGGAGAAAAAATTGTGTATTCATAGAGCAGAGGCCGTCGAGGTGGAGCAGCGGTAGGATAAAATTAAAGCATACACAGCCTGCGCGCGCGCGCGCGCACACACACGCACACACACACACACACACACACACACACACACACACACACACACACACACACACACACACACACACACACACACACACACACCCATCTTATCACATCACAGGCATGTGCAGGGCATTGCAAACCCCCAGAGCAGCAGAACTTGAGGGTAAGCTGAACCGAAACTAATGCAATTATGCTCCCCTGTTGGTGCACGGATAATCTGTCTCCCGTGCCTGAGCTCTCTGTGTGCTTACCTGCCCGCCTACACACCCACCTTCCTACCTGCCTGCCTGACTCCTTGCTTATGTAGTCGCCTGCCCGCTTGCGTGCCTACCTGCCTACTTGCCTGCATACCTGCCTACTTGCCTGCCTGCTTGCCTGAGTGCCTGCTTGCCTGCCTGACGTTCCTTTCCTCCCCTTGGTTAAGTAGCAATGTAATCACGAGGCCATCGCCCTCTTGTGTGGCCCTGGTTCGCTGCAGGAAGATTGGCTCTGACACCTGGAAGTCCCGCTGCTGCCACACCCTCACCTGCCCCGTCTCTGCGTCTGACTTGCACAGCTGGAAAAGTAGAAGGATTAGATTAATTCCTTCAGTTTGATTATGCTCCATTTTCTCTAACCTGACAAAGATCTCGAACTCTTTTCAGCAGACTTGATGCACGTGTAGCCAGATTAGAGGCTTGATTTGACCACTAACTAGGGAGTCTCATTGTTACCTCATAACTAAGGCTTATCGAAATTTATGCAGTCACGATTTAGTACTTAAGTTGTGAAAGTGGCCCAGTTCCCTCCGATGAAAAGAAACCGACCATATATATTTTTTTGTTATTCATATCGTTACTCTCCGCGTCTCCACGTTTTTCTCGCCTAACCTACACACGAGAAGGAGGGTTACATTAATCCCTTCAGCTCCATTAAATGAACGTATTTTTAATCCAGGACTATCTCAAAGAGCGGCTCTGTTCATTTATCTCTCGCTAATGGTTTTTAGATGCGACGTGCTTTACAGCCGTAGACTTCAGCGACTTTAGTGAAGCCGCCCCACACACCACGCCACATCGTAACACCCTCACATCACACAACACAACTCACCTTTCCTCATCATCACACATCTGGGGTATTAACCAATGCTCCCTGATGGTGCCGTATCTAGTACTTTAGTGTTTATGTGCTTGTTCATCCACCACCTCACCTTCCGTATCACAGCATCGCCCCTGAGAAAGGCTCAGATTTACTTGCTTAGTCCGATTAATCCCACGTATTTTTCATTCACCGTTGCACTTCCCGCGTCTCGACGCCACAATTACACAGCTGCGGCACTCCATAACACAGTTTCACCATAACATACGTCCCATCCACTGTAACATTTCCAACGTAACATAATACCTCCGTAACATAATTCCACCGTAAAATACTTCCTGTCTCATATAACTCAGTTCCAAACCACTGTTGCATCATTCCCATCCGCCATAACAGAATTCGACAACGTGATATACTGCAACTCTTATGTAGTGCAACATAATTCCTTGTCATAACAATACCCGACCACCATTGCACAGTTTCAGTCCAAGACAATATAATTTACACGGATATGGCCATAGCACCAGTCGCATAGGGTGGCACTAATGAAGTGAATGGAAAGCTGGTGATCGGGATTACTGTAACTTCCATTTACATACTCTCAGAATTAAACTCTTCACCATCATCTTTTGCTGGCTCTTTTCAGTGTTTCTCAGACAGACAAAGTAGTCCAGCATATTCTCCTAAACACTTTCGGCTGACTGCTTAAACCAGCGTAGATGCCTCTTACACACTATACTATCTTCTCATAATTTAGGAAAATGGTGATTCAACACCCACCCTTAGCATCTGGGCAGAGGGTGGGAGCATCATAAATAACCCCACCTCCAGCCTCTCTCCTGGTGACGACCAAACGAAATGTCACCATTGTCTGACATTCTCTCAGGTTCCGCTGCATTTGTCATAAAGACTTTGTAGTTACTTGTAGAGAAGTATATTTTAGACTTGTGGTCGAGCGGCTTTTATATCTTGTAGTAGTTTCCCCACCAGATGTCATGTAGTGACGGGAGAGGTAAAGAATAGTATGGGACTATTTTTATTTGTCTTGTCAAATATTAAACATGTATAATAGTATAAGTCCTGGGTAGCTACCTCCCTGTCTCGCTATCTCTCTCTCTCTCTCTGTTCTAAGGCTAATCTCCGTCTCGACCTCTCTCTAGGGTCGCTTGTCTCCTTCTAAACTCTCTTTCCTAAAATCTGGTATAGTAAGGGTGTGTCACGTATGTTCCTCATGGCAACCGGATCTTTCTCACGAGAGGACTGCTGACAGCTAACTGCATCATCTCCTTACTGGCCGCTGTCGTCAGCTTTCCTCCGTGTAAGCATGTTTAGCGCTGCTAGATTCTCGCAGACACAACACCTTCTCATCATTTGACTTCCTGCTTCTATCTGTCTCTCTATCTATCTATTTATCTATCTATCTATTATGTAGTCCTATATTTGCTCGGCCGCGCGAAAATGGCGTACCATCGACATTTAATAGTTATAATATATTAATACATACTACATACACATTATAATGAACTTGTAAGCTAATTAAGTGAAATACATAATATTGTAAAGTAACATAATTGTATGAATATTGTATACCTATATTATTCATAGTAAATAGTGATTATTCAGTAATATTACATTTTAAATAAGTTGAATACATATTGGAATAAATGCATTAAAGTAAATTATTTAACTGTAATACAGTATGTACTTGGGTTATTATAGTGAAATGCATACATGCAAGAATAAAAATAGTTTAAAATTAAGATTATTGTAAGAGTTATTAATATTTCATTCAAAGATAATGGTACTGGTTTGTCATATATGGGTCATTCTTCTTTGTGTTATTATTATTATTATTATTATTTTTTTTTTTTTTTTTATATAATTAATACTATATACAAAATATATACACTTCATTCAGGGTGGTTAACTGTGATGTTAACTCTCCCCCCAATGACTCCAAATTAGCAATTCTTGCATGCATTCTGTGCATGGCCAACAGCAATACTGCAACTACAATGCAGATAATTATAAAGACAGAAGGTGCTTGGCTATACACATAATATGGGTTGAACATACTCAAACTCAAATCTTCCCAGGGCTTCATTGTTTCATTGATTAGCTGCATAGTTTCAAACTTAGGTGAAGTCAGCTTAATACTTGTGCTCATGTTTAAGTTCATATCAGGCAGTGGGTGGAAATGTTTGTGTGTATGGTTGATAATGGCGTAGTGATTGATGGTGGAAAAAGTAGACATGGATGGTGTAAATACCGCACAGTAGTCTGGTGCTATGTATAATCCTGAGGCTGATGTATGAGATGGTGGTATATCTGGACAGACTATGTAAACTGATGTGTTATGAGGGAAATAAAAAAACTGCGAGTGTCCAATGCGTTGATGGTGTACAAGTTTATCTGGAGCAAAAGTGAAGTTGCAATGATGATGAATATTGTTATTGCTGATGATAGCCATTTCACAAGGGACCGTATCAGTAGGCTGAAACGTGAAAATGTACGCAGGACAAAGATGAACAGCATGTAAGGATGTGCGGCACTTTCGCTCAATCGTTGACTCACTTGCGAAAGTGACAGTGTCTCGTCTCTTGGAGACCATGATGAGTTCGGTGTCTGTGTTGATGTTGATGATGACTAAAGTGTTGTTGTTTCTATAGGGGAAGGGGTGTATTTGGTATACTGTGAACAGGTCTTCCGTGATGAATGGTACATGAACTATCACTGATGTTGGTGTTAGTGTTGCTTCCAAGTACGGGTAATATTGCATAAATTCCCTACTGCGGAACAATGGCTTCAATTTATGTTTATGTATGCCTTGACTAACTATCTGACGTAGCTCATGAACTGGGAGTAAGTCATTTGTGATCTTGCCATCACCAGCATTCGAAATTCCTTGCATAAGTGCCCTGAAATGATCTCTAGTGTTCTCTAATTGTAGTAGAATCGTGTCAATATGTTCTGTGATGATGGAGAAGTGCTGGAAAAGAGTAACGTTACCCTCCAAGTCATTTATTTTATCTATACTCTCGAGAGCTACGTTTTCTGCTTGTTTCAGATTTTTCACAATTGTTTTCATTGCCGAGTTCTGTCCTGTGATGAATTTATCTTGGTATGTTAGTACCTGAGCTATCTTATTAAATTTTTTGTTTATTTCTTTAAGGTCATCCTCTGTAGCCAATCCAAAGATGTTCCCAAGAATTGCGCCGCCCAGATCGAACAAACCGCGCTTTTGGCGAGTACGTGTGATGTTGTTCCTGTCGCTCAGCACCTCTGTTCCATAAGATGGGAGATCTTGGATCATGACGAGCATAGTTGACTTCGCCTGTTCTAGTTTCCATTTCGCTAACTTCACCATTTCATCCACTTCCTTGGTGATATGTGATTGTGAAACATAATTCCCTATCTTGAAGTCCAGAGTTCGCATCGGCGTCGCAAGTCTTTCTATATAAGTAGGTAAGTCATACAAGTAATCTAGACTTATTTCAGTACTCATGACGTCCTTGACGATTGTAGTCGTGGCCGTTGGAGCTATGAGGCATCCTTGTCGTACTATATGCTTGGGGTCTAGGTGCGCATATACTCTTACTATGTATAGGAGAATCCATAGCATAAGTCCCTTCATCGTAACCTACCGAAAAAAAAAAATCTATTAATTTCCTATAAAGCTGTGGTTGATGATAGTGATGATGTGCGTTACGGTTGGCTGTTATTTCATTTATAGAAGGAGTTTAAATCGATATTTAATTCTCGTAAATGATGTACTGTAGATTTCATTGGAATAGTTGCACCTATGTTCGATTGTTTGGTATATGACCTTAATTTCTTTTTGTAATCATTGTTGTGTTCTTGCTTGGTTTCTTGAGGTACGTTCGCCTGTTCGGTTGTATCCGAGGCTGAATAATTATGTGATAATTCCCTTGAAACTCGTTTTAAATGGTCAATATGAACTTGTTTTTCCTCTCCACTTGAAAGTGACTTAATTAAAACTTTGTTTGCCTTTATGTTAATTACTCTGTATGGCCCCTCAAATTTAGGGGATAATTTATTGTCTCTCGTATGAATGACTCCGTAAACAATGTCTCCTAAGCTGATAGGTGAATCTTTTGCCTTCCTGTTAAATGCCTCCGTCATTTCTTCCTTGGACATCGTTAATTGTTTTTGCACTCTTTTGTGAATGTCCTGAAATTCACGTAAACGGAGTTTAGAGTAATCATCGTAATTGTATATAGGCATGCTGTCACCTTCTAGGAGCTCATATGGTAATTTTTTATCTGTGCCATATATAATGAAATGTGGTGTGTCACCAATGGATTTATTTATAGACCCATTAATGGAGGCCTCTACTCTGGGAATCCAATCATCCCAGCTTGCATAATTTTCACTGAGAATGTGTCGTAGCACATCTAATACCTTTTTATTTTGTCTCTCTACCAACCCATTCGATGCTGGGTGATAGGCTAAAACGTTAACCTTTTTAATGTTGTATTGTTTACATATTTCTTGTAAGATCTCAGAATTAAATTCTCCTCCATTATCACTTATTAATACCTTTGGGGTAGTAAAGCGACATATTACATTATCTGTTATTGCCTTTGCTACTGTCTCTGCTGTCTTATCTTTAATTGGAGCTAAAATGACATAACGGGAAAAATGATCCGTTGCTACGAATAAGTATAGGTTATTATTGTATGATAATGGCATCTTGAGTAAATCAACAGCGACAACGTCCCATGGTTGATGTGGTACTGGGTAATTACCCATCGGTGCAGGTGTGATTGGGTATCCTTTGTGTTTCGCACATGATTCGCATCTGTCTATATGATTGTGTATATCTCTTCGTAATGAAGGCCAGTAATATAACAGCTGGGCTTGGTTGAATGTCTTATCCTTTCCAGGGTGTCCTGCATGTGGGCTGTCGTGTATCATTCGTAATACTTGGGGTATCATGTCATTAGGTACTACCAACTGGTTAGTATTTCTTTGGCGTTTTGGTTGTTTAGAGTTAATTTTGTATAATGTATTATTGACCATTGTGAATTGTTCAAGTGGGACATGCAGTTTGGGTAATTGTATGTCATCTCCACTTTCTAACTTGTATATTACTTTTGACCATACTGGGTCAAGTCTTTGTGCCTTTGCGATATCCTCGTGGTTTGGGATATTTCCTTTGAGATCTAACGCCGCGACCTGAATTGTGTTCGGGTTCCTAGATAATGCGTCAGCTACTATATTCATTTTACCTTGTATATAATGTATTTGTACACTGTAGTTTTCAACTGTACATTTCCATCTTGCTCTCCTCCCAGAAAGGAGTTTTTCTTTAAACATACCCACCAGTGGTTTATGGTCGGTGAATAAGTGGATTTCGTAACCATATACCAAATCTCGAAACTTTTGTAATGCAAAAATCACTGCAAGTGCCTCTAAGTCTGTAGTGCTATAATTTTTCTCTGCACCTCTTGTCTGTCTGCTGGCAAATGCAATTGGTTGATTCTTTCCTCTTTTATCTTCCTGCATCAGTACAGCCCCTAATCCTTTAACTGATGCGTCTGTACAAATAAGAAATGATTTCGTGTAATTCGGATATGCTAAACAAGGTGCATTTGTTAGTTTAATTTTTAGATTGTTAAATGCCCTTTTTGTTCTTCTTCCCATTGGAATACAGCATCTTTTTTGAGTAGTTGGAATAGAGGGAAGGCTATATGAGAGAACTGTGGTACGAAGGACCTATAGTACCCAGCCAGACCTAAAAATTGTCTAACTTCGTCAGTCGTAGTGGGTTCAGGAAAATCTCTCACTGCCTGTATTTTGTCATCAGTGGTGTGAATACCATCAGAACTTAATTTGTGGCCTAAGAAATTTATTTCCTTAAAGCAAAATTTGCATTTAGAAAGTTTAATTTTTAATCCAGCATCACTAAGCTTTTGTAAGAGTAAGTCTAATTTCCTGAGATGATCCTTAATATTCTTCGTTGCGATAATAATATCGTCAAGATAAACAAATATTCCTTGTCCTAAAATTCCGGACAATACGTAATTCATAAGACGCTGGAACGTACCGGGGGCTGTCCTCAGTCCCATTGGCATTCTTGTATATTGATAATGGCCTCTGTTTGTTGAAAAGGCAGTGTATTTACGTGACTCCTGAGATACCGGAATCTGATAGTATCCGTTTAGGAGATCGATGGTCGAGAATATATTATTCTCAGGACCAATATTCTGTAGAACATCACTTAGCAATGGCATGGGAAATCTGTCAGGGATTGTGTGATTATTTAGTTTACGGTAATCTACTACCGCACGCATTTCTCCATTTCTCTTGGGCACAAAGAAAAGGGGAGCGTTCCACGGAGAAACTGAAGGCTCAATAATTCCAAGCTTTAACATTTCATCGACATACTGATTTGCAAGTGTACGTTGGGAGTGTGGTATGCGATAAGCTGGTACGAAAATTGGTGGTGTTTCTGGGTGCACATTAATCATGTGATTAATCAAGTTAGTACACCCTAATTGTTCTCCGGGCAAGGCTACGGTGTCCCTGTGTGTTTCCAGCAGGGTTAACAAATCATTTTCTTCGTCAAATTCACCTGAGTGAATTAAATTCTCTTTTATTCTTTCTCTATCCGTAGATTTTATCTCACTTGTTACTCCACCAATATTTATTTCCTTCACAGGGGCTAAACATTTTTCAATATTAACAATGCAAGTTCCCTTCTTCAACTGAACTTCCCCATTCATGTGATTAATAATGAATATCTGAGTTAGCCCTTCGTCGTTCGTATGACATAATGCGTTTTCTACTGACAATCCCTTTACTTTACATAATTCTTCTAAGACAAGAACAGTACTATTCCGTAATTTGCTCTTTATGGTAACCTTCATGTATGAATTAGGTGGTATAACCAAATCATTAGTGAGATGGGCTGGAAAAATTGATAAATCAGTACTGTTATCTGGGTCACTAATTCTGGAGGATGGGGTTGCTGGTGTAAGTGGATCTATACACTCATCTGTTTGTGTATGTTTGTTTAAGCCTTTAATATTACCAATTCTTTTTGGCTCTCTTCTACCAATCGGTGAGGGCTCTGAAAGTATTTCCTCTATAAATTCATTATCAAAGTCTATTCCATTCATTTGTGGGAGTATAGTTATGTTCTCAGTTCTCATGGATCTTAAGCCCAGTAACATATGAGCTTTAATTGCTAAGTTTTCAACGATATAGAACAATGCAGAGAATGGTCTTGTAGTTTCTGTGAAACTGAGATTTAATCTTATCATACCTTTTACTGTAATCTCTTGACCATCTACTGTGTTTAATTCTAAATCAGCTTCATCCAGAAAAGTTACTTTCTTTTTATTTTTAAGAATTCTATTTAGTTCTTCATGTGTTATTAAGTTCACTGGAGAGCCTGTATCTAAAAATAAGGAAACGTTTTGATCCTCACATACAGCTGGTATCAAGATACACTCATTTCCCAACATGCCTCCTATGTGAAGTTTAACCTTGTTCTTCTTTACGTTTGTTCGTTTTTTGTCATGACTTGGTCTTCCCCCGATTTGAACATAGACACAATTTTTTCTACTGTTTTGCAATCACTGGTCCAGTGCCCTTGGTATCTATGATGTCTACAGTAAGGATCAAATCCTTGTGTCTTTTGATTATCCTCTTTTGCCTTGATAAAGCATTCATACCTTGTGTGTCCTGGTTTTGCACAGTAATGACACAGAATGGACCTATCCCTTGACTGTGACCTACGAGGTGATTTCCCATAAAAAGTGTTGTTTATGGCGCGAGACCTGCTCGGGCTGCGCGAAAACTTATGAAACTGCCTGTAGGAAGGCGTGTGGGAACGAGGTCTAGGCGTCTTTGTTTGTTTGGGCTGCCTCATTTCAGGTCGCGATCGATTTTGTTCTCTGTTTGGGGTCGGTGTTGATGTTTTCACAGCTGATACTGTCTCAGGTACCCTGATTCTACCAGAATGTGCATGTGTGTCGACCACACCTGCTTTACTGCACTGCATCTCTACCTCGTTCATTAAGTCTAGTAAGCACATTCCAGGGATGTACGCGATTGTTTTGGCGATCTTAAGGGTTCTATCAGGTAATTTACACAAGGCAGCTACATAACCAATGATGTCCACGACGAGGTCTGGGGACATCTTTCCATCATCTGTTATCCACTTAGAATTCTCCAGAGTAGCTAATAGGGTTCTCTTGATTGTGGAGACATCAGCAGTTATTTCACTGAGCACATGGTTTGTAGTGTGCTCCCTTACAAGATCTACAATTTTATGTAATTCTGGAATTATACCTGGCAAGAAGTTCATACCTCCAGAAAATTTCTTCAGAAATTCAGTTTTAAATTCATCATATGTCCTAGCACGATGTAGCTTATCGGAGCGCAATAAATTGCTTGCTGGACATCTTTCCTGGCTTATGCAAGATGAAAAAATAGCAATTTTCTCTTGTTCATCTAGTATGTGGCGCTTGATGAACATTTGTTCGCACTGACTGATTAATAAAATGACATCAATGCGATCCTTGTCTGTGCCAGAGAATTTTGGGGCAGTCTTATCCTCGTGATACACAAAAACGTGAGGTGTGGTTTTTAGATCAGCAGTATTTGGTTCTTGATTCATATTTAATGATTGCCCTGTTAATTCAACTTGTACGAGTTTATCGTTATGTGAGGGAATGGTAGAATATGTATGACCGGACCGGTGAACCCTGTTAAGTATATTGGCATACGTATTCAAGGCAGCCGCAAAGTCGATACTCTCAACGTCTGAAGGGGTTTCCCACTCATCATCCGAAACTCCCGTATTTGTTTCCTTATCTATAACGTGTGGTGTGGGTTGTACAATGGGTGGGCTGTCTCTTAATTGTGAGTCTGATGTTGTGGCAATTTGTGTGTCATCTGGTATTAACGTGGGTGGTGGCGAAAATATTCCTGTCATTAAGATATGATGTTATGAAATACGCCTCTTGTTTATTTATGTCCTAGCAAACTAGATGATTAAATAAGTTGAATATAGCTAATTTTAGCACTGAGAAGAAATGAGCAAGTATAATTTTACCCACTTGATACAGATCGTAGAGGTGTGTCGATACAAAAGTCGATCTCGGAAGAAAATACAGGTTTGATTGAAGATCTCTTGATAATTCTAGTAGTGTGTTGATGGACGATATTACTCAGGAAACTCCATGGCCTGGTATTTGTAGTGGTTAACGGCTGTCCCAGGCAAACCTCAACATAGAACGTCGAATTTCCAACTTAACTGTGAAAATAAGTGAATATGAGTAGGAGCTATGTTAATAATGAGTAATGAGTAGTGGGTGAGAAGTGCCTGGTGTCAGTCACACGTTGCTTGGCATGGCAGACTCGCGTTGTGATGTCATCTCAGCACATGGTGACGTCGGCTTCCCACACTGGTAGCTGTTGTGAGTGAATGAGTAGCGATGAGTAACTTGAGTGAAGATGAGTTGTGAGTCGTGTCTCACTCTTCGTTTGTTTGTTCCCTTTATTCTATGTGGAAGTTTTCTCGGTCCTTTCTCTAGTGATTTACTCGTTGTGGGATGAAGACTGCCGCTACTTGTAGGTGCGTGTAGAAGAGTATACAGACGACGTAGAGTTGTTAATTGTAGTTGATTGTAGATGGCTGTAGTTGATTGTAGATGGCTGTAGACTTTGTAGAACTGAAGCTAACCTTGTAGTCTCGGTTGCTTTTGTAGAAATTTGCTTTTAATTCGGAGACGATGTCCGCAGATTTGCTGGTTTGTCGTTAAGCTACTTGCAAGGCGTCGAGTGATCTCTTGACCTCTGCATCAGCGTAATGATCTGGGAGACGGAGGGGGCATGATGGAGAGAATACTGTCAAGAGCAGATATTGTTGGTTCTTTTCAATCTTGATATTTTGTAGGAATTTAATGTTGATTCGTAGACGAGGTTCGTATACGTTCGCTGCTACCAAATGTCATAAAGACTTTGTAGTTACTTGTAGAGAAGTATATTTTAGACTTGTGGTCGAGCGGCTTTTATATCTTGTAGTAGTTTCCCCACCAGATGTCATGTAGTGACGGGAGAGGTAAAGAATAGTATGGGACTATTTTTATTTGTCTTGTCAAATATTAAACATGTATAATAGTATAAGTCCTGGGTAGCTACCTCCCTGTCTCGCTATCTCTCTCTCTCTCTCTGTTCTAAGGCTAATCTCCGTCTCGACCTCTCTCTAGGGTCGCTTGTCTCCTTCTAAACTCTCTTTCCTAAAATCTGGTATAGTAAGGGTGTGTCACGTATGTTCCTCATGGCAACCGGATCTTTCTCACGAGAGGACTGCTGACAGCTAACTGCATCATCTCCTTACTGGCCGCTGTCGTCAGCTTTCCTCCGTGTAAGCATGTTTAGCGCTGCTAGATTCTCGCAGACACAACACCTTCTCATCATTTGACTTCCTGCTTCTATCTGTCTCTCTATCTATCTATTTATCTATCTATCTATTATGTAGTCCTATACATTCGTGACTTCTCTTCCCATATTCCTCTCTGATGAACACCACCTCCCCTCCTCAAGATCTCTTTTTCCTCAATACTCTTACGACCTTATTGTTTTTTCCTGCTCATAATTCATACTGTATAACTTTGTATAAAAAAGAAGAAACTGTCGGCGTGATTCTTTAATTTAAACTTACAAGAACAAGTAGTAAGAACTGCTATATTTTAGCCTCTATATATCGTCCTAAAATTGCCAGCTTTCCATCTTGAATGCTGAGTTGTAATAGAAGATTATCACTGGAATGTGGTGCTACTGATGAAAACATCACTAGAATGTGGTGCTACTGATGAAAACGTGTTATGGACACCGTATAGAGCTGTAGTATTGTCTTATTCTGCCATTGTGCCAGAGGGATAAGCAACAGTATGACGACAATCTCCGACAGTTTCCGGTGGACGAGCTGTAATCAAATCCACCCTCCAGTCTGACTACACTTGGCCATCGTCTGAGCTGATAGGGGTTAGTTGGGGATCTCCGTCAGGTTAGAACAGACGAGGTTTATTCTTCCTCAACCCTCGTCGTGCAAATGTTAACTAGACAGGTGACTTTTTTTTATGTGTATACTTGCCAGTTCTTGTCAGTTTTATTCACTACAGGGGATATTTACCGTTGCAATCGGGTTAATGAACGCTGTATCTAACTCCCCCAGTTTGAAATATCTACTAAAGCCATCTCGAAAAAAGGAAAAATAAGATAGACCAAGCGTCATTGGAGCGCTGGTGCAGCACCTTCTATAGAGTTGCGACAGTTCAAGCCGGCGCCATGTTGTTTACCTGTGATGCATGATCAGAATGCATTTCACATCCGGTTATATTTATTTTGTGTTCAACATTGAATATGCTTTCCTAAATTACGTGAGGTTAACAGCATGGCGGTTCCATTACCGGAGCAGTCGCAATAATATTCTCTTTATGGAAAACAGCGCTGGCGAGGATGAAGCCCTAGCCCTAGCGGTACGTAACATAATTCCAGTTTAACTTAACACACTTCAAAGCAAATATTATACACGTTCAGACCAACCTGACTGAATTAAAGGTGAACTTAAAACGAATCCAAATTAGAAAAGAAAAACAAGAGCCAGCGTAACACGATTCCAGTCCAACAGCACACCAGACCAAAACATAGGACAGTTTAACACGATTTCACTACACCTTAACACCGTCCACCCACCCACCCACCAAAAAAAAGTCGGCTTCACAGATTTCCACTCTCCCGTATCACAGTTCAGAGCTCACCGTGCCGATATACAGGCCTCTGAGTGAGATGAAGTCGTAGCAGCAGCGGTATTTGTTTCCAGTGTAGCAGTAGTTGGTGCGGGGCGTCTCCATACACCCCCTACCTAGGTCCTCGAGCAGGCACTACACAACCTCTGACTTGACCTAAATGACCGTGTACCTGGAGTGGGATTTTCCTACATTACAATCGTTTTTACAAGAAGAACTAGACCAGGAAGGGTTTTTTCACCGCTTTCCCTAACCATTCTGCAGAAAACAAGCATTAATTTTCGTCTCATAACTAAGGTGTATTTATGAAGTTAAACAGGCGACAGGGACAGACTCGATAGCCTCCTTGTCGGTCCTGGAAATCAAAGCCTGAGTTGCGACAGGGAATTGATCAAAAGTGCATCTGTGTATCCGGCCTCGTTGGTGTTTGGTTGGGCGTCCTTGATTACATACACCAGACACACATTAATGGGGAGGGGAAAGGGTGCAGTGTTAGGCAGACTCACCAAGCAAAGCCAGTGGATAGATGGAAGGGGTTATGAGAGGCAAAGAGACTGGAAGTATGAGAGGGCGAAGGGTGAAGGGGAAAGACTATGGAGAGAGAGAGAGAGAGAGAGAGAGAGAGAGAGAGAGAGAGGGTAAGGGCGTGAGAAGATAGAGAAAACTGAGGTATGAGAGATAGAAGACACGTGACGGGAAGATAGAAACTGTATGACTGCGAAGGAAACCACTACCAATGCTGCTTAGGAGGAAGGACGGGGCCAGGAGAAGGACCAGTTGACGAGGAGGGGAATATCAGTCGTAGGAACAAATGTCGAGTCTTGATAAGTGCGGGCCGTATTTTATGAGTTGGGGATAATTACAGAAAAATATAAATGTGACTGACAAGGAGAGCACCCAAACCTTCCCCCAGATCACGACACGCAACCGTCGATGTATATTCAGGTCCCTATATTCAGTTCTAGGTAATGAACAGACTGGGGCAATTGAGGCCCCTGCCCAGAGGTCCCGTAATCGGTCTGGGAATCGAACCCGGAACCTCTTGCTCTCTGGACGAGTGTGCTTAGAGTTAACACGAACGCCCTCTCCCACCCCCTGCGGATGATAGAGGGAATGGAGATGAGTAGGTATGTTAGCCGACTGAAAGGCTGATAAACCCTGAACTTAAGCTTTGTTCCGGCCAGGCGTACTAGGTTGGGTGTCCGTAACTCCTTCAATCCAATGACGTATTATTATTATTATTATTATTATTATTATTATTATTATTATTATAGTTGCTGTTGTTATTGTCCTTACCGGCACTGTTGTTGGTATTGTAGTTGTTGTTGTTATTATTCTTGATACCCCAAGACGATTTTATTTGCTTTTGTGAGAGACTGTTCGAACTTGTGAAGCGTTGAATAACACCACTGGAAAACATCTCTCCTATGAGTACTGAAATCGTATAACAAAAAAAAAAAGAAAAAAAAAAAAGAAAAAAAGATCCTGGGAGTGAAGAGGTTAACAAAACACCAGACACAGAGTAGCAGATGGGCAGAGTGGGCGATTGATGGAGTGGTTAACAAGAAAGCAATCATTATCCCCCTACGCTGCAACACGCACCGTCGACGTGCAGTGAAGGTCCCTATTTCAGTTCTAGACGCGGAAAGGCTCCATTAAGTCCCGTGGTCGACCTGGAAATCGAACCCGGGACCATTTGTTTCCGAGGTCGACTAATATGTGCACTGGAGCAAAAAAATGATCTTTACAGCATTCTGTTTTGCATTTTGAAACAGTGAACGAAACGGATGACAATATTCTTCAGTAACAGCTCATAGTTGTACATGGCCTGTAGTTTAATCTGTACGACATGAAGAAAGAACTTAATGCAACACGGAAAGTAAACCGTTCGTTCAGAAGGATTTGCCTAAAGAAGAAAAAAAAAAGGCAACAACGCTCATTATGAAACCATCGGTCATCTGTGTGAAGATCATTTTTTTATCTAATCTCTCTCTCTCCCTCCCTCCGTCCCTCTCTCTCTCTCTCTCTCTCTCTCTCTCTCTCTCTCTCTCTCTCTCTAATTCTCTTCATTTTCACCCCTATCTCTCATTTTCGCCCTCTCCACGCCCCAGAACACGTATCAACCATTACTCCCACACCCTCCCTCAATATTCTCTCGACCTACTTCCTCCCCCTTCTCTCTCTGTTTGTCTATCTGCCTGTCTGTCTGTCTATCTGATCATCCATCCATCCATCTATTCATCAATCCATGCATCTGTATCTATCACCCGTCTAGTCAGGTCATTCATTCATCACTTTATACGTCATTCTAGGTATATATCTCTCATCCTCTCTTCATGGCTGTTGGTATATGCGGATGTGAGGTGCAGTCCTTCAATCCATCCACCTAGCAATCCACCAAGGCGTTCGTCGTTCGTCCACCCATGACTTCCATTCAGTCCACATGGCTAGTAATCTGTGTAGGTGTGCTGCTAACGAGGCCCTGTTAGTCTTTCAGTTATTACACACACACACACACACACACACACACACACACACACACACACACACAGATTTGATCAAAAAATGGTCTTTACACAGATGAACTGAGCTGCGCCATGGACCCGTCAAAGGGGAGGGGTGGGGTGGGGCTTGAGGAAATGGACGTGGTGAGCGGAGGAATGGACGGAATGACCTAGAAACCTGGTGCATGACGGAGCTGGGGCAGGAAAATAATTTACCCCGTGAAACTAGGTCGCGGAGGATTAGTGTTTTGAGTCCAGTGAAGATAATATTCCAAACTGTCCTCCAAGAATAGGGATATGGGAGGGATGGCAGATAAAAAAGTAAGAAGAAAAGGAAGAAAGAAAAGGGCCATGAATGTATAGGCTAGCGTGTGAGAATGGGTACCGTAGGATTGATGCTTTGAATGCTGTGAAGGTTGGTTTTAAAAGGTTTCGCCAAGAAGAGGAGAAGTTCGCGTTGCCAACATGTGTCTGGGTTCGTGTGATGCTGGAAAAATGATGTGTAAAGGTGATGGGGCTGAGAGCGAAAGAATATCTGGGTGAGAGAGAGAGAGAGAGAGAGAGAGAGAGAGAGAGAGGTAATTTCCATGTTGACAAGGGGGTACAGAGATAGAGAGAGAGAGAGAGAGAGAGAGAGATGTAATTTCCATGTTCACAAGGGTGTACAGAGAGTGAGAGAGAGAGAGAGAGAGAGAGAGAGATGTAATTTCCATGTTCACAAGGGTGTACAGAGACCCAGAGCAAGTGCCTTTGATCTCTACAGTGTATGGCGATAAACATTTTCTAGTAAGCAAGCTACACGAACAGTCACGGACCAAACCTGGCTTACTATTTCACCTGTTATTCACTCCTGGCTAATCTAAATAAAGTCAAGCTGTGGTTGTGTGTGTCTGTGCGTTTGTTCGTTTTTTTCTTTTTTCTTTTTTCTCGATTTTTTGGTTAGGATCATTGTGGGCTCAATGACGGAATGGAAACAGAGATAATGATAAATGCAAACATTTTGTGATGGGAAGGCTATTAGTCTCGCGAATTTTTACAGGCTAGCCCTAGTATTTATATTAGCTGAGAGAGGCTTTGTGTGTTTGTCTGCCTGTAGATGACTCTGATAAATGACGAGGCAGGAAAGAAAGTGACGGACAAACCCTAAGCTGTGAAGTAGACGTTGTAGAGTAGTGGGTGAACTTTTTTCCTTGGGTGTAAAATCTTTCCTCTCCTGTAGTGCCGTATGACGCTGCTTACTATACAAGTGCTGGGTGAAGAGGTCGCCTGTATCATGTCACTACGAAGACAGGGCTTCCCATTTACAGGTCCCCACTTGCTTCTATACGCTGACGCCTGTTTAACGCTTGCCACCACCAGATACATTTTTTTTTTCTTTTTTTTAACTTGACAGATTCTGGTCATGATCAGGCAGTTAGTGGAGGGTTTTCCTAATTCTTCCAGTGTAAAAAAAAGAAAAAAAATCTGCGGTGAATTAAATCGCCTGGTAGTAGCAAGGATGGCATAAACGGGCACCAGCGGACTGAGGGATTAAGTTGCCATTTTTGATAATTAAGATAATACGTGATCTGTACAGTATACCCTTTATCCCCTGGAAGAGATTAGGAAGAGGTTCAAGGTTGTAATCTCGAGAGCTTAAGAGGTTTCCAGATACATCTTCCCTCGTCACTAGTCTCATAATTTTTTTGTCATTTGACTCGCAGTACAGGAGGTGTATGGCATGTAGGAGGACTATTGAACACTGGGAACGGGCTATGAAGTTTGTGCCCAGAGTCGGAAACATAAAAAAAAAAAAATTGCGACCACCACCACATTAAATAACTCTGAACTTCACTTCGGGGTTATAGGAGCTAAAGGTGGTTAGAGGAGGGGAAGGAAAAAGACGGGACGGAGACTCAGATACAGGAAGTTGAAGAAGAGTATGTGGAGGAAAAAAAAGAGTTAACACAAGTGAAATAGGAAGAGTAGGAGGAGAGAGGTGTGAGTAGCTGGAGGAGGAGGAGGAGGAGAATAAATAGGAATTGAAATAGGAGGAAGAAGAGTGTATGGAGACCGAAAGATTTGGAAAGGGTGGAATAGCTGGAGATGGACAGGAAGAGTTAAAACAGGAAGATGAGTAGGAAGAAATAAATAGAAGCAGCAGAAATAGAAGGAAAGGTATAGACTCGGCGGGGGTGAAGAGGAAAGATAGGAGCTGATGAGACAGGATTAATGCGTGGAGGAAGATGGGAGAGTTAGAAGAGGTAAACACGGGTGAATAAGAAAAAAAATGTGAATAGAGGGGAAGTGAGGAAGGAAAAAGAAAAAAGTGAGTGAGAAGTGAAGGAGATGACTGGATGGGAGGAAGACAACAGGAGAAAGGAGCAGCTGAGAAGTGAGGAAGATGAAAGAAATGATGATTTAATGAGAGAAAATTGAGAAGTAAGAAAGATGACAGAAGAGATGAGTAACTGAGAAGTGAGGAAGATGATGGGAGAAAGAAACAAATGAGAAGATGATAGGAGAAAAAGGTAGATGAGAAGTGAGGAAGATGATAGATAGAAATTGATGAGAAGATGAACAGTAAAAGGATTGTCAGAGAAATGAGGAATATAATAGAAGAAATAAGTGGCTGACAAACGAGGAAAATGGTGGGAGAAAGAAATGGATGAGAAATGAGGGAGATGACAGAAGAAAGGGGAAACTATGACTAGCGGAGGTGGTAGTAACTGAACACGATGTGACAAATGACGTTGGTACAGAGAGGAGGGGTGGAAGTGGTTCTGATATCAGGTTACAATACTTCCTCTAATAATCTATCTGACCGTCAGTATAGGATCAATCAAGGACGCTCCACTAGTGATCCTCTGACATTTCTTCCGGCATTCCCATCGCCTTTCTTTCCGGATTTTGGAAAAAAAAAAAAAAAAAAAATGACGCACTAGCCGTATCCAAGAGCTTTGACCAAGCCTGACATAAGTGGTACATACACTCAGAATAGGTGTTGTAAACCGTGACTGTTCTCCTCGAAAGCTTTCAACATTGGTGTTCCTGAGGCTTCCCTCCCTTCACAGCTCTCTCTTGACCTGCACATTTATTCCTTTCCATTCGTATACCACGCCAACGATTTCACCCTAAACTTTTTGCCATTTTATATATATATATATATATATATATATATATATATATATATATATATATATTTATATATATATATATATATATATATATATATATATATACAGTATATTGTGTGTGTGTGTGTGTGTGTGCGTGTGTATAAAGTACCAAGGACTCATTTTCTCCACCTATCCACTCGCCACAGTATTCCAGAAGGGTATTATTACCTTACGTCCAGTAACAAATACTTTTGTTTTTCGCTTCTCAGTAATCTCGGCATCTCTGGGTTACGTCATAGGGTTTTTCTTCGAGCAGCTCATTACTCTTACAGTACATAAGTAGCCTTACAGAAGTGCAGTGTATCATTTCTTACTTTTTCTTTAGGCCAGCACTTTGTACACACACACACACATTCCGGTTTAGTTTTGCATCATTTTGCACTTCTCGCTATCATATAATGCCAGAATACCATAGTGTGTCCTTAATACAACAAAGAAAATTGATCCATAAGCCAAGATAAAGAAAACGCATTGCACGAAATGAGTAAACATGGGACACAATTTCCACTTCATTATGCAGATTTTTTTTTTCTTCTGTTCACTTATTACAGGTTTCTATAAATAATTTGATGCAATAAATACAACGTGGCTCATATACAAGGCTCCTTTTCCACTCCATTGGCGGGCTCTTGCTTATTGTGAGGACGACTTAGCGTTTGTCAGTATCAGTCTTGCATTATTTATTTTCTACTCCCACTGACAAACCGACGCCCACACCAGCAGACGAAGCCGACCCCACAAGACAAAATATCGCCAGTTGAGGTATTTCTGTAGCGGTATACAAAGATTAATGAATTTGTACACGAATCGATGCCTCACACACACACACACACACACACACACACACACACACACACACACACACACACACACACACAGAATGATGACATTATTATTATTTTTTATTGTTGTTATTATTATTATTATTATTATTATTATTATTATTATTATTACCAACGTAAGTCTGATATGTATTGCACTGCTAAATATCTCCACACAAACACTTATACTGTATTCCACATAATACTCCGCGAATAATGATATAGTTTTTTCCATGCATAAATTCATCTCCCCCCCCCCACACACACACAAACGCACACACGGCCATTCCTGGGGGTAGGGTTCAAGCAAAATATATTTGCCATCAGGAAAAAGCATTTGTTCCTCTGCGAAAATAGTGGACGTCCGCTACACGAGTCCCCTTGTACGAGTACAGAGGAAGTTAAAGATGGCTGTGTTTTAACCTTCCGGTACGGAAAAAATAATCAGAAACAAGAACACACACACACACACACACACACACACACACAAAGTCCTCAGCAGGGTGCGACGAAATGCCGATTCGGCATCAGTTATCGATTCGGCATTAGAATTACCGAATCAGCAAGTTTGATTGCAAACTCTGATATATATTATCATTATACAGCTTCATACAAATCCCATTATATGAATTTTAGTCAATACGTTGTTTTGTTGTTAGACTTTTAATAAAAAATGTGGCCTTGATGCGAATTCTCTGTCAAGGTGAACACTGTTTACATGTTCTGACTGATTGAAATATTTATTGTTGTACAGGTATACACAGCACATAAACAGCACAAGAAGGTGGTTGGTCTTGCCACACACCGTCTTAAGCAGGCCTAGTTATATACAGGCATTGGTTACAAATTCTGTGATTTGATAATCAGGTGTGGGTATGCCAGAATGAAATATGCATAAAGTATTGTAGAAGTTTTTATTACAGAGATAGTTTAAACATCTTTGTACATAATATGTATGTATGTATGAACACTGGGTAATCATTGGGGGGTAGGGTTGAGCCGTCCCTTTTTTCATAAAGTTGTACGGAAGGCAAGTAAGGTGAAAAAAGTAACGCTGGAATATATTTATGCGTAATTCAGTCATGTGTCCCTGTCTCTACTTAACATGTCAACCGTCTTTACCTTGATAGAGAAAATACGCCTTAAGGACAGATTTTTTATTTAAAAAAAAAAAAAAAAAGAAGTAAACAACAGTCAGCAAATTTTCGCGTAATGAGATTTGTATCAAGCTATCCGGTGATTTAAAAAACAGAAAACACAGGACCTTATCGGCAATGAAGGCTTCTCAGTACCTCTTCCGCAGCGATTTATTCTGCAGATTACACCCCAATATTCTCTAAAATATTACGGGTGCAAGATGTGTCGCTACCTAAAATGCATGATTAGCAAAGAACAAAATACCAAGTTGCAATAATAAGTCGCTGTTAAGAAGGCGCTGCGACTCCTACACTAAACTTATAATTCCGTTTCGGTAATTCCTTTGCCGATTCGTTATTTCTATCTCACCGCTGGGGCTCACTGGGTTAAAAGTTACATAAGCCTTACTCCTTCAGTACGAGATTCAGGAACCTTACGATCAATTCCCAGTCGTTACAGAGGCTTCCCGCGTCTCTTGTTCCTCCTGGGATAACAAAGCTTAGTTACGAGAGGACAAATACCGTTGTTGGAGTTTGTGTCTTTTTTTCTGCAGGGCGAAAGACGGGAAGCGGCTGCCGAATTTTTCCGTACCTCTAGCTAATTCCTGCAAAAAAACAAAGCCAAGTTACGACAAGGAATCATTTGTAAATAATGTCTATGAATTCCTTCCAGAAGCATTACGGCAAAATGGGACAGTCTTCAGGAGTCGTATTTATAACACATCCTAAATAATTTTTTCAATAAACGTCTCTGCATGACGGTTAACACTTATCACCAATCATACTATTTCTTGTAATTTATCACTTGAGCATTTGCACAATTTGATTATAAAGTTTTTGGTAACTGTGTATGTAAAACGAAAGTACTGTATATACTAGGAATATAATGCATAACTTAATCTTCAGAGTTTATTGAGACTGAAATATCGTCAACAAAATCAGACGGATGAGGTTAGGTCTTGGGATGCTTATGAGGCAAACACATGAGATGCTTTGACATGAGAGCAAACACCTCAGTAGTTGACCTTTAAAGTGGGTTGATATAGTTGTTTTGGAAAGGAGGTGGTCATGTTGAGGGAATGGAGAATGAGAGACTGACTAGAAGAGTGTATGTGAGTGAGGACGAGGGGAGAGACCATGGATGAGATGAAGGGCTGGAAAGGTATATGAGAGAGGGGTGTGTGGGCTGGGGGAAGGGCAGCTAAATGGCAGAGGACCGGATGACATGCAGGTGATTTGTTCATGTCAGCTCCTTACAGGATTAAGGTTTCTGACAATGGGTAGATAGACAGATAAATACACTGATTGATTGACTGACCCATGAATTAATAGGTGGATGCGGCAGAACCAATCCCTTTTTGAGTTATTAATCTCACAGTGGTTATCTCCTTAATGACTCTCGTGCAGTAGATACAGAGAAATATTAATTACCATTTCTATCAGACTAACACAAACTAATACAACTTAGGCAGCACCTCCAGCTGGTAGGGTTGTAGGGTGAATGGAATCCCTCCCGTGTAATAACTCGCTCGTAATTACAGTGAATAAAGCCGTCCCAGGATAACACGAATCATATATAAATTACGGCATCGTAGTGAAGAGGTTGTCATACAGCATGGAGGCTATGGTACAGGGAGGAGCAAAAGCTGGCCGACACTTCTCTGCCGACAGAGGCGTACAAAGTGTTACATGAGCTATTTTTGCTCGATAACAGTATGAAGCACAGCAAAGAGTTTAAGGATACTCCCCATGGTGTGAGTAGCAGTGGAAAATATGGAAGATACGACACTGCTGGTAAAGGAATGTCCGTGAAATATTGTTCAAGGCTGTACCTACACTATATGTCTTAGTTACAGAACATGTTGATTTATGAAGGACGTGAATGTCCATTGATGAAGGGCGTGAATGTCCAGTGATGAAGAGCGTGAATGTCCAGTGATGATGGGCGTGAATGTCCAGTGATGAAGGGCGTGAATGTCCATTGATGATGGGCGTGAATGTCCATTGATGAAGGGCGTGAATGTCCAGTGATGAAGAGCGTGAATGTCCAGTGATTAAAGGCGTGAATATCCAGTGATGAAGGGCGTGAATGTCCAGTGGTTAAAGGCGTGAATGTCCAGTGATGAAGGGCGTTAAAGATACAGCTGTGAAGGGCGTGAATGTCCCTCTTGCCCTCACCCGTGACTGTTGAGTGTTGTTTCACTGCGCACAGAAAACATACATCTGAACAAATTTCTGCAGTTTTTCCCCAACTTCTATAAGTCATTAACGTTATTTTTGAGAAACCTGAACATTCAATTATATTATATACAAAGGCCAACACGGCTCCACTCAGTGACTCAGAGTAAGATTATTTGCCGCCACAGCACATATCTTACTGAACTAAAATAAATAAAAATCGACTGTGAGCCTTAGCAGAAATTTAGTGTTAAATATTACGCGTTGACGACGGATCTGCGCTATGAACTGGTAGTTCTGCGCCCTAGTTAGATCCAGAGCTAGCGCACAAGTGGATTTATTTCTGCGCGGGCAAGGGAGGCCGCTTCTTGCGCCACGGATGGATCGCTTGGTTCTGCAGGAAATAACACATGACTGAAAATATTTACTTTGTGGGATTCCTTTTTTGGAAGCTCTTTCTTTTTTTGCAGTGTCTCTCCTCTGTGGATTGATTTGATGGAGGAATATATTTAGGGAATTAAACTAGCGTCTGGCAATAGATAGATAGATAGAAACTAGCCATATCTTTCCCTGCCTGATATATATATATATATATATATATATATATATATATATATATATATATATATATATATATATATATAATATTGGGGATGAGGTGTTATGGTGAGAGATGAGTGTCATTTGTTGTGTATAGCCAAGCAGTGCCACCAGAATGCAATACAGCCTCTCGTAATTTGGCTGGACGAGTCTAATATCTAAAAAAAAACCTTTCCGACAACCTGCTAATAAAATAAAAAAAAATAGAAAAATAAATAAGCTTGTGAAAATGAGTGGCGTAGTTCAGTAAAAGAAAAAAAATATGAGTGTACAATTCATCTGTGTTTGGATTTTTGTTTTCTTACTCCCGTAGACTTGTCATACATTGAGAGTAGCTGCCTGACACTTGTCTGCCGGATGATGATGATGATGATTATTATTATTATAATGACCATAAATGTAATATGTACTGCATTGATAAAAATCGTCACACATACTCTTGTTGTATGTTCCACATACTCTGTTCTGACAATGATATAGATTAATTCCATGCATATTCTACACACACACACACACACACACACACACACACACACAAAGTCCTCGGCTGGGTGCCACAAAATGCCAACTCTGCATCAGTGACCGAATCGACAATTTTGATTGTCAATTATGATATATATTATAACTATACAGCTACATACAAATCCCATTCTGTAATTTTCGTCAGTACGTTGTTTTGTTGTTAGACTTTTAATTAAGGAATGTAGCCGTAATGGGATTTCTCTGTCAAGATGAAGACTGTTTACATGTTCTGACTGATTGAAATATTTATTGTTGTACAGGTAAACACAGCACATAAAAATACAAGAAGGTGGTAGGTCTTGCCACACACATCTTCAGCACACATAGTTACATACAGTCAGTGGTTACAAATTCTGTGGTTTAACAATCAGGCGTGGGTAGGCCAGTTTGAAATTTGCATAAAATATTGTAGAAGTCATTTAAAATTATTTCAGAAATATTTTAAACAACATCTTTGTACAGAATATGTGCAGTATATATGTATAAACACAGGTAACGTATGAAAAAAAAAAAAAAAAAGGAATATATTTATGCGTATTTCAGTCATGTGTCCCCATCTCCACTTACTGAACACGTCAACCGTCGTCACCTTGACAGAAAGAAAACGCATTAAGGACAGGTTTCGTATTAAAAGTCAAATAAATAAAAATCTGTCAACAAATTTTCACATAATGAGATTTGCATCAAGCTATCCTGTGATTTACAAAACAAAAAACTCAGGGCCTTACCGGCAATGCAGACTTCGTAGTACCTCTTCTGCAGCGATTTACTTTGTAGATATTTTCTTCCATATTACCGATGCAAGATGAGTCAGTACGTAAAATGCATGATTAGCATAAAACAGAATACCAAGTTGCAAATGGCTTAATAAGTCGCTGTTAAGAAGGCGCTGCGACACCTACACTAAACTTAAGATTCCGTTTCGGTAATTCCTTTGCCGATTCGTAATTTCCATCTCACCGCTGGGGTTCACTCGGTTAAAAGGTTACATAAGCCTTACCCCTTCAGTCCGAGATTCAGGAACCTTACGATCGTTTCCCAGTCGTTACAGAGGCGTCCCGCGTCTCTTGTTCCTCCTGGGATAACAAAGCTTAGTTACGAGAGGACAAATACCGTTGTTGGAGTTTGTGTCTTTTTTTCTGCAGGGCGAAGGACGGGAAGCGGCTGCCGAATTTTTCCGTACCTCTAGCTAATTCCTGCAAAAAACAAAGCCGAGTTACGACAAGGAATCATTTGTAAATAATGTCTATGAATTCATTCCAGAAGCATTACGGCAAAATGGGACAGTCTTCAGGAGTCGTATTTATAACACATCCTAAATAATTTTTCCAATAAACATCTCTACATGACGGTTAACTCTTATCACCGATCATACTATTTCTTGTAATTTGTCACTTGAACATTTGCATAGATTTGATGGTAAAGTTTTTGGTAACTGTATAAGTAAAAGGAAAGTACTGTATATACTAGGAATATAATGCATAAGTTAATCTTCAGAGTTTATAGAGACGGTGAAATATCGTCAAGAAAATCAGACGGATGAGGTTAGGCCTTGGGATGCTTATTAGGCAAACACATGAGACGCTTTGAAATGAGAGCAAACACCTCAGTAGTTGACCTTTAAAGTAGGATGATATAGTTGTTTTGGAAGGGAGGTAACTAAGTGGAGAGAATGGAGAATGAGAGACTGACTAGAAGAGTGTATGTGAGTGAGGACGAGGGGAGAGACCATGGATGAGATGAAGGGCTGGAAAGGTATATGAGAGAGGGGTGTGTGGGCTGGGGGAAGGGCAGCTAAATGGCAGAGGACCGGATGACATGCAGATGATTTGTCCATGTCAGCTCCTTACAGGATTAAGGTTTCTGACAATGGGTAGATAGACAGATAAATGCACTGATTTATTGACAGATTGACTGACCCATGAATTAATAGGTGGATGCGGCAGAACCAATCCCTTTTTGAGTCATTAATCTCACAGTGGTTATCTCCTTAATGACTTTTGTGTAGTTGATACAGAGATATATTAATTACCATTTCTATCAGACTAACACAAACTAATACAACTTAGGCAGCACCTCCAGCTGGTAGGGTTGTAGGGTGAATGGAATCCCTCCCGTGTAATAACTCGCTCGTAATTACAGTGAATAAAGCCGTCCCAGGATAACACGAATCAAATATAAATTACGGCATCGTAGTGAAGAGGTTGTCATACAGCATGGAGGCTATTAAGTACAGGGAGGAGCAAAAGTTAGCCGACATTTCTCTGCCGACTGAGGGGTACAAAGTGTTACATGAGCTATTTTTGCTTGATAACAGTATGGAGCACAGCAAAAAGTTTAAGGATACTCCCCATGGTGTGAGTAGCAGTGGAAAATATGGAAGATACGACACTGCTGGTAAAGGAATGTCCGTGAAATATTGTTCAAGGCTGTACCTACACTATATGTCTGAGTTACAGAACATGTTGATTTATGAAGGACGTGAATGTCCATTGATGAAGGGCGTGAATGTCCAGTGATGAAGAGCGTGAATGTCCAGTGATGATGGGCGTGAATGTCCAGTGATGAAGGGCGTGAATGTCCAGTGATGAAGGGCGTGAATGTCCAGTGATGAAGGGCGTGAATATCCAGTGATGAAGGGCGTGAATGTCCAGTGATGAAGAGCGATATCCAGTGATTAAAGGCGTGAATGTCCAGTGATGATGGGCGTGAATATCCAGTGATGAAGGGCGTGAATGTCCAGTGATGAAGAGCGTGAATGTCCAGTGGTGAAGGGCGTGAATGTCCAGTGATGATGGGCGTGAATATCCAGTGGTGAAGGGCGTGAATGTCCAGTGATGAAGGGCGTGAATGTCCAGTGATGAAGGGCATGAATATCCAGTGATGAAGGGCGTGAATGTCCAGTGATAAAAGGCGTGAATGTCCAGTGATGAAGGGCGTTAAAGATACAGCTATGAAGGGCGTGAATGTCCCTCTTGCCCTCACCCGTAACTGTTGAGTGTTGTTTCACTGCGCACAGAAAACATACATCTGAACAAATTTCTGCAGTTTTTCCCCAACTTCTATAAGTCATTAACGTTATTTTTGAGAAACCTGAACATTCAATTATATTATATACAATGAATGAATAAGTGATGACGCAGCCCTGAGGGGATATTCTCGCGCATTTGGTCTGATCAGCTAGTCAGGTCAGGTGCGGGTAAGGGGATGGGTCTGTTATGATGTGGCAGGGGTAAACCAGTTCTGCTGTCGGGCCCTGCTGCGGATGTCACTGATTGCATTGCCCAGTTGACCCTTGTGCGGTGTGGTGCGGTGAGGATCTGTCCGTTCTCCCCTTTGGGGCTAAGATGCGAATGAATGTGTTTGAATGGATGAGTAAATGGAGAGTGAGTCGTCCTGTCTCGGCTACCTCCCTTTCCTTGGGGGAAGCAGCCTAGGTATATAGATAGATAGATAGACAAAGGCCAACACGGCTGCACTCAGTGACTCAGAGTAAGATTATTTGCCGCCACAGCATATATCTTACTGAACTTAAATAGATGAATAAAAACGGACTGTGAGCCTTAGCAGAATCTAGTGTTAAATATCACGCGTTGACGACGGATCTGCGCTATGGACTGGTAGTTTTGTACCCAAGATAGATCCAGAGCTAGCGCACAAGTGGATCTATTTCTGCGCGGGCAAGGGAGGCCACTTCTTGCGCCGCGGATGGACCACTAAGTTCTGCAGGAAATAACATGTGACTGACAATATTTACTTTGTGCGATTCTCTTTTTGGAAGCTCTTTCTTTTTCGCAATGTCTTTCGTCTGTGGGTTGATTTGATGTTGTAGGTGATCGGAGGAATATTTTCAGGGAATTAAACTAGCCACATCTTTCCCTGCCTGATATCAATAATGTCGGGGATGAGGTGTTATGGTGAGAGATGAGTGTCATTTGTTTTTGTGCATAGCCAAGCAGTGCCACCAGAATGCAATACAGCCTTTCATAATTTGGCTGGATGAGTCTAATTTAATGCCTAAAAACACGTTTCCGACATCCTGCAAATCAAATCAACCCACACAAAAAAAATAAATAAGCTGGTGAAAATGAGTGGCGTGGTACAGTAATATATTTAAAGAAATAAACAAATATATATATATATATATATATATATATATATATATATATATATATATATATATATATATATATATATATATGGGTGTACAATTCATCTGTCTTTGGATTTTTCTGTATCATATTTCTGTAGACTTGACATACACTGACAGTAATTGCCTAACACTTCTCTGCTGGATGATGATGATGACGATGGTGATGATGATGATAATGATGATGATGATTGTTATTACCGTATTATTATTATTATTATTATTATTATTATTATCATTATTATTATTATCGTTATTATTATTATTATTTTTATTTTTATTATTATTATTATCAACATAAATCTGATTTGTACTGCATTGCTGAAAATCTTAACACATACTCTTGTTCTTTGTTCCACATACTCTGTTCTGACAATGATATGGATTAATTGTATGCATATTCTACACACACACACACACACACACACACACACACACACACACACACACACGAGAGAGAGAGAGAGAGAGAGAGAGAGAGAAGGTCACCCCCGTACATACAGTAGGCTTCAAGCAGAATGTATAACCACAGATAAAAGTAACAAAGTGTGTGTGTTTTTCCCCCTGTGTGAAAATAGTGGGTGTACGCCGTGCCCCCTTGTACCCCCTCCGGTACACGACTAGGCGGCAGGAAAATTTAATGCTACGGTTTGCGTCCTTCTCATAGCACTTTTTCGTGACTAGGATCATAGTCTAGTGTCGATCTATGGTTACAGTTCAGGCTACAGCTCGAAGCCTATCTACGGGAGTTGTGCGCTCTCTCTCTCTCTCTCTCTCTCTCTCTCTCTCTCTCTCTCTCTCTCTCTCGTGTGTGTGTGTGTGTGTGTATGTAGAATATGCATAGAATTATTCTATATCATTGTCAGAATAGTGTATGTGGAACAAAGAATAAGAGTATGTGTGACGATCTTCATCAATGCAGTACATATTTGATTTACGTTGATATATATATATATATATACTGAACTGTGCCACTCGTTTTCACAAGCTTATTTTTTTTTCTGCGTGGGTTGATTTGATTTGCTGGTTGTGGTGAACGTGTTTTGAAGTAATAAATTACACTAGAGGCATCCAACCAATACGAGAGGCTGTATTGCATTCTGGTGGCACTACTTGGCTATGCTCAACAACAAATCTAATGACACTCATCTCTCACCATAACACCTCATCCTCGACATTATATATATCAGGCAGGGAAAGATGTGGCTAGTTTAATTCCTTAAAAATATTCCTCCTATCACCTACAACATCAAATCAACCCACAGGCGAAAGACATTGCGAAAAAGATTTCTGCTAAGGTTCACACAGTCTGTTTTTATTTATCTATTTAAGTTCAGTGAGACATATGCTGTGGCGACAAATAATCTTACTCTGAGTGCAGCCGTGTTGGCCTTTGTATATATTATAGCTGAATGTTCAGGTTTGTCAAAAATAACGTGAATGACCTGGTGAAGTTGGGAACAAACTACAGAAATTTGTCCAGATATATGTTTTCTGTGCGTAGTGAAACAACTCAATAGTCACGGTTGAGGGCATGAGGGACATTCACGCCCTTCATCACTGGACATTCACGCCCTTTATCACTGGACATGCACGCCCTTCATCACTTCATCACTGGACATTCACAGCCTTCATCACTGGACATTCACGCCCTTCATAAATCAACATGTTCTGTAACTCACACATATAGTGCAGGTACAGCCTTGAACAAAATTTGACTGACATTCCTTTACCAGGAGAGTCGTACGTTCCGTATTTTCCACTGCTACTCACACCATTGGGAATATCCTTATACAGGAATTTTTGCTTTATTTCATACTGTTTTCAAGTAAAAATAGCTCATGTAACACTTTGTACGCCTCAGTCGGCAGAGATATGTCGGCTAACTTTTGCTCCTCCCTGTACCATAGCCTCCATGTTGTATGACAACCTCTTCACTACGATGCCGTAATTTATATTTGATTCGTGTTATCCTGGGACGGCTTTATTCACTGTAATTACGAGCGAGTTATTACACCGGAGGGATTCCATTCACCCTACGCCCTTCCCTGCTGGAGGTGCTGCCTAAGTTGTATTAGTTTGTGTTAGTCTGATAGAAATGGTATTTAATACATATTTATGCCTATCAACTGCACGACGGCCATTAAGCAGGAAGAAATTGGTTCCGCCACATTCTCTCTCTCTCTCTCTCT
This sequence comes from Coenobita brevimanus, assembly GCF_032717465.1. Lineage (NCBI taxonomy): Eukaryota > Metazoa > Arthropoda > Malacostraca > Decapoda > Coenobitidae > Coenobita > Coenobita brevimanus. The sequence goes on along the minus strand of NC_137045.1, from coordinate 18,484,324 downwards.
GTATATATATATATATATATATATATATATATATATATATATATATATATATATATATATCTGTCTATTACCAAACGCCTTAATCCTAGTAGGAGAGGCCGCTAACAAATCGCCTCCACGTCACCTTGTCGTTTGTCATTCGGTTGCCCTCCCTCCAGCTCACGCTCCCCCTCCCTGATGTTGTATCCCTCCACTCCATTCCTCCATTTCATGCTTGGTCCCTACCCCTTCTCCTTTCCTCTTCCTCCTCACTCACACCCTCTTCTAGTCAGTCTCTCATTCTCCATTCTCTCCACATGGCCACCTCTCTTCCAAAACGACAACTACATCATCTTACTTTAAAGGTCAACTATTGAGGTGTTTGCTTTCATTTCAAAGCATCTCATGTGTTTGTCTCATAAGCATCCCAAGGCCTAACCTCATCCGTCTGATTTTGTTGACGATCTTTCAGTCTCTATAAACTCTCTGAAGACAAGTTATGCATTATATTCCTTGTATATACAGTACTTTCCTTTTACTTATACAGTTACCAAAAACTTTATCATCAAATCTGCGCAAATGTTCAAGTGACAAATTACAAGAAATAGTATGATCGGTGATAAGAGTTAACCGTCATGTAGAGATGTTTATTGCAAAAATTAGTCAGGATGTGTTATAAATACGACTCCTGAAGACTGTCCCATTTTGCCGTAATGCTTCTGGAAGGAATTCACAGACATTATTTACAACTGATTCCTTGTCGTAACTTGGCTTTGTTTTTTTTGCAGGAATTAGCTAGAGGTACGGAGAAATTCTACATTCGCTTCTCCTCTTTGGTCCTGCAGGAAAAAAGATACAACCTCCAACAATGGTATTTGTCCTCTCGTACCTAAGCTTTGTTTTCCCAGGAGGAACAAGAGACGCGGGACGCCTCTGCAGCGACTGGGAATCGATCGTAAGGTTCCTGAATCTCGGACTGAAGGGGTAAGGCTTATGTAACCTTTAACCGAGTGAGCCCCAGCTGTTAGATGGAAATAACGAATCTACACAGGAATTACCGAATCGAGCGTCGAATCTTAAATGGCAGTGTAGGTGTCGCAGCGCCTTCTTAACTGCGACTTATTATGGCTCATGCAACTAGATCTCTGTTTTATGCTATTCGTGCACTTTCTGTATCGACATATCTTGCAACCGTTATATGCAAGAAATTACTGAGGTTTAATATGCACAATAAGTCGCTGCAGGAGAGGTGTTGCGAAGCCGCTAGTGCCATCTAAGGTACAGCTCGGTCACGGAATTTGTTCTTTTAATGGCAAAATATGTTTTGTTTTGTTTTTTTAATCACCGCTTAGCTTCATACAAATATTATGTGAAAAAATTGTCAAAAGAGTGTTCTGCCATACGACTTGTAATAAGAACTCTGTCCTTAACGTGTATTTTTATTGTCAGAGTGAAGAAAGTTTACATAATTATTCGATTAAGTAATTATAGATGAGACTACAATCTGAAATACGCATGAATATAATCCAATTATGCCTTTTTTTCATACTTTAATTGCTTCGTGAAGAAGGGATAGTTCACTCCCCCATGGAATGATTAGCTGGTGTTCATAGATTATACAGTATACATGTACATCGATATTGTTTAAAATAGCTCTGTAATAATTTTAAATGGTTTCTACAACGTTTTATGCATATTTAAATCAGGTTTACCCACGCTTCATTGTCAAATCACAAAACATGCAATGGTCTTCACCTTGACACGGATTTCGCGTCAAGGCCACATGTCTTGTTAAGTCTAGCTAAAAACGTGTCGACTAAAATTCACCCAATAGGATTTGTATAAGCCATATGGAGGTGAAATATATCATTATTTGCAATTAGAATAACCGATTCGGTAATTCTTGTGCCGACTTGGCTATTGAATGCCCAGTCGGCATTTCGTCGCACTCAGCCAGAGAACTTGTGTGTGTGTGTGTGTGTGTGTGTGTGTGTGTGTGTGTGTGTGTGTGTGTGTGTGTGTGTGTGTGTCCTTTATTTCAGATTATTTTGTCCCGTTTAAGCGAAACTTCTGAACTGGAAGGTAAAAACACAGCCTTCTTTTACTTCCTCTGTGCTGAGGTACTCTTGCGGAGAATTCCCATTATTTTCATGGAGGAACAATATGCTTTGTTAAGTTTTTGTCAAATGCATTGTGCATGAACCTTACCCCTAGGAGTGGCGTGTGTGTGTGTGTGTGTGTGTGTGTGTGTGTGTGTGTGTGTGTGTGGAAATAAAAATATGCATGGAAATATTAAGCCATTGTTGGAGGGGTAGTGTATGTGGAATACAGTACATGTGTTTGTGTGAAGGTTTTCAGCAATGAACTACAAATCAGATTTAAGTTGAAAAAAAAAAAAATCATAAATACCTTTCCCACCCTAGGATGGGGTAAAGTACAGTCCAATACTCCAGAGAGCCAGAGAAGAAAAAATACAATGAGACACTAACCAACGTTTGTCCAGTTAAACGGCCCACACTCCCATCGACTCATCATTCAAGCCTCCGGAATCCTGGCTCCACCTGATAGGTCAAAAACTTATTCTGCAGGTAGCTTTACACTCATCTTTTCGACAGTCAATCCAACGACTTTCAAGTTAAAAAGAGATGTCAGAGCCTTGTCATACATTCCTCCGCACAAAATTCTTCCAGTCAGCTCGATCGTTTTCCAGATTCCTAGTCTCATTAGTTCCTATACCTCTCCTTCTCATACATTCATATCATATACAAGTATATCCACTTCTAGGCCCACTACACCTCCCACTTTCAAACTCGCTGAGATATATCATTTTCACTGCTGTGTTCACACACATTCTCTCCACATTACCATACCATCTAAGAACACATTCTTTGACTCTGGTGTCCACAGATTTCCTAAATCCGCATCGTTCACGAATCACATTATTCCTTATCCTATCCACTCTCCGCATTCCACACACATTCCTCGACAGTCCCATCTCGATGGCTCGTAATCCTGACCTGTCATTTTTATGCCACACCATAGTCTCATATAGTAGACACTGACTCCTTCATGCACGTATCTCACGGCCGCCACACGCAGGCCACGGCTTCTTCTGTAACCTTTCGTATCACCAGCCAATTTTCTTTCATCATCATGCCGCTTCTCATGCGCATTTACCACTTTTTTATCGCTGCACACTTTTCCAGTAATCTTGACCTTCCATAGATTACTTTCAAAATCGAATTACTTCATTCCTGTATTCTCTACTTCAGATATTCAATACCTACGTAAGGAATGTTGTATTCCGAGCAAATATGCGAACATAACACATTATTGTAAACCACTGAAATGCATATCTGTCAGCTCTTCTCCGTTCAGCGTTACTGGTACTAGACACCCAGGATCACATGAGCATACGTGCTACCCTAGCACGAATTTACGAAGCCGTCTGCATTTCGAATATATATATAAACTGTTTAAATTGGGTAGCTATGTAGCCTTGACCTTTGACCCTTAACTTAGTGTTCTCAAAAACAGCGGGTCTGCCTCTTGGTTGATCCTCAACTCATCCACCAAATTTGATCGAGATCAGCTCAGTACTGCTTTAGTTATTTTCTTCACACACAGAATGACAGGTAGAACTTTAACGTTGCCTTGTGACACTGACCTTTGACAGATTATTCGCAAAAATGGATCCCTTTGTTCTTGCCTTACGCATCCCTTTGCATCATTTTTTTTTTTTAATCAAATCAAAATTATTTGAGTTAGCCTTGCTCTGTAACCCTTGTCTTTAACCTTTCCCAGTGACCTTGATCTTTAACTTATTCTTCTCAAAAACATTAGGTATACGTTGGCAGACCCTCAACACTTCCATTAAATTTAGTTATAAGCGGACAAAAACTGCATTTCTTTAAAACAAACACACATACGGGTCAGCCGTTGACCTTGATCTTTGACTAATTCTGTTCAGAATTGAACCATCTCATTCTTGCCTTACCGTGAACATTTTCCCGAAGTTTGGTCAAACTTGGATAAACACTGTGAGCTGATTTTGCTAGGTCAACGATTGACCTAAATCTGTGACCTTGACCTTTGACTTAGAAGTAAAGCGATAATTTTCTTCATGGGCTGTTCTTTAACATTTTCACTAAGTTTTATTAAAATCGGTTAAAAACTATGTTTAGTTATTTTGTTCACACACACACACACACACACACACACACACACACACACACACACACACACACACACACACACTGATCAAAACATAACACCCCCTACTCGCTATGCAAGTCGCGGTTGTAAAGAAAACTGTGAGAAATTTTGCCATATTGGTTCATCATTAGTATGGTCTGTATCTGCCAAAATTAGCAGACCTACTGTTGGTCTTAACAGCCTTTTGCTAATATTGCTAAAATTATTCTTTTAATTTTATCACCTGATGCCGACTTGTTTTCTAACACCCGCTCGAACGGGTGTAATGTGTTACTTAACGTGTGTGTGTGTGTGTGTGTGTGTGTGTGTGTGTGTGTGTGTGTGTGTGTGTGTGTGTGTGAGAGAGAGAGAGAGAGAGAGAGAGAGGGAAAATATCAGAACATCTAATTCAGGGCAGGCTGACTGGCAGCCAAGCCTACAGGGACAACCAGACAAAGACAGAGATATTGTGAGACATTTGAGGGGAAAGAGATGAAGCGACCCGTGACGAGGATAGACAATCAGCACAGCCAAGTATAGCCCCTCAGCACTCAGCACCCTGCCCTTCAGCTCCTAGCTCTAGTTAAACCCATACTAATTGGATACTACAGTTAAGCCTTGTCGCTATTTCTGTTCGTGCAGCTCAAACTTCCTTGCTACTCGACTTGTTCCCTCACTCATACTTACTCATGCATTTCTCATACTCTCCTATTCTTACTTATACCTTCACCATACAGATACTCTAAAACTCTCCCTTGTGTTTGCTGAGTCTTTCCTTATACTTACTCATACTCTCATGGTCTCATTATAGTCACTGATACCTTCCTCATACTCACGTGTACTTTCCTCGTGTATATATATATATATATATATATATATATATATATATATATATATATATATATATATATATATAATTATTTTTTTTTTCAGATTCACTCACACCCTCCCCACCCTCATTCACACCCATCTCATGGTCACTCACACCTGCCTTATACTCACTGTTTCCCCTCATACCCACTTACACTTCTTCATACTTACTCATGTTTTCCTCAGTCACTCACAGCCTCCTTCAGTCTCACTCATATCCTCATCCTGACTCACATACCATCATTTTCACTTGCACTTTTCCTCAAACTGACCCACACCCCACACTGCCCTTCATTCTTACACACACACACACACACACACACACACACACACACACACACACACACACACACACACACACACACACACACACACACACACACACACACACACACACACACACACACACACACACACACACACACACACACACACACACACTCGTATTCATTCGGAACTCTGATTCTCATTCATACCCTCCTCTTTCCCACCCACACCCTGTCATTCTCAGTTCCATCCTCCTCATCCTCACTTACACCCCCTCATATTCACTCACACCCTCTCATATTTACTCACACCCTCTCATACTCGCTCACACCCCCTCATAGCTCACTCACACACTCCCTCATAACTCACTCATACACCTCCATCCTCACTCACACTTATACTAGCTCATACCCTCCTTATACCTACTCTCGCCCACTCATACTTGCCCCTGTCTTCTCTTTCCCTGGCTCACTTTTTTTTTTTTTTTTCCCAGGCGTTCCTCTAAGTATGATTATTTTTCTCTCATACTATTTTTCCTCATCGCATACTTTTTCAACACCTACCTGCCTCTCTCTCTTCTCTCTCTCTCTCTCTCTCTCTCTCTCTCTTGCTCACTTTCTGTGCCCCATACTTTCCTTCCCCCTCTTCACAATTCCTCTTGTTATCTCACTTTCTCTCACCATTTTCTCTCCCTCCTCCTCCTCCTCCTCCTCCTCCTCCTCCTCCTCCTCCTCCTCCTCCTCCTCCTCCTCCTCCTCCTCCTCCTTTTGCTGCCATAATTCTTGAGTTAAGCTTCTCTACCACCTCATCAGACACCTGCTTAAATCTCCTTCCCCCTACCTTTTACGAGTAATTAGCCTCTGCTCTCTCTCTCTCTCTCTCTCTCTCTCTCTCTCTCTCTCTCTCTCTCTCTCTCTCTCTCTCTCTCTCTCTCTCTCTCACACACACACACACACACACACACACACACACACACACACACACACACACACACACACACACACACACACACACACACACACACACACACACACACACACACACACACACACACACACACACACACACACACACACAGCCCATCCCGTCCATCGATCTCGTACTCACTCACTCACTTCCTGTCACGAACTCAGTCCATTTCTCCTCCTTCCCTTCTCTCTCCTCCTTGTCACTCTCTTTTCCTCCCTCTCTCCTTACCTCCTTTCCCCGTTTCTTCATCCCTCCCTCCATCTCCTCCTTCTCTCTCTCTTCTACTTTACCTCTTTCTTCCTTCCTTTATACTTCCTCCCTCTTCCCATTCCTCTTTATCCGTTTCTCTTCCTTCTCCTTTCTTTCTTCGCCTCTCCCTCTCCCTCCCCTTCCTACCCTGCCGTCTTCGTTTCTTCCGCGTCTTCCCTTTTTTTCCCTCCTTCTTCAGCTCATCTTTTTCCCTCCCTCCCTCCCTCCTTCATTCTATTGTCAGGCTGCCTCCCTCATTTATCTCTTAATCCTCTTTCCCTCCCGCCTCTCTTTCTCTTCTTTGTTTCCTCGCTGTCCTCCATGTCCTTCGTGTCTCTGTTCACTCACCTCTTTTTCTCTACCTGTCACTATTACACCCTCACTCGCTGGGCAGTGTTTCATTTGACGAGTCATCGTGTGTGTGTGTGTGTGTGTGTGTGTGTGTGTGTGTGTGTGTGTGTGTGTGTGTAAACAAAATAGCTCAAACAGTTATTGTCTGATGTTAACCAAACTTGATCGATGGATGGAGTGTCTTCCCAAGAGCTGACCTGCAGTTTTGGAGAACAATAAGTCGGTGGTCAAGGTCACAGGGCTGGGTCAAAGTTTGTCTTGTCATAGTAAGTTTAAGTAATTTTCATATGGTTTGGGCCAAACTTGGTGGAATTGTTCAGGGTAAGGCAAGAGCGAAGAAACTCGATTTTGAGAAGAAAGGGCAGGTTACAAGGCAAGGTCAGAGTTCGATCTGCGTGTCTGTGCGTGAAAAAATAACTAAAGTGGTTTTGATTTAATGTGGACCAAACTTTGTAGATGTGTTGAGGATCAGACAAGGGGTTGACCTCTGTGTGTGTGTGTGTGTGTGTGTGTGTGTGTGTGTGTGTGTGTGTGTGTGTGTGTGTGTGTGTGTGTGTGTGTTTTATGACAATAGGTTAAAGGTCAAGATCACATGGCAGGGTCGTCTTGAATAGTTTTCCTTCTTTTTGAACCAAACTCTTGGTACTGGTCAAGGTAAGGCAAGGATAAAGGTATTCGATTTTGAGAACGATCAGTAAAAGGTCAAGGTCACGGAACTAAAAGTCAAGATCAGAAAATACGGTCGGTTTAAACGCCCGATTTGTATCAGAGTTGGCGGAAGGGTTCAGGGTCAGGCACGACTGAAGGAATTCGATTTTGAGAACATTCAGTCGAAGGTAAAGGTCACAGGGCAAAGTCAATTGTTGTTCGGCCCCCAGACCAGCTGATGGGCGTGGTTGGTATTGCTCTCCCGGGGGGCCCAGTCTTCTTAATTTCTTCCTTCCCTTCTCCTAATAATCTTCCTTCGTTCCTTCATATCTTTTCCTCCCCAATCTTTTTTTCTGCCTTCTTTCCTAACCCCTTCAGCCAATGGACTAGTTTATGTGATGTTTCCAGGAGATATTTTTACGTTCTGTTAGAGTTTTACGGTCTGGGTGGGTTGGTCAGATATACATTTCATTCATCTCTTCACTACCAGATCCTCAAAGTTGACTACAAGCGTCTGTGAGTTGCAAGAAATGATAGACAAAGTAATCTGTGTGAAGGGTAACGTATGCAGTCCGATTATATATTTTTTTTCTGTTGTATTCTTTTTGTTTTCAAGTGATTATATTCTAGTGATAAAATTCATAACTGCATGAACCCAGTGACTTATTACTCTCTCTCTCTCTCTCTCTCTCTCTCTCTCTCTCTCTCTCTCTCTCTCTCTCTCTCTCTCTCTCTCTCTTTGAAAGAAAAATGTGAGAATAATCCAAGTTGGGGAGCTTGAATACTTATTATAAGTTTTCCTCCTCCTTTTGCACTCCCTTCATCTTCCCTTTCACCTCATCTTTCCCTTCCTTTTTTTATCGCATCTTGAATTAGTGAGAATATGGGATAATAATACCCCCCTTCCACTTTAACTTGGCTTGTAACTACCATCGCTCCATCTTGAACGCTGAGTTATAGCAAGAGCTTAAAGCTGGGATATGGTGCTAGTCAAGATAAGGTGCCATGGCCAGGATGAAGAACCTCAGTATTATCATATTATGCCACTGAGCTACGTGGAATAGGTGCGAACAGACGAAAATCAACGCCAAATTAAGATGAAGAAACAATAATAATATCAACACTGTGACGTAAATTCTAGCACCGTATTTCCTTTTTATTTTCTTTTTTAACGAGCAGGAAATTGGTCAGGTAAAACACAACAAACTTGTCCTCGTCGTAGGATTTGTAAATAATTGTATAGCTGCTGGTGCCTGACTGTCAACATAATATGAATTAAGTACATTAAAGGCGAACACCAGTGTGCTTAGAGAGTAAAATTCAAATATGTTTTGGATATATAAAAATTTTCTTCATCCATCACTGATAAGTGGAGTTGCCACAAATCGTCGCGTACGACTTGTCGTTGTTCTTATTGTTTTGCTTAGTCATTGTCCCCCTGGCCGAGCAGACCCTTCGACCGCAAGTAAACTACTGTCCAAATGGAGTCTTCCCCCATTTTCCCTACACCGTTGATATTGCGTCTGCGTCTTGTTATAAAATGTGTGCTGTGTAGTGTTCAGTTATGTGCGCTATAATGTGTTGGCCTATTTACAACGGGGTATGTTATGTGTAACTCCACCCAAGCAGAAGCGACACTGGTAAGTGAGACGAATTGGATGATGTCCTGACCTTATCCTAGCTAGGCAGAGTTGATGAGCTCTATTTAAGGATACCTGTGATGAGTGGATGTCAGGGAGGTGGGGCTGCAGCACAGTGATCTGATCAGATTATTGTATTGCCTCTCGCATGAAATGAGTATGTAGGTGTTTCTTCATTGCTGCATGTTTGGAGGTGGGATGTTGTTGAAGAGTGTTCGGGTGGTAATTGTTTCATGTCCCTAGTTGTGCCTTGAGGCTTTGTCATATACTGTAATGACAGGAGTGTTGTGTGTCAGCACAGGCCTCCGCGTAGAACTGCGTGCCTCTCATCAAGACAGGGAATACTTTTGTTTCAGAGTGTAAGTGAACTGTGAGAGTGGTTTTGCTGTAGCCAGTGATGATATGTAGGGCGTTGATCTGTGTAGTGTCCAAAGCATTATAGTGGGTGTTAAAAAGTATGGGGGTACATGCCGGGGAAACATAGAACATTACTGAGCTAATATATTGTTTGTAGAATCGAAAGAGTATTTATTTTTTCCTGCGTCCATTCTGTAGGTGCCTCGCCTCTTGATGTCTTGTATGTTGTCGCTGAAGTTTAGTCTGGTGTCAAATGTAGCTGCAAAGATCAAACTAGAGGGTGTTTGTGGCAGACGTACGGTTCGCCAAGTTTCCACCTTTAACACTTAGCGTTGCCTACGCTCTCCTTGTGCGAGGTCTGAACTCTGGAGTTTGAATGTATGATCGTTGAATCACTCACAACAGGGAGGAGAGGGATGAGCGTAATTGACAAGCGGTGTGGCGCAGGGAATGAAAAGAGTTTGGGTATAGAAGAGAGACGGGTGAAAGAAAGAAAAATACCTTACATGATAAAACATATATTATGGAACAACATAAATAACTTGGACTAAATTATTTGGCAGCAGGGTATCACTACCAACTTGCGATACATGTGCAAGCCAGTCTGTGTTTATTTATGGTAGTGAATTGTGAAGCAAATTTGCTGTAGTACCCATGCTTGATACTGGTGATGAGTGTGGTGGTGGATTTGGCAGAAGCGATGGTCAACGTGTTGCCATTGACCCATGCATGAAGAGTATTGAGGCTGTCTTGTTGCAGTGTGCATGTATGATGCGTATTGAGGTAGTCTTGTTGCAGTGGGCATGTATGAAGCGTGTTGAGGTAGTCTTGTTGTAATGTGCAGGCCTTGTCTACAGTGTGTTGTGAGGTTGGCATGGAAATTCCATCTGTAATAGGGGCAATGATTGTGGACTGTTGGGTGTGGGAATGTCATGTATGTATAGAGTGAGGAGTGTAGGTGAAAGAGCGGAGTCATGTAGAACTCCTTTAGGAAAGTTTCGTGTTCGTGATGACTTGCTCTGGAGCGCAACATGTGTCTTTTAGTATTTTTAGTGCTTTTGATGTGGATGAAGGAAATCGGGCAGATGTATCGTGCTTGGACCCGGGAATACTTTTCTCTGCAAGAGCGAGGGAAATGACTGCCGGACAGATATTTCCCTTTGTGTAAAAACAGCATAGGGAACAGCTTCTGCACCCGCCGGGAAGATGGCGCCCATTAGGCTGATTGAGATCCTCCTCCCAGGACGTAGGAAAGGTCAGGGAGGTTTGGCACCAGACTTAAAGTCACAGTTGTTCCCCCTCATGTGGGGTACACAGCGCCACCTTGGGAAATCTCCCCTCCAGCGCCCCGTGCGACTTGTGAAACCTGTAATATTCACCACAGACTGCCAACTCATGTTCTGCCGGTGTTTTTTACGAAAATATATTTATCATGTCCAACTTATGGCTTACTCCGAAAAAAAAAATTAATGTGATACTCCTTTTGCACAGCTTCCAGTTTTAACAATATCTGTAATGAAGTGTGACCTTCAAAAATGAGGTACTTACTTAAGATGTGACCTAACCAAGGTTTTCTATGATCCATTTTTACTTACCTTTGTTTAGTGTCCATACTAATCATACATACATACATACATACACAATTACAGTACATACATACATATATACATTTATATACATACATACATACATACATATATATATATATATATATATATATATATATATATATATATATATATATATATATATATGTGTGTGTGTGTGTGTGTGTACATATACATATACGAGTATACACACACACACACACACACACACACACACACACACACACACACACACGAGAGAGAGAGAGAGAGAGAGAGAGAGAGAGAGAGAAAAAAAGAGAAAGAGAGAATCATCATCACCATCATCGTCATTAACATCCGGACATCCATTCCCACCCTAGGGCGGGGTGTGGAGTAGCAACGTCCAGACAGCTAAAGTTTGCCCAGTTGAGTGGGCCATGCTTCCATTCACTCATCGTTCAAGCCACGGAATCCTGGTTCCATCTGATAGGAAAAAAAATTTCACCGCGCTCGGTAGCTTCACATATGCTTACCCGATAGAGCCAATCTGAACGCAGTCTCATTAAAATGGGATGCCAAATCCCTGGTTATGTGCTTCTTCGCACAAAACTCATCCAACCAGCTCGATCTCTTGTCAGTCCCTTAGCCCCGCCAACATCCATACCTCTCTTCCTTGCACGCTCATCCACCATATATAAATATATATATATACTGTATATAGATAGATAGATAGATAGATAGATTGATATACATATATTGTATATACACACACAATATATATATATATATATAGTATACAGAGAGAGAGAGAGATAGAGAAAGAAAGAAAGAGGAGGCCGAAGAAAGGAATTAGTGGAACAACTTCTTTCACCACCAAGTGATTGAGGAGAGAGAGAGAGAGAGAGAGAGAGAGAGAGAGAGAGAGAGAGGAGGAAGAGGAAGCCGAAGAAAAGGAATTAGTGGAAGAGCTTCTTTCACCACCAAGCGATTGAGGCCAGGACGGATAAGAGAGAGAGACAGACAGAATAAAAGTAAAAGTAAGGTGAGGGTTGAGGATCCCCAATAGAGCAACACAGCAAGTCACATCCAGTCGAGGCTTTTTTATATTTATACTGACAAGCGAAATCCCACTCCTCTTCTGCCGCCTCCACAGTCACCATCGGCAGGTGTGTTGGCAGGCGCAGGTAACCATTCATCTGAGGAGTAAATTGGGCAGTTAAATTCGAGTCCTTAATGAGTTCTTTGTCTCCTAACCTCCCCGCTGAAGCTTTCCTTGGTTGGGGTTTCTTTCTGCTGAGATTTTGGGTGATGTGAGGGGGAGGGGAAATTATGAAGGAAAAATATGGGGAAGACGAATAGGTGGAGAACATTAGAGAGGATTTGTGGAAAGAAAAAGATGAGGAAGAAAGGAGTGGAGAGGAGAAAAGCTGTGAGTGGGAGAGGAGACGTAAAGAAGAGAATGAGAGAGAGTATACATAGTAGGGAAAAAGATATCGTATAAGGGGTAAGGAGGAAGACAAGGAAGAAACAGAGAAGACATAAGGAAAAACGAGGGAAGATACTATAAAAAAAAAAAAAAAAGGAAGGGAAGAAGGTGTGGAGAAAAAGGAAGAAGGTTAGAGGAAGAGAGTACGAGGTAAACTGTGCGGAAACTGTTTAAAGACAGAGAAAGAGAGAGAGAGAGAGAGAGAGAGAGAGAGTTATATACAGTCTATCGGATTACACAAACCACTTGATCTTTCGAAGTGGTTCTGCCATTGTAGTTAGAAAAATCTTACCTTCAGTTTGCGGCAGTGATTAAACAGTGAATGAAGGAGCAGTTTCTCCCTCCTTCACAGTAACCCTAACCTTCATAGGTTAAAAATTTTATATGACGACTGGAAACTAACTGAGAAACCCCAAACGGATACGAAATTCCCTGCCGAACCACCACAGTCAAAAATTTACCAGTACGTCTCTGCCAGCTGTGGCGGTGGAAGGTCTACTTGAAGAATTTTTGTGTGACAGCAGAATGAAGCACACAACACCAGGGTACGAGATGAAATGTTACTGACCAACGCTCGGGTAGGAATGTGAACTGTGAGTCAGAGGATTGTGGGCAGGGAATTGTGGGCGAAATCTTGCTTGTGATAATAAAATATACAGAAAAGACTGACATTCAGCAGAAACATACTGTATACTGTGACCTGTTCCTCATGCAGTCTAAGAGAACTTCAGCTATCACCTGCACAGTAAGAACAGGTAGTGCAGGATTTTGCTGTCTTGGGGCCCTGAGTGGGGTTATATTTGAACCCCGCCTTAGTATATCCCACCTGCATTTTACCTTGAAGCAGTTGAACCTTGATAAGCATTAGAATAATACTGCCATAAGAATTATTAGCATTTATACACAACACGTACATGTACGAAAAGATGAGCTGGTAGCAAAGATTTCTTGTATTAAAACTATATAAACAATTACTTATTATACCGGTATCAGAAATATGTGTACTGAAAAAGAAGATTCGAAATTTTGTAAGTAAAAGAAATTATATACAACGAGTATGTTCTTACTACTAGACTTATTATTAGAACGATATTGGCTTTATATTGCAAGGATAATTTAAGTATTTCTTTGAACTACGAAATTGGGATGAATTATAACATTACGTTAGATTTTCTGATAAACAATTCGTAATTATTTTAGCCGATCAGTATCAGACACTATGTGCGATTTGGTTTAATTATTCTACTACATTTTAATCTTTTATACTGAATCAGTGATACAGTGAAGTTTATTTATGTTTTTAATTGGAGACCCTCAGAGACAAAGGGAGCCCCATGCGGTCGTTTGTATCCAGCATCAACCAAGAGAATAGGGCGTCTTCCAGTGTGACACCCTGTTACGACCTGCGTCCAGCCAGGGATAGATAAGCAGACACTGACTCATTTGTGTAGTGTACTTAGGAGAGTCAAAATTACTAGACCAACTCTGGGAGTGGAAATATCAGGTCCCGCATAAACATTCTTTCTAGCTGTCTTATCTATCAATCATTCAGTCCTTTACTGCCCCATTAGAAGCGTTGGAACCCGTGGCTGGTCTTAGTCCGAATATTTAAGGAAAGAGTTATCAGTTGCTCGCCCTGCGTGAATTATGAAGGTAATAAACTCCAAACATCCCCCGGATATGAGCCATTAAGGGCCACATCCGGTTGAAGAGCCGGAACCTACTAGTCCACAAGGCACCCATTTGGTTATATGATACCAACCAGCTTAGTAAATGTTTTCCTGAGCTATAAGGAATCGTTTGGCTTCTCAGTCGGCATTCAATCAACTGAAAGTAGCAATACATTGAGTAGATGAGCCGCCCTCACCAACCGCTTTGGTAAATCAGACACCACGACATCAGCAGTGAACTGAGGCCTGTCCGGTAGCTACAGAGGCTTTGGTAAGATAACACTGCAGTTAATTAACAAGGGCTACTGAATGTCACGTTGATGGTACGTACAGTATGAGACGTTAGGTACGCAGATATACACAGACGTTCTTCCTCCATATCATTAATTTTGGACGTTTATTAATTTATTGTTTACCTCATCGACTTCGCCATCCCGGAGTATGAGTTAATAAAGCCCTCGAATTACGTATTTCCAAGAGGATTTTAATTTGCCAGCCTTTCCCTGCCCTGGATCAAACATAACAGTATGTATATATGAGTGGCCGCTAAAATTGAGCTGCAGATTTGAAGTGTTATATAATCTATAGCTTTTATAATGTTATCGTATTGTTATTTTCCTGCGTTTGTACTGTATAATTTAGTTTGTAATAGCATTCATGAGAGAGAGAGAGAGAGAGAGAGAGAGAGAGAGAGACTAATATCATAAGCAAAAAAAGAAAGGAAGGAGTATGATAGCGAGAGAGGGAGAGAGAGAGAGAGAGAGAGAGAGAGATGGTAAAGGAAGGGGAAGAGAAAGAGGGGAAGTAGGAGGGGGAGGAAGAGAGAGAGGGGGAAGAAAAATGGGAAAAGGAGGAGGAAAGACGGAGGAAGAGGCCGGAAGAGCTAATTAGCGTGTTGTTATTTGAGAGAGAGACAGACAGACAGACAGACAGAGAGAGGACTTGCCTGTAACTATAGCTCATTCATTATAACTAGCCGGATATTTGCGTCCTTTTGCAGTTTCTTTCCCATCCCTTAGTGGCAGAATCAGGGTAATACCATCGCCCAACATCCTTCCCATAGCACTTCTTCGTGACTATCACCATATTCTAATGTTAATCTTTTGTTATAGCTCGACGTCCAAATTGGAGATATGCAAATTTTACGCCTAGTTAAAGTGAACAGAGGATTGCAAGTTTAAAAATAATCCAGTGGGTTTGCACTCATTACGCAGCAAAAAGAAAATGAAAAAGAAAATGTTACGCGGTCTACATAATGAATTCTCTCTCTCTCTCTCTCTCTCTCTCTCTCTCTCTCTCTCTCTCTCTCTCTCTCTCAGACTTTGATAGAAAAATGAGAAAATAATCCAAGTTGGGAAGCTTGGTTACAATTTATAGGTTCTCCTCCTCCTCCTCCTCCTCCTCCTCCCCCTCCTCCTCCTCCTCCCTCTTCTCCTCCTCCTCCTCCTCCTCATCATCATCATCATCATCATCATCATCATCATCATCATCATCATCGTCGTTGTCGTCGTCGTCATTCTTCATATAATCTCCTCCTCCTCTGCTTTTCTGATTCCTCTCTCTTTACTATCATCTCTCTCTCTCTCTCTCTCTCTCTCTCTCTCTCTCACACACACACACACACACACACACACACACACACACACACACACACACACACACACACACACACACACACACACACACACACACACACACACACACACACACACACACACACACACACACACACACACACCTCCTCCACCACATCCTTCCAATCCTCTCTCCACTTGTCGCCCATACCCTTCTCCCCTTTCTTTCTTCCCTGACCTCTCTTCCCTCTCTTTATCTCCTTCTCCCTCTTCTCCATTTCTTATTTCTCTCCCTCGTTCTGCACCTCAATCTTTCCCTTTTCTCTCCATCCATCTCCTGCACCTTTTCCTCCTTCCCTCCTTTTTTTCTCTCCAGTCACTTACTTATTTGTCTCACGTCTTCCGCCTTCCTTCCACACCTCCCTCCTCCCATCTTATCCACCTCTACCACTCTCTCTCTCCACCTTCCCTCCGCCTCTCCCACTTTTGTTCTATTTATTCCACTCCTCCTACTCCGTCTTTCCTTCACCCCTCTCTCTCTCTCTCTCTCTCTCTCTCTCTCTCTCTCTCTCTCTTCCTCCTCCTCCTCCTCCCTACATCCCAAACTCCGTAAAGCTGCGCCCTAATCACCACCCGGGCCAGGCAAACGAGCCATAATGCCGCGCCTTGTGTTGTGGCAGCTTGGTATTCCTGCACCATCCCCCTTCGTCTTCCTCAGCGGCTTCAGGGCTTCAGGAGAGGTGGTTTCAAGGGATTTATTGGTTCAGACGGGTAGTTCTAAGAGATTCAAGAAGGGAAGCCTTTGTGATATGGCTTCATTAGAGATAGGGTCGGTGGTGCGTCTTTTGAGGAGGGATCAGTGAGTTCTGGAGGGATTGAGTCAGTGGCGTCTGGATGTTATGTTTTCTTCCTGTTTTCTGTTCTCTGTTCCCTCTTCTTTTTTCCTCTCCCTTGTTTTCTCTTCTGTTTTTCAAGTTTGTTTTGTTTTCATTTGGTATTTTTGTTCTTTTTCCCCGTCTTCCTTTAATGGACATTTGCTTTTCTTGTGTTTCTTTTGTCCTTTTCTTAAATTTATGCTCCCTTTTCTTCTTCTTCACTTCTTCTTCTCCTTCACTTCTTCTTCATCATTTTCTTCTTTTCCTTCTTCATCATCTTCTTCATCTTCTTCTTCTTCCTCTTCCGCTTTTTCTTCTTCTTCTTTTCTTCTTCTTCTTCTTCTTCTTCATCTTCTTCGTCTTCGTCTTCGTCTTCTTCTTCTTCACTACCCCATCCCTCACATCCACCGAGCGCTTCAGTTCTCATTCAAACTTTGGCCATTATATTCCTTTTTTTTATGAGTGTGCAGGTGGTGGCTGGAGGGGGTGGGGGTGGGGGTAGTGAGGGGTGGGGGTGGAGGTGGAGGTAGTGGAAAGTGGGGTCAGTGGCAGGTGTGGGGTCAGTGGCAGGTGTGGGGGTCAGTGGCAGGTGTGGATCAGTAGCAGGTGTAGGGTCAGTAGCAAGTGTGGGGGTCAGTGGCAGGTGTGGGGGTCAGTGGCAGGTGTGGGTCTGTGGCAGGTGTGGGGTCAGTGGCAGATAGGAGGTCAGTGGCAGGTGTGTTGGTCAGTGGCAGGTGTGGGGGTCAGCGGCAGGTGTGGGTCAGTGGCAGGTGTGGGGGTCAGTGGCAGGTGTGGGGGTCAGTGGCAGGTGTGGGGGTCAGTGGCAGGTGTAGAGATCAGTGGCAGGTGTGGGTCAGTGGCAGGTGTGGGGTAAGTCGCAGGTGTGTTAGTCAGTGGCAGGTGTGAGGGTCAGTGGCAGGTGTGGGTCAGTGGCAGGTGTGGGGTCAGTAGCAGGTGTGGGGGTCAGTGGCAGGTGTGGGGTCAGTGGCAGGTGTGGGGTCGGTGGGAGAATCTTAACCAGTCTGCAGAATTAACAAGTCCCAATGGCGGTTTACTGTTATGAGAAATCTTTGTTTTATTTTTTTCTCTGATATTTTTACATTAATATTCACTTCAGTCTGCTTTGGAGGTGTACGGTTCCTTTACGAATGAAGGGGAAAGAAAAAGGCATAAACAGTCAGACCTACATGTAACATTATCCCCAGATAATGGGGGAGGCGGTGGCTTAATCTGTAGAGAGGTGACCTGTAGTCCCACCGGACCAAGGTTCGAATCCCGGCTGGGGCAAGGAACAGTTTAAGGATTTGAATTTCATTAAATCAGGCTTTACTGATCTACCAGAAGACCCGCCGACATGTCGTAAAAATACCCCCGCTAATACCAATACACCAGTCCTGTATGAGACTGCCCTAGCATGTATTCAATATGGACGATGGGTGTTAGCGCCGAAGTGGTGACATGTAGAGGTGTATGTTATGTAGGAGGACTGCTGGGCCTTGATAGCAGGCTGTGAAACCTATGTCCAGAGTCGGACACATTAAAAAATAAAAAAAAAATAAAAAAGATGATGCATATTTCATATTATTATAAGTATCTCCAAAGGTCTGTATGTAACCTCTCCAGTGCCAACAACTCTCTGCTCAGTTCAGTAAGATTTTCATACTGCGGTTCCCGCAACGTCCATCTCAGCAGTTACTTCAACAAACAAGGGATGAGGCAATGGCACACCTAATGTCTGACTTGGCTCGTATCTCTGACTGGGGTATAAATAATCTTGTTGTTTTTAATGCATCAAAGACTCAGTTCTTACACCTATCAACCCGACACAATCTTCCGCAGAGGTACCCTCAAAGGTTTAATAATATCCTTGAACATGCTTGGGGTTTCATTCACTCGGGACTTATCTTGGAAAAATCATATTGCATCTTTTGTAAAATCTGCTTCCAAGAGATTAGGTGTGCTAAGCCGACTCCGTACCTTCTTTACCCCTGCACAGTTGTTCTTTTTATACACGGGTTTTATCCGCCCTTGTTTAGAGTACAACTCTCATGTGTGGGGAGGCTCCCCACATACAGCTCTTCTCAATAGGGTGGAGTCAAAGGCTTTTCGTCTCATCAACTTTCCTCCTCTTACTGGCTCCCTTCAACCTCTGTTTCTTCGCCGCATTGTTGCATCTTAATCCCTTTTCTGTTGCCACTTCAATGGTCATTGCTCTTCTGAACTGTCTATTTACATCCCTCCACCTCTACGACGGGTGCTACGTACCCGTCTAGCAACAAATTCTCATCCCTTTTCTGTCCAACTCTCTAATGCAAGAGTTAACCGTTACTCCCAGTCCTTCATTTATGCAACAGGTCAGCTCTGGAACTGTCTCCCTCTGCCTTTATTTCCTACTTCCTATGATCTCCAGTCTTTCAAACGCAGTGTGCCCGGGCATCTCGAAATGAACGGATCTTGAATTTGGCTCTCTTTTGTATTGTTTTTATTTTTTCTTGGAAGCAGCGGTTTACGGGCTCCGGCCTTTGGTCCCTTCTTTCTTGCATTAAAAAAAAAAAAAATGATCTGTCAACGGTATACGAATGTCCCTTCCATGTTTCATTCCTCCTCGTCGCTCCTCACCCACCAGTGTAAATGGGCACTGGTGAGGGTCCTGTTGTAGGGGGAGGATTGAGACTTGGCAAAAAATGGTCGTCTTTCATAACCCTCGTTTAGTCGATAGTCATAAACCTGGGCCTTCTTCTTCCCTTCCAAATATACGAGAGTGTTTGGTTGACTGATGTAGCTATTTTGTGGGTTTGGAAGATTGATGTTTACACCGTTGCCACATCGTCTGCCGTGCCCTGTACTGTCACCGAATCAGCTGAGTAAACTGTACCCATGGAAATTTGGAGCTAACAATATGCCACTAAGTTTGCTAATTTATTTTGTACCCTGGCTCATTGCAAGAGGGACTTCCTGACTTCAACGACGACGTCATCTTACGGTTATTTTGCTGTCTCCAAACGATTTTATTCAGCTTAGGAAAATCTCGAACTGGAGGGGTCTTCACTAACCCCTGCACTACAAGAGATCTTCCATAAATTAATTGAAATCGTCTGTTCCATAGTAGAAATAAGGCATAGAGACGTCCTCGGCCTGAAGGAAACAGTAGAAGATAATGAATACTAGACACTGAAGGTTTGATATAGTTAGCCCTTTTATGATCGGGGCAACTCTAGCCTCCTGTTGCAGCTACTGTCAATCCATTTGTTTATCCGAGAGTGAGTTAAAGGAGCCTGAGAATGTTAAAAAAATTTATTCTGGACCTTCCTTCCCCCTCTCATCTGCTACACTAAACGGACACTCAAGCACCGACACCTCCCTAAACACTTGTTCACTTTTTACTGCCTGCTCGTAAGGCACCAAGTATGTGTGTTCACATCTTCTTGTCCATCCCATCTTCTTTCTTCCTTCCCACATCGAATTTGTAGGAGAAAGTATGCGACTTAACTTTCTCACCACTCATGGCCTCCTACTTACGTTATTCATCAAGGGTGAAATTCTCGTATCCTGCCTCACAAAACACTAACATCCCAGCCCATCCTGCCTACTCTTCCCCACACATCTAACCCACCACATTGGTTTTGTTCGCTGTAATACAGAAAATATATATAAAAAAAAAATAGACACGGTTAACTGGCCGACCTACAGCACCAGCTCAGGTTATATATCTTGTGTCGTAACCCACCAACCATTGTCAACTCACCCCTTACTTTTCACTTCACGCCGCCCACTCCATACAGACCTGAGTGACTTGTATTGGTATGACTTTATATATATATATATATAGGGTTCTGTAACGACCTGAATTCGATGGATTAATAAGGATGGACCTAATATGACCTGAAAGAATCTGAAATACCTGAACTGTCGTATTTCGAAAACCATTGACCGGACACCATCAAACTCACCTGAATGGCTCTGAAATGATCTGAACTGACTTGACTCACCATATTAGATTTTATTCCTGAATGGGCCTGAACCGTCCTCAGTAAACCAGAAGTGACCTGGCTGGGGTGGAACAGACAGAAATGGGCTTTATTTGATTTGAATGAATTTGAACCTGACTGAGAGAGCTCTGATAAATGGAATTGTCTCGGCCAACACGTGAGGTAGTTTGACTAAACATGACATGACCTGACTGAGCTGGAATAGATATGAAGGGCCTGATTGGACCTGAAGTGACATGAACCGATCACTGAACTACTTTATTCTACATTGATCACACAGAAACGTAATAGATCATTTCGATTGTTGTTGTCCTGATGGTTGAGAAAGGTGCGACGCATAGACACGTTCAAATAACAAATTTGTTTATCATTAACCTAGAACTTTCCGGTGGCGTCGTATTAAAAGGGAAAAGTTCCAGTTTCCAGTGACCTAATTTTCAGACCACCACAATGTGTCCGTGAAGCTTGTGCATACCTATTTATTTTCATGAAGGAATATTATACCGTGTAGATTTTGTTTTCATTGAGAATAATTAACATACTCATAATTCCGCTACACTGACACATGCTATGACTCAGCCAGATACAGCTACTTTAATTCAGGGCTCGTATCCAGGACTTGTGTTCGGGTGAGGGTGTCTGTTTACAATTAGGCAGACGGGGTGAGGGAGTGACGGCATGAAAAGTAGTTACGTTCCCCATCCCAGGCTAATTGCATGAAAACACGATTATTATTTGACAAAGGTGGTTTTATATCATTTGCTCCCCTCCCACACAGCTGTTTAAGGGGCATGCTTTTGATTAGGAGTCATTATCGTAATTTCGTGAGTGAACTGCATATCTCATAAGTTTTACGGGAATGGAGGTTCATCCCTGTAATCTGCCAGCTTCGTAATACAGTCATGGTGTAATTATTTCATCCCTAACACACACAGACACACACACACACACACACACACACACACACACACACACACACACACGCTACGTCTTTTACTAAAATATTTCACAGCCCTAGTCTGCACACCCCAGCTCCTTTGTCTCCCATCACCCTGTAATGAGCAACCTGACACGCTTCTGAAAATCCCGAGAGAGAGAGAGAGAGAGAGAGAGAATTGGCTCCATAAATTTAGGACTTCATTTCTATACATCCCATCGGGCGGGGTCTTCTTGTGGGGCGACTTGGTGTTAATAAAAAAATAATATTGGCCAACCCTCTCCCGTTCCCTCCTTGGCATCCCTCTACCACGAACCAAGTCTTTCTCGTCGGCCTTCAGCCAAAATATTGTTTTCTTAATGCTGGGGGCGGTAAGGAACAGAAGAAAATGAAAAAATGAAGGAAATTAGCACGATACCGTTAACGCCCAAAATCTGTACACATCATAGGCCAGCGTCTTCTCTGTGGTTTACCTGATGATGAAATACGGTAGGTGCCCCTTAACCCACATGTGCATTTGTTGTGACAGGATAATACGGGTAAGAGTTTAGGCTGTATGCTCTTGACATCTGCAACTTAAGCTTTCCCACCACGGGCGAGAGAAACAGGCGCTGTCATCTCATAACAGGAGTTCCCCTCTCGCCTCACGCCACCCACCAGTGTCCCAACTTCAGTCTTGATGCCATGGTGGGTGGTGACAAGCCATTTTCGTCTGATGACGTTATCTAAGGACGTCACACCTGCCTACTCTTGTAAACAATCTTACTCACGCTGCTACACCCAAATGAAGACTGATTTTTTTCTTCATTGTCACATGCCTTGAACGTGTATCTGTCGCTGCATTATTCCAAGACCAGAGTTAAATGAAGAAAACATAATATTTGGTCGTTTTTGCACACTGGAAGGATAATTGCACACACCATGGGTAAGAGCTGATGTAGGAATTACCCTTGATGTACTAAACCTCACCGTCGGAGTCCACGTGGGGTGAGACGAGGCCATGGTCACTGCCGCGTTGTTACTCAGGTTGGTCTTTGGAGGGCGTGAAGTGAATGTGCAGATGAGGATGCTTTGCTTAGTCGGTCTGTTTTTACCTAAGGGTAGGCCTACTGGCTCACCCCCACAAACTCACAAAAGTAATACGTCAGAGTTTCATAAAATTTGATGAGCTTTATTTTTTAGGAAACTGATGCGTCTCCTTTGTTACCAAATTAACAAATGAAAGCACAATTATAAATAACTTATAAAAAGAATCAAAAGTACTCAGGGTGGCTCACATTTCCCGACAGGAGAGAGAGAGAGAGAGAAAGAGAGAGATAACGGTATAGAAAACGTGGCAACACTGTACACAGGTGCGGGCCACACCACAGCCGCAAACGTGCGCGAGTCCTACTATAGTCAAATCGACCCTCCAGCTTTACCACACTTGGCCTTCAGACGAGCTGAAGTAGGTTAAAGAGCTTCATCAGGGTAGAAAGCAACGCGGAATAGTTAATGCATACTGATAAAATTAGTACGTATAGGCGATTCATGTATACTGGTGATGCATAAAGCTGATGTAATATGAGGGGGATAATGCAGTCAGGATATTGATCTTCGTCACTTGTGGGCCCCATTTAGTTGACGTAGGAGGTTGTCACGTTCTAGAGGGTGCCGTTAGGGTCCGGGAGGGAGTTTGTTGTACCCATGTTCACTGCCATACACGTTATAGCTCATTCACCTTAAATTTGGGGGGGGAAAGCGTCCTTTTGCAGCCTGTTTTCCATAGTTCAGTAGAGGAATAAGACGATACTTCGGCCTTCCATCCTTTTCCATGCTTTTTTTTTTTTTTTTTCTAGCTAGCATTATATTTTGGTGTTACTGCTATGGTTCAGAATTCAAGATGGAGAGATGACAGTTTTCCGCTAAGGTAAAGTGAAGAAAGTATATTTGATTTAGGTTTTTAATGCATACAGGTGACTTAGCCATTCAGGTATTTAATCATCATCATCATCATCTTCGTCATCATCGTCGTCGTCATCGTCGTCGTCATTGTCGTCGTCATTGTCGTCGTCATTAACCTGCTTCCCATTGACACAAAGAAATCAACCCGTGCATGTGATTAATAAATACAGCTTTTTGGTGCATTTTTAATTAATGCATATAAGCAGCAGCAGGAATGACAAAGGAGATAAATGATGCACTCGAGTAAAAATAGAAGCTGAGTTGAACAGAGTATATAATAAGATAATACAGGCAGAGAGAGAGAGAGAGAGGAGAGGGGAGGGGTGATGGCAGGTGGGAGAGAAAGGGGGGGGAGGGGTGATGGCAGGTTCGTAGATAATGGCCTTACCTGATATTAAATCCATTACTACGGAGACGCCTCACCCACAGGGTGACACTGTGTGAAACTTATTCACTCACTCGCTGACTTACATTCACTCATTCACTGAGTTTCTGTATCTTTTTGAAGGATGGAGTCCAGGCCGTATGGATGAGTGGGTGTTAGGAAACCGATATTTTGCACAGTGGTAGACCTCCACCCGGGCCAGCTTTACTGTATACAGCTTTTGGAGGCCTTACCTTGTAAGGCCTCCAAGAGATGTTACTTCCCCACCCCTCGGGGGGGCAGCTCATGTGGGTCTTGACCAAATCTATTTATGCACGGGGATAGTTTTTTTTTTTTTTTTTTTTAAGTCAAAGAAAACCATATTTTGCACAGTGGTAGACCTCCACCTGGACCAGATTTTGGCCAGGGTGGAGCCATGGAGATCGCCTCTAAGTCGTTAATATTATATATTTCCTCTTTCAGTGTTGCTATCAAGGTGTCCTTTGTCTTGTCTTATGCAAGCTAACGCCACAAGATACTGTACTGCATCGGGGGGATATCTTATTATAAAGGTGGTTAAAACTTTCCTCATTCCAGTGTAAAGATGGCTACCTTGGCCATATTCTACCAACCACAGGATGATTTCATTTAACATACTGGTGACCTGCCCTAGTGAAAGATGTATACTTGCATGAGTGTATGTGTGTGTGTGTGTGTGTGTGTGTGTGTGTGTGTGTGTGTGTGTGTGTGTGTGTGTGTGTGTGTGTGTGTGTGCAAGGCAGTTCGTAGAGTTAGGCATTGCCTGCAAATTTCGCTGAAAAAATTCACATGCATTCACCCATTCCTGCTTCAACACACACACACACACACACACACACACACACACATGCCAGCTTCATGCATTTACAATTATGCACTCAACCCTGCGCTCTCTCTCTCTCTCTCTCTCTCTCTCTCGCTCTCTGCTTGAACTCTTCACTATGGTGGCGTATTTTATCACATAGATTACCACCATACAATTATCTTCAAGTTAGCGCCTCTAACAGGGATGGATGTAATGAAGTCTGTGTTTAAATTTACTAGTTCCAAAAGTCTCCCATGACCTGCAAAAAGCACTTGAGTATAAAAGAATGTAATGAAAATGGAATTCAAATTTATCTGCAGCGTCTTTAAAAATATTACTCCTGTACTGCAAATATAGAAACGCAAAATATAAAGTCAAAACGGTGCTGTGATTGGCCGTGGCTTATTCACTTACACTGGAACAACTCTGTGGGGGGAACGGAAAAGCTTCGTTCACCCTCTAAAAGCTATTGCATTTTTCAGGGTCAATGTATTTTTTTATTCTTCATGCCTTTCCTTTTTTATATACTTCCCGTCAGTGCTGTTTCCCTTATAATATGTGAGTTGCTTCTTCTCGGCGACGCCTTTTTTTCACTGATTGGTCTCCTGCCGTCCTGAGACTATTATGATTTCCTTTAGCTTAGATGCTTAGTCTTGAAGTTTAACGATATCTTCATTCACCTCCTGAGTACGCTGAGATCTTATTACACCCGCGCGTGTGAGAGCTACATGTGTATTGTTTTGCCCGGTTTTGTGTGTGTGTGTGTGTGTGTGTGTGTGTGTGTGTGTGTGGATGGATGGATGGATGGACGGATGCCTATACGTTTATAAACACAGGAGCTCAAACACATTTCATCCCACGTTAATCCAGCCTGGTAGAAGGCTTGAGAGTCAGTCATGTTGTCTAATTTTTAAAAGAACATTAAATCAAAAAGCATGGCCACGCGGCGAGGGCAGCTTAAACTATTTTTATCCACTTTAGATCAAACGTTTTGACTGGAGGGCAAAGCAAGAATGAGGTGTTCCGAGTTGGAGAACAATCATATCAGTATCAAGAATATGGGGCATTGTCAGATGGTCGATGCAATAACTAAAAGGATTTTGATTCGATTTAGGCCAGACGTGGTGGAATGTTGAGGGTCAGACAACGATGAAAAGATGTTATTTTGAGAACAATGGGCCAAAGATGAAGGTCACAGGGTAAGGTCAGTTCAAACAATTCTGGTTCGATTTTGACGAAATTGGTGGAAAGATTATGGGCAGGCAACGATAATGTAATATGATGCTTAGAACGATGTGTCAGTGATAAAGGCCACAGGCATGGTCAGGTGGTCGACCCTTAGACCCATGTGTAGGGCGCGAGTATTGAACTCTGAGTGCTGGTTTTTCAGTATTCGAACTCACAGGCTGTTATTCTTTTATATATCTTCTTTTTATTGCATAAAAACGAAAACTCTTACCTATCGAATTAAAAAAGGAAATCCAGGTGAATGAAAGGTGGAACTATAAAACGCAGGCGCAGGCAGAGAGACAGAGAGAGAGAATCATACAGGCTTTACGATCCTTCCAAATTATCGGGCCTTAAAAAAAATATATATATATATATGTCATCAGCATCATCGTCCAGTCCCTAATTTCTGCCTAATGATGGGTTGAGACAGTCTCCAGAAACAAACAGAAGAAAAAAAAAAAATGGGGTGGGGGGAGCACAAGTAAAGATCTGTGAACGGTATGTCTTTCTCTGATACATCTTACCCCTTCAGTCTGGTGACGTGTTTTGTATTCTTGTAAACACCAGGCTTTCTTTTTATATTTTTTTAATGGCAGGCTCTTAGCAGTGAAGGGATTATTGAAGTGTATATTCGTATTTAACTAATCCAGCTCCAAACGTCACTCTGAAGCTCCAGAATCTTGTCTGGTGCACGTAGTAACAAGAATAAAATAGATATGTGTCATGGCATTGATGAGGTTGCACATACGACCTGTAGACGTAAATAAGACAAACCACCCACTACTACTCACCCCCTTGGCGACATCCCGAGGCAGACACATCACAGGAAGACCAATGTTATCCCTCACTATCACTAACATTTTATATTATTTCCTCCGCCAAGGAGGTTATGTTTTCACCCCTTTCCGTTTGTTCGTTTGTTAGTTGGTTGGTTGGGTGGTTGGTTTGTGAGCAAGATTACACAAACACTACTGCACAGATTTCCACGAAACATGGTAGAAGAATGGGCCTTGGCCCAGAATAGACACCATTAAATTTTGGTGCGGATCCTGATAAAGGTGCGGATCCAGGAATTTGATATTGGATTAGACTTGATTGAATTAAAAGGAACTGCATGTTGGGCCTTGGCGGAGGTATGCGCTCTGCTGAATGCCATTCTAATTGCCATATGATTTTATATAGCTTAAAGGAACCCCCATGTAGTTACAGGGTTAGGAAAGGTTACACCTGACCGTTTTAGTTCGACGCCTTTCTCCTGAGCAGAATGTAACTGCAAGATAACAACAGCAAACAAGATAATAATAGCAAACAAGATAACAACAGCATCAAGATAACAACAGCATCAAGATAACAACAGCATCAAGATAACAACAGCATCAAGATAACAACAGCATCAAGATAACAACAGCAAACAAGATAACAGCAGCAGACAAGAAAGAATACTCAGAGATTACCACACCCATGCTCTACATTCGGTCTGAGAGCCTAACCTTTGATATTGACCTTTAACCTTGATCTTTAATTAGTTATTTTGAAATTTAATTGCATATCCCTGGCTGACCCTCAACACTTTCACCAAGTTTGGTCTTAATCTAATAAAAAAATCTTAGTTGACCTTGCCTTGTGGCCTTGACCCTTGACCCATTAGTCACAAAATAATAATAACTTATTCTTTCGCTGCCCCTCAACCCATCCACTAAATTTACTTTATATCTGGTAAAATCGTTCACACACACACACACACACACACACACACACACACACACACACACACACACACACACACACACACACACACACACACACCAAGCGATACCGTACACTCCTGCACTCCGCGCGCGGGTGTAAATATAAAAAAAAAAGACGTCTTCGGCCTGAACAAATTAGGAATAGGCTCGTAAGCACCAAAACCTTTAGAAGAGAACCACCTAATTCCTCAACATCCATCGTGATGCCAGAGTTGAAAAAAAATAAATAAATAAATAAAAATAAAAACTAACCCTATCTTCCACTGTCTTAATGGCGTCAGGGTTCAATTAAGACGTAGATATGGCTGTCGCAGGAAAAAATAATATATAATAATAATAATAATAATAATAATAATGTAGCAGGACCTGATGAAGAGAATCCCTGAAGCTTGAACTCTCAGTTCGGAAAAAAAAAAAAAAAATAGCAGTATCGACCTTATCCTCTGCTACGGTAAGGTCGTTAAGCTCAGCCTCCTAAGTTTGCTGGTCGCGGTGAAGGCGGAGAGCTGGTCGCCACGAACCACACACGTTCAAGGCACAGATGTCCTTGATGTCCTTGAAGTTCGGTAGGGGGACTAGCTCATGAACGTGACGGATAAAGTCACAGGCAATAGCATCAAGAGATGTTTGTGATTGTCGTTAGTATCATTACAAGTGCTCTTGGGCCCTTTGGGCCCCTCGCACTTGCTCCTGCGGAGGGCTCTCGCGCTACTATAATATATTTTAGTTATAGCTATGGACAAAAAATTCCTACGGAGATCCTATGCCGGGCGCCGGGAGCGTCGTTTTTTGGTCAAAATGTGATCGCTCATGAAATATAGTATAAGTTATACAGTCGTCATGGGACCAAGTTTTTTTACGTCAGCGAATTTTTTGCGATTTTTGTGCCAATTTTGGTGCGATTTGAATGTGTAGTTTCGGCTGCCCAAAACACACACACACACACACACACACACACACACACACACACACACGGCTAGTGCTATAGTATATTAGATTATCTGCATTACCTATATCATCATCATCATCATCGTTATCATCTATATCATCAGCACCAGAAGCAGTATCATCATTACCAACATCATCATCATTATCACCATCATCATCATTACCAAAAATATCATTATTATCACCATTATCATCATTGCCAACATTATCATCATCACAATAATTATCAAATTCCTCTTTATCACCATCAATATAGCGACCATTATCTTCATCATTGCCACGATCATCCTTGGCAGCAGCAGCAGCAAATCTCTTACTAACACATGAGGTGAGAGAAATCCAGAAATAGAAACAAGAACACAAAAGCAGAGGAATATACGTGACTAATCCTTCCACCTCGATGATGCCTAATTTTTTTTTTTTTACTTCTTCCTGCCGCCACACGATGATATTCAAGAAGGTGAGGGGATGACTTTTGCACTGAAGGGAATACAAACTGTTTCCAATAACCCTTCCAGAACAATGACGTCTTGTTGTTGTAATCTGACAGCGAAACATACAATTTAGATGCAGCTGCGAGGAGCCCAGTGGGAGAGAGTGAGTGAGTTCTGTGGCTGCTGTTGTGTCTCTCAGTCATATGGTGTTTGGCTGAATGGAATTACTGTTTTGGCCAGGTACTAGAGAATGGTTAATGCAGATATTTCTTAAGGCCTACTCCATGCATTTCTCTCAGCCGCATAGAAAAAACATGAGATTTATTTGTTGAAATGAACTTTAATTAAGGGGTGAAACTGTTTGTTAATAGAAAAATATAAATAAATCTTGAGCTTTACGTAAATAGCAGATGAATGTTACATGTAGCTGATGGCGATAAAACTTAAATGTCAGATATATGTGAAAAGGTTTGGTAATAAGTAAGGGAACAAAAGCGTGGTATGTTCAGGAATAGTAAATGATTAAGGTGCGTTTAGTTATTCGTAATGATATATTCAGGAATAAAATTAACCACTTTGTTGACGAAAGGGATCATTGCGTTACAGCACACCCTCCCCCAGCATCAAAGCGAGAGAGAGAGAGAGAGAGAGAGAGAGAGAGAGAGAGAGCACCGATATAATCTTTTGTTAGTTAAGGGTATTGATGATTTGGTCTGGTTCACTGTAACTCCTACTGGCTCACACACTCACGAGAGAGAGAGAGAGAGAGAGAGAGGTAAGTAGGTGTGTGGGTGAGTGAATGGAAAGGGGTTATTTCTCTCGGTCCTTTCGAGGGTCGTAATCACATGATCTTACAAGGCTTCCTGCACCTTTTCCCTAACGACCTATTCACGTATTCCACTTTACTCCTTCCTCTCTGTATTATCTGTGTCTCTTCAGTATCCACCCAGACTGCGTAAGTAACCTGGAAGATAATATTAACGAAGCATAAACTAGTTAGTATGGAAGAAATGAAGTTCGTAAGGAAGAAGCGAAAATCAGCCTCCCTATTTTTCGAGAATACGAGACCAGATCACTTACACCTCGTTCCCCTGATGCTCCGTGTGGTGGTGGTGGTGGTGGTTGTGGTGATGAGAGTGTGATGGTGATGCTGGGGATTGTATGAATGTGGTGATGGTGTGGGCGTTGTGACGGTGGTGTGGTGGTGGTGGTGGGAAGTGGGAACGTGTGATTGTGATGGTTTTGTTGTGTGGTGACGGTGTGGTTTTGGCCATTATAGTGGTGGTGATGGTGTGGTTGTGGGCTTTGTGGTGGTTGTGATAGATTGTAAGTATGGTGATGGTGATTGAGTGGTTGTGGTTATAGTAGTAGTGGTGGTGGTGACGGATTGTAGGTATGGTGATGGTGATTGTGTGGCTGATTCCATTGTGGTAGTGGTGATGCTGATAGGTAATAGTATGGTGATGGTGATTGTATGGCTGTGTGCATTGAGGTAATGGTGATGGTGATGGGTTATAGTTATGGTGATGGGGATTGTGTAATTGTCATTCTGACCGATGATGATGACAAATTATAGGTATGGCGAAGGTGATGGTGATTGTTTGATTGTGGTTATTGTAGTAATGGTGGCGACGAATTATAGGTATGGTGATAATGTGATTGCAAGTATTATAGTAGTGGTGCTGTTGACGAATTATAGATGTGGTGATGGCGACTGTGTGGTTGTGGGCATTGTGGTGGGGGTGATGATGATGGATTATAAGTGTAGTGACTGTATGATCGTGGTGGTGATGGTGTAGGAGGGATTTTCCGAATTGGAGGGGTTATGTAATTTAAAACCTTCATTAACCTCCTTCACCACAGGGAGTCTCATCCTTAACTGCATAAAATCGTCTGGTAGCGAGAAAACGAAATGACATATTGGTGTTGAAGGAATTAAACGTTTTGGATAACGATAGTCTAGCCTCTGACCCCTCCTGTACTCAGTGAATGGGGGTGATCTGGGTCTGGCAGTCATCATCAGTCATCATCATCATCACCACCATCATCTGAAGAAGAAGAAGAAGGAGTGAGGTAGAATTCAGATACAAGGAAATGGTAAGTAAAAAAGAATAAGAAAAACAATCAACAGCATATCCAACGAAAGGAGCCTTATAGTCGTTATAACAGTACCCATGGCTTGTGAAATATGTGCAGGCCTTATCATCTGCACATGTTTTGTTGTATTTTCCTTTATGGACAAATCGGCTGTCGCCTTTTCATTTTTCTACATTTAGAGTAACAGCAGCTGGTGATCCATTTGTTAGGACGCTCCAGTTGAGGTGACGACTCTTCCTAAGTGTGATCCCCAAGACGTGACTGGAGTTTTTTTTCGATCATGTGATGGCACGAAAGGGTTGATCGTGTGTGTGTGTGTGTGTGTGTGTGTGTGTGTGTGTGTGTGTGTGTGTGTGTGTGTGTGTGTGTAAGCCTACATGTCATCCTGCTGGTGGTCCAAGTTTGGTGGGCAGGTGCATAGGTTAGTGGGTGTATGGGTGAGGTGAGTGAGTGGGTGGGTGTACAGGCAGGGTGGGTGGGTGGGTGTTCTGGGAGGTAGGGTAGGAAGGGTGGATGGGCAGAGTAGGTGGTTAAGTCGATGAGGTAGGCAGAGTCGGTGAGGAGGATGGGTATGGTGAGTGAATGAGCTGGTTGGGTTGGCAGTGGGGTTGGGTGAATGAGGTGGGTGGGCAGTGAGGTAGGGTAGAGTGGGGTGCAGTGAACGGATTGGGTGAGTAGGAGGAGAGGGAGTGGTGGGTGGGTGGGCTTTGTGGGTTAGTGGGTGGGTTTTGCGGCTTCCGGAGGACAACTCGGAGGACAAGGCAGGAAACAGGCTCTTGTGGGTGGGTTGGGGAAATAGGTCCATGGCTGAAATAGGAAAGTAGATCAGTGAGGTTTTATGTCCTTGGAGGAAATGGGCCCAGGTGGAAATGGGTCCCCTGACTAAGAAAGGTCCATGGATGAAATAAATCCATGGAGGAAATAGATCCATGTGGAGATTCGGTGTGTCCCCATAGACAGAAAATAAATAATGGGAAAAATAAATCACTGAAGGGAAAATGGGTCCATGGAGGAAAACAGGCATTGGGAAAAAATAAGTCCAAGAAGAAAAATGAGCCACCGGGGGGAACAGGTCCATGGGGAAAATAAATCCATGGGTAAAATAGGTCCCAGGGAAAAGTACATGCGTGGGAGAAATAGAGCCATGGGAGAAAGGACGTTCATGGGAAAAATAAGTTAGAGAAAAATAGGTCCATGGTGAGAATAGGTCCATGAGAAAAAAATAGATCCAATAGGGAGAATAGTTCCAATGGGGAAAAAATAGGGCCAATGGGGAAAATTGGTCCATCGAGAAAATAGGTCCATGAGGAAAATTGGTTCATCGAGAAAATTGGTCCATCGAGAAAATAGGTGCATGGAGGAAAAATGGGATCACTGCGAGGAATTGGGTCTATGGAGGGAAATAGGCGTATGGGGAGAGACAGGCATACATGCTAGTATTATGTTGTGGAATATGATACCGTTGCCTCGGGCGCCTGCACGTTGATGAAAAATTATTAAGTCTCATGTTGCCGTAACTGTTGTAACATTTTATTGTACCATCCTGATGTTGACACTGATGGTGGGGCATTAGAAGCACCCGGGAGACAGAACGAGACAGCTGATTTACTTTGTCATCTGATAACTGCCTTGGCTGGCAATTACGTTAAAATTATTTAAGTTTTAGGGCTAGATATTAATGCCTGCATGCGGCAGATGGTTAGTTAATCCTCTCATGATGAGGACAGCTCCAGTATTCTGTTCCAGCTAACGCCGGACGATTTAATTCGGCAAACGTGAGCCATGGCAGCCTGAGTGTTACTGTAGATACTCGTAAATTGCGTGGGCTTAATGGCGTACACTAAAGGTTCTGTGACCTCTGCTTTCTTTTTTCATTGCATTTTACCTCTGAAACGAAATAACTTTCTATATATATATATATATATATATATATATATATATATATATATATATATATATATATATATAAACACACACACACACACACACACACACACACACACACACACGATATATATATATATATATATATATATATATATATATATATATATATATATATATATAAAATAACACACACACACACACACACACACACACACACACGAGTGTAGGTCGTGATATTTGTAGTCGTCCTTTTCACCAGCGTATATGACAGAGGATATAAGGAAAAACTTTTTTTTTCCGACGATGCCGCCTACGCCTCGTTCCAGCGTGCCATTCCCAGTTCCATTTTTTGTTTTATCTTTTTGTGGATCCGGGCTTTTTTCCAATGGCTCCGAGTGACTGACGCTGAACCCTGGTATGCCGTTCCAGCCTGGCTGTAGTCAGCTTCATCAACACCCACTACCAGTGCCACACAAGCGCACATTTTTACAGCCTTCAGATAATTTCCAATTGAAGCAAGTGAGTGTGAATAATA
Organism: Coenobita brevimanus; assembly: GCF_032717465.1. Lineage (NCBI taxonomy): Eukaryota > Metazoa > Arthropoda > Malacostraca > Decapoda > Coenobitidae > Coenobita > Coenobita brevimanus. The sequence goes on along the minus strand of NC_137045.1, from coordinate 18,450,670 downwards.
TGTAACACATTGTACTGAAAATTATCAGATTAACTTTAGGTTACCACCTTCAGTGAAATGATTAAGGTGGAGGCTGACGACGTGGTGCTTTTAACTACGAAACTTATCTCCATTTATTTAGTTTTTGAGTTTATAACTGAGTATTTACCTACTGTCCTGGGATACAAGGTCTCTGCAGCATCCAGGTTACCACAGTTACCTTCCCTATACATCTTACAACTCATGAAATGTGGATTGTGCCGCCAGCTGCCTGCACCAGGATTCGTTGGAAATAGCAAGACTAAATCACCAGATACGCCATGTGATTGAAGGAGTAAAGCTTCTCCTCACGGCCAGATATCTGATGATGCAGCCGCGTGTGGGAGTTTTGCAGGATTTCCGGCACATTTTCCCTCGTGACAGCCGGAGGGTAAATGTCAGATATCCATGTTAGGACAGCTGAATTCCCCCCCCTCCCCTCTCTCTCTTTTTCGGTCTTTCCTTTTCCTGTGGCCATTTTTCTCTCCTTTTATTTTTTACTGTTCTCCGCCTACGGCACTGATACCTAACACATTGTAACAGCGAAGTGATGCACGTGGAATACTTGGGGAAGGCGAGATACTGTGTGATCCTCGATAACAGTATTTGTGACAGCCGTTAAATACTATACGAGTAATTCTTTCCAAACGACGATTATTATGTGTATCGGCGTTGTATCATGCTTAGTCATTTCGCAACGACGATATCTTATTTTGTTCTTGCTAATACAAGTCGTTTCTTAATCAACTTACGAAGGAACTCAAGTAGCGAAAGGATTAACGCCGTAAGTTCGTAGTCTTTCCTATGCCGCGTACAATCGTCCCTTGGTGGCGGAAGAGTATATAACGAGTCATGATATTGTAGGAGTTATCCAGAGCGTCACAGCAGTCAGTAACTGTGGAAGACCAAGGCGCCATGACACACACACATCCACTCAGGGCCGGTACACTTACATCACCTGGGAGACAAGACCCTCTCACCCCACCACTGCCACCAAGGACGCTCAGCTAAGTTTTACCCCTTCGGTCTGGTGGCATATTTCTCATTAGTATCAGTCTAATTTCACACGATTTTATTCAAATTTCACACGATTTTATTCAAACATCCTCTAGGAGTGAGGAATTTAATCTTACCTCACCAATTTGAATTATTCACAGAAGCTGAATAGAATCGTCTGCAGATAACAAAAATAGACTACATCGAATAGAAGAGTTAGAATTGTATGGGAAGTGGGCCGGATGCTAAATCATGGGTTAGTGACTAGATAATCGTCACGGTTAATCGTAGTACTAATTGTCGTTAGAATATTCAAGACATATGATTTTGTTTCCAGTGATTTAACTTCACTGTACAATTAACTTCACATCAATAAAGCCATCAGGTGCCTCTGAGGGTATCATTTCACAAAATCTTGTTTTTATCTTCTCTGGTCGTGTGAACAGCGAGTGTTACTGTCAAAGTGCAGTGTGTCTGTGTTCAATGAGACCATCAGTGGTTGACTTAAAGGGCTGGACTTTGACAGAGACCTAGTAGGTAAATGTGACCAAGATATTTTAAAGCACATCTCGCTTAACTGTATAGATTCCGTCAACAAACAATTACCAGATAGCCGAATAGATAATACCAGCATGATTCAGATTTTAAATTTAATGTTTCTTATTTTTTCAGATACTTCCTCAGTATCCAAGAGTCATTTTTTGAATAACGATTACTAGGAACAACAGTGTGTGCCAAAGAATAAATAATCATTCTATGACCACCACCATCAGAATCGCCATCATCATCATCATAATCACCACTGCTCCATCACCATAATCATCCACACCACTGTCCCATCACCATCATCGTCCACACCACTGCCCCATCACCATCACCATCCACACCACTGCTCCATCAGTATCACAATCACCATCAACGTGAGCCTGGTGTCACTCAGTCTGAGGGTAATGGACTCCTGGCCTGGTTCCGTCTCATCTGCTGGCCACTAACCTGTCTCATCCCACCCTGGCATTTACGAATACCGCCCTTCCATCTCTCCCACACCACCCAGGCAGACTTAACCCCTCCATCTGTTGACTGCTGCCCTGTTCCATCCATCCCAAACAGATACGCCAGTACCACTCTTCTATCTGATGTTGTTGTTGTTGTTGTTGTTATTAACCCGGGCTCATCGGGACATGAACCCCAGTGGACTACAGGCTGAAGATGCTTTTCACTTGTAATCGTCCTTCTTTGTCCTTTGGGTTATAGGGAGGGTGTTGAGGGACGTTTGTGCAATACCGGGCAGTGGAGTAGCCCTGTCATATTGATGCAAACACATGAAGGCCTCCCTCTGCAACACCACCCTTCCGTCTTTTGACTACGAATACTCCTTTAAATCTTTTGTCTCTGAATACTTCCCTTCCATCTGTTGTGTGTGAATACTTCCCTTCCATCTGTTGTGTGTGAATACTTCCCTTCCATCTGTTGTGTGTGAATACTTCCCTTCCATCTGTTGTGTGTGAATACTTCCCTTCCATCTGTTGTGTGTGAATACTTCCCTTCCATCTGTTGTGTGTGAGTACTTCCCTTCCATCTGTTGTGTGTGAATACTTCCCTTCCATCTGTTGTGTGTGAATACTTCCCTTCCATCTGTTGTGTGTGAATACTTCCCTTCCATCTGTTGTGTGTGAATACTTCCCTTCCATCTATTGTGTGTGAATACTTCCCTTCCATCTGTTGTGTGTGAATACTTCCCTTCCATCTGTTGTGTGTGAATACTTCCCTTCCATCTGTTGTGTGTGAGTACTTCCCTTCCATCTATTGTGTGTGAATACTTCCCTTCCATCTGTTGTGTGTGAATACTTCCCTTCCATCTATTGTGTGTGAATACTTCCCTTCCATCTGTTGTGTGTGAGTACTTCCCTTCCATCTGTTGTGTGTGAGTACTTCCCTTCCATCTGTTGTGTGTGAGTACTTCCCTTCCATCTGTTGTGTGTGAATACTTCCCTTCCATCTATTGTGTGTGAATACTTCCCTTCCATCTGTTGTGTGTGAATACTTCCCTTCCATCTGTTGTGTGTGAATACTTCCCTTCCATCTGTTGTGTGTGAGTACTTCCCTTCCATCTGTTGTGTGTGAGTACTTCCCTTCCATCTGTTGTGTGTGAATACTTCCCTTCCATCTGTTGTGTGTGAATACTTCCCTTCCATCTGTTGTGTGTGAATACTTCCCTTCCATCTGTTGTGTGTGAATACTTCCCTTCCATCTATTGTGTGTGAATACTTCCCTTCCATCTGTTGTGTGTGAGTACTTCCCTTCCATCTGTTGTGTGTGAGTACTTCCCTTCCATCTATTGTGTGTGAATACTTCCCTTCCATCTATTGTGTGTGAATACTTCCCTTCCATCTGTTGTGTGTGAGTACTTCCCTTCCATCTATTGTGTGTGAATACTTCCCTTCCATCTGTTGTGTGTGAGTACTTCCCTTCCATCTGTTGTGTGTGAGTACTTCCCTTCCATCTATTGTGTGTGAATACTTCCCTTCCATCTGTTGTGTGTGAATACTTCCCTTCCATCTATTGTGTGTGAATACTTCCCTTCCATCTGTTGTGTGTGAGTACTTCCCTTCCATCTGTTGTGTGTGAGTACTTCCCTTCCATCTGTTGTGTGTGAGTACTTCCCTTCCATCTATTGTGTGTGAATACTTCCCTTCCATCTGTTGTGTGTGAGTACTTCCCTTCCATCTGTTGTGTGTGAGTACTTCCCTTCCATCTGTTGTGTGTGAGTACTTCCCTTCCATCTGTTGTGTGTGAGTACTTCCCTTCCATCTGTTGTGTGTGAGTACTTCCCTTCCATCTGTTGTGTGTGAGTACTTCCCTTCCATCTGTTGTGTGTGAGTACTTCCCTTCCATCTGTTGTGTGTGAGTACTTCCATTCCATCTGTTGTGTGTGAATACTTCCCTTCCGTCTGTTGTGTGTGAGTACTTCCATTCCATCTATTGTGTGTGAGTACTTCCCTTCCATCTGTTGTGTGTGAATACTTCCCTTCCATCTGTTGTGTGTGAGTACTTCCCTTCCATCTGTTGTCTCTGAATACTCCCCTTCCGTCTGTTGTGTGTAAGTACTTCCATTCCATCTATTGTGTGTGAATACTTCCCTTCCATCTGTTGTGTGTGAGTACTTCCATTCCATCTATTGTGTGTGAATACTTCCCTTCCATCTGTTGTGTGTGAGTACTTCCCTTCCATCTGTTGTGTGTGAGTACTTCCCTTCCATCTGTTGTGTGTGAGTACTTCCCTTCCATCTATTGTGTGTGAATACTTCCCTTCCATCTGTTGTGTGTGAGTACTTCCCTTCCATCTATTGTGTGTGAATACTTCCCTTCCATCTGTTGTGTGTGAGTACTTCCCTTCCGTCTGTTGTGTGTGAGTACTTCCCTTCCATCTGTTGTGTGTGAGTACTTCCATTCCATCTATTGTGTGTGAATACTTCCCTTCCATCTGTTGTGTGTGAGTACTTCCCTTCCATCTATTGTGTGTGAATACTTCCCTTCCATCTGTTGTGTGTGAGTACTTCCCTTCCGTCTGTTGTGTGTGAGTACTTCCCTTCCGTCTGTTGTGTGTGAGTACTTCCCTTCCGTCTGTTGTGTGTGAATACTTCCCTTCCGTCTGTTGTGTGTCAGTACTTCCCTTCCGTCTGTTGTCTGCCACCCAACCCCACCATGCCAATTGACCTAACAAATCCTGCCTTTCCATCTGTGTGCTTCGTCCTCACACTGGCGGGTCGTAGTATAATCGGCTTACGACACTTTGTAACATTTCATCCTCAGCGATTTATTTTACAGACCATACTTTAGCCCATTCAATATGAGGATGTTGTTATTACACTCTTGCCATCATTTTTTTTTTTTTTATTCAGCGTATAGAGAGTTTTCGAACTGAAGAGGTTAGATAGCCCTCATTAACCCCTTCAGGCCAAGAGGCCACTTGTTGGTTGAATAGAATCTCCTGGAGTTAACAAGGATAAAGTAGAAACAAGACGTCCTCGTATTGAAAGGGTTAACAGCCTTATAATATATGTGATACAGATCATGTCGATAATAAAGACAGTAACCTATGGAAAGAAACTTATGGTGTAATATTCGACTTAAACCGGTAAGGGATAAGTGCAGTGATTCTCCAGCACCAAGAAGAATGTGGTTTAATTTCAGGATGGAATATGTGTAAACCCTCTCACGTAGATCAGGTCCTTTGTATTTTATGCTTACCGCCACCGGAAGGATTGTATTCAGCGAGTCTGAACTGGAGGGGGTTGCAGGTAGCCTTCACTCACTCCTGTACAACAAAGGTTTTCCTTAACGTGAATGAAATCGTCTTTTCGTAGCGAAAATAACATAGAGAAAATTTACAAGGATAACGTTAGCAACAACAACAAAAATGTAGTAGGGATGGTTACACTTCAGGATTACGGACATCACTGCCGGGTCAGTTTTCCTACATTATATTTTTACGACATTTTAGCAGTGAGTTAGCACGTGTACCCATAACAATGTTATTACCTCCACCAACGTAGTTGGACGTAGGTTATATACTCACCCATGACTGTTTGTCAGTGAGTGTGTGTACGAGATATCTCAAAAAGTTGTTACCGGATTTCAGTGAAAACTGTTGGATAGGTGGGCAGTGGGTCAGGAGGGAGTGGCCTAGATTTTGAGACACACATGGATCCGGATTCAGGAAATCATAAATTTCATTGGCATCGGTGGAGGTATGCTTTCTCTGCAAGTAGGCCTATATAACAGGGCATAGTAAGGCCGTAGAATTAACTGATTGTGTGTGGGACCGCAAAAATATTTTTTCAGTAAGAAAGAGAAATTACAGCACACACACACACACACACACACACACACACACAAATATATATATATATATATATATATATATATATATATATATATATATATATCAAAGCATCTCTCGACAACAGCTTTCCCGTTACCCCTCCACTATAGAGTATTGTCTTCTCTTAACTTTCTATTCCCAATCCATTCCAGTCCCCAGGAACACCCAGCCTTAACTTTCACCCCCCGCACCCCCAGAGACCCGGTCCCCTCGCCCTGCCTGCCCACCCCACCCCCGGACATTACTCTCCCTGCCAGTCTTCCCGGATTTGGCTCCCCGGAAATTAAGGTCGGGTAGGTTCGGTGCGGTAGGTGGGTAGGCTGTGTGGCTGGCTGACCCGGATCTCTTATTGTGTGTATTCTTGTGTACCGGAAACTTTTAGATGATCCAATATATTTTGTTATATACAGTAACTACTCCTTTCTCTCTCTCTCTCTCTCTCTCTCTCTCTCTCTCTCTCTCTCTCTCTCTCTCTCTCTCTCTCTCTCTCTCTCTCTCTCTCTCTCTCTCTCTCTCTCTCTCTCTCTTTTGTTGCTGGAGTGTTTTGTGTTGTGCACTGTGGTGGAGCCTTGTTAGCAGTACATCATTATTTGTAGATATTACAACCGTTGAGAGAGAGAGAGAGAGAGAGAGAGAGAGAGAGAGAGAGAGAGAGAGAGAGAGTTTTGAAGGAACGCAGTGTACAAGCAAACCGATATTCATAGGATGTACTGCCATAATATATTCCATGAAGTTCTTTGGAGGTACAGCGAAGAAAGGTTGGGCAGTAAACTGACTGCAAATGGTTCTGCCACTCGCATCAGGACATCACAAACAGCACAGGAAAGCCCCCGCATTAGACAAGAAGAAAAATCCTGTTGCAAGCCCACACCATTACACTTTCCCCAGTTTACCTCTTCCTCTGCAAGTCACCATTCAGGAAACTCTAAAACTTTCGGACATACGGGAATTTGCGTGTTGTGCCACTCTCACGCCAGGCAACGGCAACTCCACTGTCTTCACGGGGAGGAGTTTACGTAGAACCACAACCAGCCGGAGACAGAGAATATCTAGTGTTTTTGAAGCTGTCTGACACAATACGCTGAGGGAAAAGGTCACTGAACCCTCATAGCTACACATTGCTCTAATCACCCAGTGCTGAGTGAATGGACCACAGCCATCAGCCACCCTGCACTGAGGGTAAAAAAAGAAAAAAATGCTTAACACCCCAGCAAATCTCATCCTCATTATCCTCATCTGTGCTCTCTTCGTCGCTAGACTTGTATTTTTTGTCAGGAGAGTTTTCATCGTCCAACACTTCATCTTTTGCTGAAACATCCAGGAAACTGCCAGAGTGCGTCCGTTTTGTGATAGAAGCCATATCACCGTCTCTGATACAGCAGTGGGGCTTCCATCCAAAGAGACTGAGACGGGGTGTTTTCCCAGAGGATTCGCCTCAGCTGGAACAACACTGGCAGGCCAGAGACGACCTTGAGCTACTGCAGGAGGGATTGCCACCTTTATACTGAGTACCGTGCATGGTTGTGTAAGGTCTAAGTAAAGATTTTCCCTTCCAGTACAGTTAAATCTTAACTCTGTGATCTTATATACACTATCATTGCTTCTAGAGCTGCACCTGGGCCTTTGCTCAGGAACTTGTATGATTAGCTAATAAATTTTACATATTGCCATTAGTTGTCTCAGTTCAGTCATTTTTATTGAAAGCATTTTGCCATATATCTCCTGAATGCTTAACTTGTACTCGGTACACCAGTTCTGTAATATCTATGTATTACCACTAGCTGTATATTTGCCAACACACTGTTACCTTCATGACCACCAGGTTTAGCGGAACAACTTTAGGCTATACCATTATGCCGGTATAGATAGATAGATAGACAGATAGATAGATATAGATTGATAGATAGATAGATTTGTACTGTATATACGAGTATACAGTATTTATATACAAAATAAAATTAATTGTCTCGTGTGTGTGTGTGTGTGTGTGTGTGTGTGTGTGTGTGTGTGTGTGTGTGTGGCTTCAGTGTCCCGCCAGAGTTATTATTACATTGGAAAAGGGATCTTTGCACATAGGTAAGCGATCACCCTGGCCATCCTTTAATGCAGGATGGGACTTGTGGCGGTCTCTGTCTACACTCGGACCAGGAGGGAGAAGGGGAAGGGGTGTGGATCCCCCAGAGTCAGTTTACTGCAACCATGGCAATGATTATTGGGGTGGATGGTGTAGATGGGAGGGTGGTGTCGGCGAGCGCGTGGTGTCGGTGAGTGAGTGGTGTACGTGAGTGGGTGGTGTAGGTGGGAGGATGGTGTAGGTGGGAGCATGTTGCTAGTGAGAGGGTGTTGTAGGTGGGTGGATGTTGTAAGTGAGAGCGTGGTGTAGGTGGGATGGTAGAGTAGGTGGGTGGATTGTGCTGGTGGATGGCTAATGTAGCTGGGAGGATAGTGTAGGTGGATGCGTAAGGGGGTGATGTAACTCATGCCAGCTGAAATGGATAGAAGAACAGCATTGTAAAAGACTCAGTAGGAAGATAGCAGAGGGAAAAGGGGAAGGTAAGGAACAGCAAATCCTGATTTGTAATGGTGCTGGTTGTGATGACAGTGGTTTTAGTTTTGTTGTTGTAGTGATGATAGTGTTGATATTGGTTGTGATGACAGTGGTAGTATTAGAGTTGATACTTGGGAAGGCAAAATTTTGCAGCGATATATCTCCACATAGATCAGGCTTTATGGCAGGGTGAGACTTTCCACCCCCCAAGTGTTATGGCCACCGGGGGACCCAGACAAGACCAGAATACTCGACAACATTGTTTTATTCTACTTGGAAGACACCGAGTGCCCCTATTAGTGTGCGTGTGTTTATATATATATATATATATATATATATATATATATATATATATATACTCTGGCCTGGCCCATGCCCTAGTCTCCTTGCCTGCACAGCGTCATCTCATCATATCAACTGGCCAACCCGGTAATTGCCTACATTCCTCACTCACACCACCATCACTCACACACAGAGCCATCAATAGCAGCGGAGGGGAGGAGGGGCAGGGATCTGTGTCAACTCCCCTCTCCATCTCACCCGTTCCCGCAGTCTCTTCTTCCAACATTTACTCTCCCAACCTCGTCTTTATTCCTGGGTATTTGTGGCAGTGCGGACAGCAACTAATGATCCTGAGAATGTGTGCGGGAGACCCAATTTGTACTGGTATAGGGACGTGGCAGTCATCTCGACCATCACTTGTTTGGAAACCACTTCCTTCCCTACCATTTGCCTCACGAAAAAAAGAGACGGTACTATACACTTCGAGTTTAGGGACGACAGATTTTCTCGCTTTCAATTTTATTTATTTATTTATTCATTTATTCATTCATTCATTATTTCCAACAGGCTACGGTAATCCCTGTAAGAGCACTGAAGACGCAGTGTGGAATCTGAAGAACTATTATCTTTAAAGTTTGAGCACATTAACATGCATTTTCTTCATGCCATGAACAATTGCTCTAAGTAGTATCTTTAATCACATGCCCTATGACTTCAGTAGGAGCGTTGTTGTAGTTCACACAAGGAAAGTGTTTCTGAATGGACAGTGTATCTTTTATGTTGTGAGATGTTTTATCGTTGTAGTGTATTGTTAAAAATAACAGTAATATACGAATGTCAGTAGTTACTGAAAAATATTTTGAAAATTTTCTTCCCTCCTTTAAAACGACCCTCCGGTAAAGGTAAAGATAATTTTTTGACCAATCGTACATTCGTTGCATTTTGTATACATCCATTTGAACAGGCTTGGTTTGTTTAACTCCGTTAAAGGTTTGGTAATTTTGTGCACAATAAGCACCAGAACAGTAGTGTCTGTAGAATCTCAGATGTTACCAAAATTCTACCAGAGGTTTCTTGCTTTCGTTTTCTTCGTGTCTTCAGATGCTAAAGAGTTTGGCTGTGGCTCCCCTCAGCCCTGCCCAACTCCTCCCACCTCCACCCTACCCAGCCAGTGTAAATGTGGAGAAGTGGGTCACCGTGCTGGACGGATGGATGATTGATGACCTCTTTCTTGCACCCCTGCCTCTCCCTACCCTGCCTGCCCCTCTCCCTTACTCTCTTGCATCATTTCTGGTGCCTGTCTGTATGTACTGTTCTCCCTACCTCTTCCTCATCCACTCCTCCCTGCCTGTCTCCCACTCGCCTTTACCCGGCTTATCTCTCACCCTTAACCTCTCTGTCTCCCTCTCACCCCTACCCCTCCAACCCTCCCTGGCTCACTCCCATATTCTCCTGCATCACTCTTTGCATCCCTCTACACTCTCTACCTCCCTCCCACCCTCACCCTCCCTACCTCTCAATCCTCCCTCTTCTCTTCCCTTTCACTCCTACCCTCCCTAGCTCCCCATCACCTCCATCCTCGCTACCTTACTGTCGCTCCCGCCCTTCCTACTTCCCATTCGCCTCCGCCCCCCCCCCCTACCTCCCTGTCATCTCCACCGTCTCAGCCTCACTGTCACTCCCACCCTGTCTGCGTCCCTCTCACCGCCCCTCTCCCTGCCGCCCTCTCATTACTACCTCCCTCTCACTCCTCACCTCCCTTACTCCCATACCCCCACTCATCCCAGCCCTCATTATTTCTCTGTCACCGGACCTTCCCTTCCTCCCATTCTCCTTCTTTGGTAGGCAATGACCACCAATGCCTACCATCGTCCACTCACATGATGTAGTGTTGCCTACCTCTGCCTTCGCCTTTTTCATTTTTATCGCCCGCCTTTAGAAGACGGAGCGATAATGTTTTTGCCTGCCTCTCTCTCTCTCTCTCTCTCTGTGTGTGTGTGTGTGTGTGTGTGTGTGTGTGTGTGTGTGTGTGTGTGTGTGTGTGTGTGTGTGTGTGTGTGTGTGTGTGTGTCTGTGTGTGTTCCCATTATATCTCATGAACGGCTTGAGATATCACCATGAAACCTTCAGGGTATCAAGATATGGCCAATTTCTTGGCCGAGTTCGAAAATGGGCACTCGGGGTCAAGGTCAAGGTAACCAAAATGGCTGCCAGAGGTCAACTAGTTTTTATCGCCCGCCTTTAACACCATTGTATCTCATGAACGGCATGAACTATCAACATGAAGCCTTCAGGGTATCAAGATATGGCCTAAATATTGGACTTGGCCAGCAACATACTCTGGCGGACGATTGGCATTCGGCTCCCAAATACTTTTCTTTCAGTTTTTTTTCCTGTGTCTGCCCTCCTCCCTTCCAACTTATCCTACCAATCCTGTCCCGTTTTATGACTTTTCTTCCTCTTCAGGTGGCTCTACACCGAGTGACAAACTAATGATTTCCAGTAACGCATGAAATCATTTACAACTCTGGGTGGTAACCATATAACCAAATACTGGGATGATGTGGAGCCTATTATGGTACCCCTGTTAACTAGTTGGAGAGATGCAAATATGGTGTCCATCCGGGAACCACACTTTTCCCTACACCTAGCTGTGACGATGCGCTGTCCACCTCAGGGAAACATTGGTTTACTGCACGGGACGGCCCTGCAGAGGCGGTTGCTTATCTGAGGTTGATGGATTAACAACAATACCTCACTCTCCCTATCCCCCACTCACCCCGACCTTTCCTGCCTCCCTTACACCCAGCGCCACTCCATGGTGCTGCTTACACCTCCACCCTTCCTTCTCTCCTCTCACCCCTTCCTTGCCTCCTTACCTCCCACTTCCCCCCACCCTCCCTGCCCTCTCACCTTCACCCTCCTTACCTCCCTCTCACCCTTCCATCCCTTCCTCCCTCTGTACCTCCCTCTCACCCATCCCTCCCTACCAACCACTCACCTTTACTCTCCCTACCTCCCTACTTCCCTCCCATACCTATCATTCCTACCTCCCTCTTACCCCTACCCTCCGTACCTCCCTCTCACTCCTCGCTCCATACCCCCCTTTCACCCTTACCCTCCCTACATCCCTCTCACCCCTCCCTATTTCCCTCCCCCCCTTTCACCCTTACCCTCCCTGCTTCCCTCTCACCCCTTCCTCCATACCTCCCACTTACCCCTCCTTCTATACTCCCACTCACCCCTACCCTCCCTGCTTACCTCTCACCCTTACCTTCCCTACCTCCCTCTCGTCCCTGCCCTCCCTACCTCCCTCCCACCCCTACCCTCCGTGCTTACCTCTCACCCTTACCTTCCCTACCTCCTTCTCACTCCTCCCTCCCTACCTCCCTGTCATCCTTACCCTCTCTACCTCCCTCTCACTGCTACCCTCCCAACCTCTCACTCACTCCTCACTCCCTACCGCCCTCTCACCCCTACTTTCCCTACCTCCCTCTCACCCCTACTTTCCCTACCTCCCTCTCACCCATACTCTCCCTACCTCCCTCTCACCCGTCGCTCCCTGCCTTCCACTCACCCCTCGCCCCCTGCCTTCCACTCACCCATCGCTTCCTGCCTTCCACTCACCCTTCGCTCCCTGCCTTCCACTCACCATTACCCTCCCTGTTTAAATGTAAGTGTTTTAAGTTTTCGCAGCAAAGTGGTGGCGAAGTATGGGACAAGCCGCTTGAGTAACACCTATTGCTTTTCCATAAACTTTCCAGCGATATGCGTAGGTCCACTGTTAGTCTGATAGCCACCGAAAGACAACACATCCCGGCATATTTCTGGTAGTGTTTTTCATTGCTCGTTTCCCTCGCTCGCTTGAACAAAAAAGTTAATACTGAACCGTGGTAAAGCCAGAAGCAGAAAATAAAATCCAATCCCATTTTACCCGTTCGAGGTGTAGGGTTCCCAGTCTGTGCTGCCCAAGTTCAGTACATTCAACCAATTAACTCCGATGAAGCCTGCCATATGTCATTCTTGCTTGTTTCAGAGGATTTTACGCGGCTTAGAAGGAACTTTTCTAGCTGGACGAGGTAGCGGTGTCTTCATTAATCCCTTCAGTACAAGTGATCCTCCCTAACGAAATCGTCAGCAGGTAGCAAGAATTAAACGCCAAAATACATCATGGGGTTGAAGGGGTTAATGGTAAACAGTCAGCTTACTCCCCTAAGAGCCACTGCATGATCAAGAAACCTCCAGTGACCTACGAGTGCGTGTTTTCGATGGTTCGATTTTTCCGCTATGTATTTGTCAGACTTTGGGAAGATATTTGTGTCTCTGTCTATATATATATTCAGTCAAAAAGTATTGATCAGGAAGAGGCCGATGATTTGCTATACTGTTCATTACCTACATCTCGTGACATCCGTGGGAGGTGGGCATGTGTGTCTGTGTGGCCAAATATGGAACAGTATAATAGCGAAATACATATTCTTACCGTCGAAATTATGTAATCATTATGCATATTAAATATATAAGGTAATTCCAAGGCCAAATTACAGAACTGAGGATTCTGTATACATTTAGGAATACAGTATTTCTCTGTCATACGAAAAATAACATTCTTTTGTATACCACTGCATGTAGCATTAGTGAGCCACACTCCTTTCTTCGTACCGTACTTGTGGCACCGTCGCAATCACTAACATCACAGTTGCCTTTGTACATTTCAGCTGCTCTTCAACTCAGGGTTTATGCCAATCGATATAATTAATGTAATATGTGTAAAAGGGTTCACCTCTGACAACATGGCTATAATAATCGTGATATTAATAGTCGTGTTGTTTCGTAGATGATACACAACCAGGCAATGTAACTTGGCTTTACTCCTTACATTTTCATAGCTGTGAGCAACCGAAACACGACACAGACATATGAGCTAGCGATGGATTCACTCGTTAAAGAGAAAAGGGAGTGGCGGTGTGACTGTGTAATGTTGGCAGATGGAAGATGGGACGGAAAAGAGTTCAGGGACAAGAAGATTTAGATCTGACCAACACGTGATAACAAAGAAACTAATCATTCATATTAACTTTCCCCTACAACCACCATTATAACTTGCAATTCTGTGTGATGGAGTGATTTTTATGTTATATGAGTATTTTTCTAAAGGAATTTTATTTAATAGGGAAACACACCGTACAATATAATGGTGTTCTAGCAAAACAGTGTGCAGAAATTAGTTACAGAACTTGTCAGGGGAGGTATTTTCCCTTAACAAGTAAAATAATTTGAAGTTAGCCAGAGTAAAACTCATACTGAAACCTGACTTTCAGCGAACTTTTGGTGTGCAGGGCAAAATTAGGTATTAACCTGTCCAGTAACGTAAGTTCTTCAAAACCTGTGTCCCGTAAAACAGATGTCATAATCAGTCAAGATCTGTGAAGCATGAAAAGCTAGGTATGGCAACCGAATCTGTAATTTGATAGCTTTGGGGAGATTTGGTGTGGGGGACGGTTGACAGCAGGAAACCCAGATCATACTTTTGTGACGCCAGATTGTGTTTTGAAGTAACATGGAGTATTCTTTTAATTTGGGTTGCCAGACACGATTTTATTGGTCAAGAGCCATTTCAAGCAGTCAAATAATACTCTGTCTCCCTTAACCCAGTCAGTGCCATAGATCTTTCTTAATCGAAGTAAAATCGCCTGAGGTAGCAAGAATCAGCTAATAAAAAGAGTTATCGTCCTCAAGGGTCTATTCACTTCCATTGATAAAGCTTAGAATAAATGATAATTCGTTTAACCAAGTATCTGACATAGTTCTTCGATTGTGGACATATTCCATCAAACTTCTAACAAAACATAAAATCCGCAGTCCTTAATGTAGCAATCAGACACTCTGTCATAAAGATTTTGTAGTCACTTGTAGAGAAGTATATTTTAGACTTGTGGTCGAGCGGCTTTTTTATCTTGTAGTAGTTTCCCCACCAGATGTCATGTAGTGACAGGAGAGGTAAAGAATAGTATGGGACTATTTTTATTTGTCTTGGAATATTAAACAGGTCTCTCCATGGGAAGAGTATAAGTCCCGGGTAGCTACCTCCCTGTCTCGCTATCTCTCTCTCTTTCTGTTCTAAGGCTAATCTCCGTCTCGACCTCTCTCTAGGGTCGCTTGTCTCCTTCTCCCCTCTCTTTCCTAAAATCTGGTGTAGCAGGGGTGTGTCACGTGTGTTCCTCGTGGGTCTTTGTTCACGAGAGGACTGCTGACAGCTAACTGCATCATCTCCTTACTGGCCGCTGTCGTCAGCTTTCCTCAGTGTAAGCATGTTTAGCATTGCTCGATTCTCGCAGACACAACACCTTCTCATCATCTGACTCCCTGCTTCTATCTGTCTCTCTATCTATCTATTTATCTATCTATCTAGTATGATTTGCAATTATAATATGGAGACTACTACAACTCCACCGGGAAATTTGAAAGCGCTGGTGTGATGGTATGCGGTGGTGTATGATGTGTGTGTGTGTGTGTGTGTGTGTGGGACGAGGGGATGTTGGTGTTTGGTTTGGTGGGAGTCAGTACAGGACCCTTGCCTCACCGAACCACCTTCCTCCTTATAGTTGTTACCTGGGAATTATGGGTCCGCCTTACTTGAGACATGAATTAAGCTTTGACTGGAGGGGTGTATCCTTGTAAAGAGCAAAAGTACGTGGAGTTAACCGGAATAATACTTGTGCTTAACTCTTGACATGGCGTGGGGTTTCTCCAGTGAGTTATCCTCCTTGAACCAGCAAGCTCTACATATACCAAAAATTAGAAGAATATCTGTTAAAGGGTAAGAGCACATAACAACCTATATATTTCGTCGAGGGATCGGATTCTAACATTAGCTAAAATATGACCTTCATCACAACTTCCACGTGGAGGCTTAAGAATATCAAATGAATAACATACTCGCTTTACCCTCCCACACCACATCACACAAAATCACCCTCCCACACCACACCACACAATATCACCCTCCCACACCACACCACACAGTATCATCCTCCCACACCACACCACACAAAATCACCCTCCCACACCACACCACACCACACAAAATCACCCTCCCACACCACACCACACCACACAAAATCACCCTCCCACACCACACCACACAAAATCACCCTCCCACACCACACTACACAAAATCACCCTCCCACACCACACCACACAAAGTCACCCTCCCACACCACACTACACAAAATCACCCTCCCACAGCACACCACACAAAATCATCCTCCCACACCACACCACACAAAATCACCCTCGCACACCACATCACAACACATCCGGGGCATTAGGACCTTGACCTTCCCGCATTTAGCACTTCTGTATTTTTTCATTTAATTTTTCAGCCTTCTGACGATATTATTCATGTTGTTTGAGAGTTCGAACTGAGGGATATAAATGAACCCTTCACCAACCTCTTCCATGCGGGAGATCTTTCCAAGGTTAAATAAAACGTTTGGAGATTGCAAGACCTAAAAAAAATACATCACCTGATTGAAGAAGTTAAGGAAAATATATAGTTAATCATCATCACCATCTTCAGTGTTGTTGTCGTCGTCGTCTTCAGTCATCATTTTCAGTCTTTATTTTCAATCTTCATCTTAGTCCTCCTCCTCCTCCTCCTCCTCCTCTTCAGTACCATCATCATCATCATCACTCTAAGGACAAAAGTTACTCTCAACTTTGGCCAGCCCTGATCTGTTGGTAATCTGTTTGATCCCACTCCCGCAGACTTAAGAACAATGATCTCCTTCTTACAGTCCCTGTCTCCTCCCCTCACCCGTCTCCAGCCTGCTACTACTGTCTTGACCACATCTCACTCACCAGTAAATCGTCTCCTTATTATGTTGTTCTTTTAGCCTTTGTTTGGCTTTGTGTAGAATTTTATGCATCAGAATAAAACGGTACTCTGCTCTCTCTCTCTCTCTCTCTCTCTCTCTCTCTCTCTCTCTCTCTCTCTCTCTCTCTCTCTCTCTCTCTCTCTCTCTGTCGTCTTAAATATTAGTCGCAACTCTGAGGTCACGCATCACTATCTCTTGTTGGCAATACAATATATTTACTTCTGAAATATGTTGTTAAGCAATTCCTGAAGTGACAATTTCTGCGTCTTTCCTGATAACAAGAGCAAGATTTTCCCTGTACGCGTATATGTATCAAAATATTGTCAGTGGTGTGCAGCTGCGTACGTCACCAGCCTCAGGGAACCAGTCATTAATATGTAACCTGTTGACTGGATGACGTATTCTGTTGGTGTATATTTGCCGCCTCCAGGTTATTTAATTTGTAGTAGGGGGAACCTTTCGTAGTAGACAGATCATTGAAAGTTATCTCTAACCCCGTAGTTCGACAAGAATTTCCCAAAACGAATACAATCACCTGGGTGACAAGAATGAAATAAAGAATAAGTACCGGTAATCGGGATGAAGAAGTTGAAAAGACAGCAGCTTGGTCTTTTCACACCGCATGTGGGTATGTGGGGGGCAAGTATTAAACAGCTCGCTTATCTTGCCTGTACACTCGAGAGTGTAAGTTAATTTAGCTGTCCTCCACGTATACTTCACACCTAGGGTATGCTACATATTTACCTTCTTGAAGTATGATGTTAATCATCTCTGGGAGGAGAAACATGCAAGCCTCTTCCGGTTTATGAACAGGCAGCGTAAGGATGTGTGAAGTACAAGAGATGAATCCAACGCAGACTTTGTGCCCGACAGTACCTCCTTCCAACTGAACCTCCTGGAATAATGTAGATCACATTTAACATTATCATTTCGGTGTTTTGGGGAAATGCATGTAGTAAATGATCTTTCCCTCGTCCGAAGTTGTCCATCCTTTGTCCCTGTAATGAGCATCCCTTCATCTTTCTCCTCCCCATCTCTGAAAAACTTAAATACCTTGGCAGGAAGTAAGTTCTAGGTTGTTGATAAGCTGAGAAAGAGGATGTACGGTAATCTCACACAGCTGGGTGCGCAGTTTTTACTTCGGAATTGATCCACTTTGGCCCTCCCTCCATCATCCCCTCATTTCTGTGTCTCAGTTTTTACTTTATTTTCGCCTCATTCAGACAGTTTTCTTCAGTTTAAGATAAAATTTTACAACTAAGGCGGTTAGAATTAGCTTTCATTAATGCCTCCAATATTATAGCTCTTTTCTAAGTTAAATATTCTTTAAAGTAGCAATAATAGCCTAAAATATTATGCCATAGGAGCCGAGGGGGGTAAAGCTCCTCCCACACTACGCACCCCCTTTCCACACATACACTTCTTCCATCCTTCGTCCTGTATCCTTTATCAGTACTTCCCCCTCCTGCTCTACCCCACCTCAGCTCTGTCTTGGTTATCCCCATCATGTTGCTCTTCACAAATCCTCAGCATATCACTAGAGTTTGCCCGAGATCATTCATTCATTCAAAATATTACTCCAGGTTAGTGAAAAGAATCCTCTGTTTGGTCAGCTTGGCAATAGAGTTTATAATTAGTGGTTTGAATCTTTTTTTAGTCGAACATCAGTCATATATACCAGTGGGTGATTATCTGTATTTTTATCACAACATGAATGGACAGACACAGACATCGATGAAACAAAGGTAATGAGTTGATCTCCCGTGAGGCGGAAACTCAAGGTAAATATGCGGGTCATTGTTATTTTTTGCATGAGAAACGAACAGCCTTGGTGACACTCGTGTTTTAGTGTGTGTCTTCTTTCAGTGGTGTGTGGGGCTGGTGTGGTGGTGTGTGGGCTGGTGTGGTGGTGTGTGGGGCTGGTGTGGTGGTGTGTGGGGCTGGTGTGGTGGTGTGTGTGTGTGTGTGTGTGTGTGTGTGTGTGTGTGTGTGTGTGTGCGTGTGTGTGTGTGTGTGTGTCCGACTCTGGGCATAGGCTTCACAGCCTGCTCTCAAGGCCCAGTAGCTCTCCTACATACCATACACCTCTACATGGTGGTGGTGTGTGGGGCTGGTGTGGTGGTGTGTGGGGCTGGTGTGGTGGTGTGTGGGGCTGGTGTGGTGGTGTGTGGGGCTTGTGTAGTGGTGTGTGGGGCTTGTGTAATGGTGTGTGGGGCTTGTGTGGTGGTGTGTGGGGCTATATGTCCCTTCGTCGCCCCCTCAGGAACTCTGTCCAGCTGAGGAAACCATCCTTGTTCAAGTCGTTCTCGTTCATCACGGCGTCCACCAGTTCTGTCAAACCAGTGAAAGGTCAATAGTGATAGCGATAAGGTCACTAGTGAGATCAGAAGCTAAAATTACCACAAAATTATATATATATATATATATATATATATATATATATATATATATATATATATATATATATTTGCTTATATATATATATATATATATATATATATATATATATATATATATATATATATATATATATATATATATATATATATGTTTGTATGGATTTATGTTGTGAAAAGGCAGGAATGAAAAAAAAGTACAGGAAGATATGTTAGTAACAAAGGCAGTGAACACATTAACGAAAGAAGCTACAAGAAACTTACGTGTGTAATGAAAATACGAAACAAAGTGGAGAGGTAAATGTGAAGGGAAAAAAAAAAACAGTATGTAAACAAACAATAAGAGCGTGCTGGGGCAGATGATGAGTTTGGAACATACTGAGATAAAATGCGGCGAGACAACACGAATTTTCCTGAAAGGGACCGAAGAAATAACAAGAACGTATAAGAATTGTTGACAAAGGCGTGAAAAGAATAAAACTTTGAGGTTGTTGAGGGATTCACTACGATGACGTACGTTGTTATTTCTTGCCATCGATAGGCGATTATGATCAGCTTTTAAGATGGATTTCATGTTGTAATGAAAGGGTTATATTTTTGTAATCCCTCCAGTTAGAAAAGTCTTTCCAAAGCAAATATAATCGTTATTGGAAAATAAGAATTAAGTCCAACTTACGGTCACATGATGAACGTGTGAAAGATTGATTTTGTGCGAGATGAAAGTGAAGCGTGGTTGGTTGCAAAGTGTGGATAGTGAAAGAATATTGGTATATGAGTATTTTCATGAAAGTGAGAATGCCAGGAAGACCGCTGGATATTGCTTTCTTTACCAGCATATCATTCTATTCCTCTTTTAAGTCTTTCAGCAAGAGAAAGACTTTATTCTCCCGCCTAGCGAGGCGATAATGTAATCGCCTGCGTCTCTGTGTGTGTCTGTGTGTGTCTGTCTGTTGCCAGAGTATCTCCGAATTAAGTGGGCAAATTGTATCCAAACCTCGTAGGAAGTATCCCGGGATATCTGGCTTGTCGGTTAAAAATTTTGGCGAAGCTGTGTTGATGTGCCTCAGATCGCCAGAGGATTACTGATTTTTTTTTTTTCTTAGACAGGAACGCAGAGACGCGGAAACGTAGCAGGATAAATTCTAAAACTTTTTTTTCGATTTTGGCAAACATACGATGATATGCCTTCGATTGCCAGAAGATTACTGAAATAGTTTTTTAGTGATGGCGGGCGATACGCATTCGTGGGTGAATGCTTTGACATTTATTCAATGTGTTTTCGCCACCGACTGAAGATTTAATTCATATGAAGGGAGATCTTTCGTGCTGAAGGAGTTTACAAAGGTTGTATAAAACCCATCCAGCAGAAAAACCTCTCCTAAGCAGCATAAATCGACTGGAAGTAGCAAGAATTTACTATGATACGCCATCTTAGTGAGGAAATTAACATTAGTCTCACTCTTGCACATGTCCTCACACTTTTATCCTCCCTTTTAACCCTTTTAGCCCAAGGACGTCTTTATTGTTGTATTCTATCTTCTAACACTGCTATTCAGCTTATGAGAAACTTTTTGAACTCGAACATTAGACAGATCTTTCATTAACCTCTCCACTACCACAGGGATCTAAGCTGAGTGCAATCTTTCAGAGATAACAAAAATAATAAAAATAATATAATACATGCCTCTACTGAATGGGCTAAGAGTGCCCTTGTGACTCACTTTCAGCTGAATAAAATCATCTCGTTAGCTGAAATCGAATACTAGAGCTGCCTTACCATGAAGAGATTAATGGTGGTTACTAGCTGTGAGTCTCCTATAACACTCCATCAGCTGACGACATTGATCTGGCTTTAGCTTGAAGAAAATACTACAGAATACGCGAGCACGAGAGGGTTAATTTCTATTACCACTTCTTACAAAGTTCAGGATGTAAACGATGCAACTCACGCCACTGTACTATATCCCACCCAGCAGTTGCCTGTAAGTAGCCAAAAGTTTCCCTGCCTCGTCTCTCAGCACTTGACCCATTCCAGCTCTTACACCCACCTAACCCTCTCAGACCCCACTGCTGTTCCACCCAACCCTTCTTCCCATTTCACATCCTCACCTCGTCGTCCCACCCCTCACCCCCCACAGACGCTCATACGTCTGATAATTTATTTAATTCATTCCAGCTTCTACCACACCTACCTAACCCTTCTCAGACTTCCCACCCTATTTCCCACTCATTCTTCGTCCCTCCTCCCGCCTCAGCAAACACATCCACTCATTCATGGATAGTATCTCCCACATAAGTCTTCCCTGACCCATTCCCCTCCCCACAACCTCTGCTCCCCCTCCAACAAACCCATGCGGTGGAAGTATGAATGAATCATTACTTAATTCATTCATACTTCTACCACATCAACCAAACCATTCCCAAACCCTGCAGTCGCCCCACCTACCCCACAGCTCCCCTCCCCTCGACACACACACACACACACATCCATACATTCAGTAGTTTCTCCGACTCATAATTTATTACTTGCCTCTCCTTGGCATGTTCCTGGCCCGGCTATCCCCTCCTAGATCCTAAGTTTGTGTTTCTTCCCTCCTGTCTACCTTAACTGCACCTCTTCCCCCACCCCCTGAAAACACCCATCGGTGTCTCCTGCCTATTATTTCACTCAGTCCAGCTTGCATAGTCGGGTGACAAAAGTTCGCTTGATATTTCATCCCTTTTCCTCGTACATTTAACTTTCCTCAGCCAGCTGTCCTTGTTAAGTTAAAAAAAAAGGGGGGGGGGTTGTTAAGTTTTACTGCTCATAGACAATTCTCTGATGCGATGTGTGAGAGGAAAGTGACACGTATTCCCCAGATGTGAAGCAGTGGAACTAAATCAGAAATGTTCAGAGAGCTGAGCGACGATGCGCCCGATCTTTGATTATGACCTGTGACCATGACCATTCGCCGACTTTCTCCACAACAGAATCACTTCTTCCTAAGCTGAGCACAATGGTGGCCAATTTACATAAATAAATCTGTTGCCTCAGACTTTACTACACACACCTAACTCTTCCCACACCACACACGTACCTCCTCCCCTCCAACCCCCAATCCCCCTCGAGCTCCCTCCCTCACCTAACAAAGACACCCACTCTCGCGCTCACAGCCCTTCACAATACATCGTATGAAAACTGCTAAGTTTAGACACACAATAACAAAAATCACCTGAAGGTTGATGGAGTTTTTTACCCTCCTGCATCTTTTCCTCCCACGATAGCAACCCCAGGCTCCCCATTTTCTCCTCGTCCTATCCACTTTATCACTTCCCAGAATATCCTTGCCTTTAAACAATAGGTGTAAAAAGGAGGGAGGTGAAGGTCGCCGGAACTCCTCTACTTAAAAATTTCAGTAGTGGTTATCGTGTGAGAAGTAGGCCCTTAGATATACCATCAGGAACTCGGGTTATTCATAAAGACTCCGAACTACTAATGGATACTTTACGGGGAGAGAGTTGTGTTACACTCTCGGAGTCTATCAGTTCTCTGTCTCTCCTAAAATCATATGGGGAGAGGTAAATGAGTTTTCGTTCTTACCCAGTGTCATGACGTTCCGCAGAGTTAAAGAATTGTCAGCTGTGTACACATGAAACAGTCTTCTCAGCGTTCCCTTCCTGAAGCCATAAATTTTGGCCAGAGGCAGCGACCACTGCCAGTTCATGGCATTCTGGCAGCGTCTGAGTCATCACGACTAAGCAGCAAACATCCGCTCATTTACATTTGTCATCCCCCGGATAAATAAGATGTCTCCGGGCATGTTATGGACGTAGAGAGTAATAGCCTACTGTAGAAGACAATTTAAAAAATAACACAACAATTACTGTATATGAGTGATTGATATGGAAATTATAATCGGCATAAATGACTCTCCTGATGTCCATAGTCTTGAATCTGTCTAAACTCGCACACGAATGTTACCGTCAGAACACCAACTAGGCCTGTATTAACTGACGTCCCTGGCTGCCCGACTGCACAATCGACAACCCCTGCCTCACTTACTCCGCAACACCTCCTCCCCGTCAGCACACCTTCACTCCCTCCCTCCACCATGATGTCTTCTTCTGTTTATATTACCATTAAATCATTTTATCCATCGACTTACACGGCTATAGTAATGAAGGAGTTAGTTAAGGCGTCTCCATCCCCTCCAGTTCGAAAAGTCTTGCGTAAATTGAATAAAATCGTGCGAAGGTAGCCTGATTGAAAAAAAAAAAAAAAACGTGAATGAGTTAAAAGATGGAATTCGTAAGTTGTCTTTTGTAAGCCTAAGTTATTCATGGACAGGCATTATCCCCTTTATCCCGAGGACGTGTTGAAGTAATCTGTTTTAGCTGACAGTACGCGATTTTTTTTAAGCTAGGAGAGATGCCCTGAAGGTGGAATGTTATGCTCAGGTCTGACATAGTTCACTGACTCCCTTCCCCACCTCCCCCCGTTTAAACTTTAGCCCTAATATTGACTTCCTCTAACTCCACGGCTCCCCAACACACACACACACACACACACACACACACACACACAGGCAACTCTACTATGGTATTCATCTCTTATTTATATACTGTAGAATGGATAAAAACTTGTGTGTGTGTGTGTGTGTGTGTGTGTGTGTGTGTGTGTGTGTGTGTGTGTGTGTGTGTGTGTGTGTGTGTGTGTGGCGTTTGGTGGTGTGTGTGGCATTTCATGATGTGTGTGGTGTTTGGTGATGCATATGGTGTTTATCCTGTGGTTCTGTGAGTATGTGTGTTTGTATGTATGAATGTTTATATGTGTATATGTTTGTGGTGTGTTATTGTATGTGTGGTGTTTTTTGGTGTTTATGGTGCTTACTATTTTACGTGGTGTGTAGTAGCGTGTGTGATGTTTAGTGTTTGGTGGTGGTGTATGTGGTGTTTGGAGGTACCCGTGGCGTTGTATGTGATGTTTGGTGGTATGTGTGGTGTTTTGAGGTGTGTGATGTTTGACAGTGTTTGGTGGTGATGTGTGTGATGTTTGGTGGTTGTTTGATGGTGGCGTGTGTGGTTTAAGATGAGGTATGTGTGTGATATGTGTGGTGTGGTGGTGTGTGTGTGGTGTGGTGACATACCCTATATAGTCAAATTTAGGTCACGTCGTCACTTACCGACGTAGAAATTCAGTTTCTCGTGCCACTTCTCCTGGCGATAATTCTTGAGGACCTTCTGCTCCTCCTCGCTCAGCCCTGCCAGCCCTGCCTCTCCTTCCTTGTCCTTGTCGGCATCCACGTCACCGCTCTCGTCGTCCTCATCGTCGGCGTCGTCTGCCACGTGCATGATGGCCGCCATAATCTCCAGCCCATCCAGCTTCAGGTTCTCATCGAAGTCATGCATCCTGGAACGTCGTCACTGTATTAGGCAGTGTTGAAGATAAAATATAAACAAGTCAATACTATGCGTAGCTTAAGCTCAAGAGAGTTTATAAACACAACCCCTGCTGTTAGTCTGGTCCCTTCATATCCCGTCATCCTTTTTACTACAATGACCTGTTAGTTTAGCTTGTTCTTCCTCCCTTCAGACGATTCCATTCAACTAATGAGAGACATCGGAGCAAAGTTCTTGGAATTTTCACTTCATGCTCATAGTCATATTTACTAACAACTAACAGTTTAAACGAGGTTGATGGGGCACCTGAAAATACCACCACACAATGAGATAAACCTAATTTTTCGTAAGAATTATAATAGATTTCCAGTGGTTACCATAGAACAACCATTGCAAGCAAAAACTGATAGTCTTCATTATAGGGATGGGGTGGATAGTAAAGTCATTAGTAATAGTCACGATTCTGTTTGAAATATTGTTGGTAAAATAGAAAGAACAGATGTCAAGTAGAGATTTCTGATTATAAATAGCTATGTTGTAAGATGAATGTTTGAAGAGCTATTAGGGTTGTATACAAATGATATAACGAATAAGGAGCCATTAAAAATGGTCAGAGAAAGCTGAACTAGGCCAGAAGAGTTTGAAAGACGGCTAAGTAGGGAATTAAAAGCTAGCAATATGTCTCTGAAGGGAAAAGGAAAAAGTTTGGGAATTCAAAAGAAGTGGAAGCAGAGGGATGAAAAATCGAAGAAAATTTGATATCAGGAAAGGAGTAAGTAGGCTGCGTGAGAGCTCGTGGGATGCAAGTTAAGAGTGATTTACTTGCAGAGAAGAAGATGGGGAAACGAGTAAGAGAAGGATCAATGGATGGGGAGTGTAAGTACAGTGGACGAGGAGAGGTGCGCCTGTGAGGTGGCTGAAGAAGGTAAACATAAAGGAGCAAATGAGAGAGAGAGAGAGAGAGAGAGAGAGAGATGAACTAGTTATTGCACTTGACTGTCACTTGTGGGTTTGTGTTTTAAGCTGCCTGTACCCTCAGTCCAAAGTAGAATCCAGCATTAGCGGACACTTCAAGTACTTGCTGGTTGTATGTTGTTTCATATACTAACATATTTACACCTTGTCATTCACACACACACACACACACACACACACACACACACACACACACACACACACACACACACACACACACACACACACACACACACACACACACAGATGACACCACATGTTTATCCATACTTGACCAGCATGAGGAAGGGGTCAGTTCTTGCTGCAACTCTTCCCTGCGAGTAGGTTCATTTCCTCAAGAGATCCCGTAATGACTGACACAAATACAGATTACGAGTGGAACATAAAGAGATCCCGGTAGACTGAAAGGCGGAAGAGATTACTACGTTATATAATAAGATGAGTGGCGGAAGAGAGAATTCCATAGAGGGAGTCTCTTGGTAAGGCCATCGTCAGAGTAAGATGGGAAGCCACTCACAATACGACGCATATTTTGTCTCACACCGTCCAATCGTAGGTCGGGGTAAAGGTTGGAATAAAAATACCCACATCGTTAACCTACGTCCTGGCATTTCGATTCTCCATAAAAGGGAGAAAAGTTGACTCCCACTGAAATGAAATATTGATGTTCCAACTTCTGCCTCAACCAAACTTCATCCCCGACGTACACGATTAGACCATTAGCGTCAGAATAGGGTCCGGATTCTTGTGTACCATAGGAGGCTCCGTAGCACCTCTTCCTTAGCGAATTATACTGTATGTAGGTCATTTACATATTTCTTTGCATACTGCTTTTATCGTTTTAATATCAACATAGCTGGCATCAGTACTCTACGGGAGGATGCTGAGGTGTAATGCGCAGACTGAATCGTGAAGGAAGAGATGTTACGAAATATCCAAAGCCACTTGTTGACTCCGATGATTTCGTAACAGATATTTCGTAGCAGTGATATTACGCATTACACCTTCATCATCATCCTCTTGCATGTTACTAATACCAACTGTGTAAGCATTAACACTCTCATGGCCGGGACAAGTCTTTCATTCTACTCCAGCTTAAGTCCAGACGATTTTATTTGGGGCGAGTCTTGGGAGCCTGACGCCCGTATTCCCCTCGGTTAAGGAAGCTCCCTAACACCTATTTCTTGGCGATTTATTTAGTTTATTACACCTTACTGTCCTCTTTTGTGTTACGTAAATACTTCCAGTATCGCCACACTCTCCATAAATAAAGTACAAAAGGATATTAACCAGACTTATCGCAAAATAAATTGCTTAGGGAGAGGTGTCAGGGAGCTTGCTAAACCCGCGGGCATTCGGACCTGAGACTAACTGCTGTCACCATAAACTTTTAGGCACAAACAACTCGAGTGGCCTATTCCAGGTGACCCCATATGACCTTATTCACCTGAGAGAAGGGTCACGGGAGCCTGGGAGAGTTAGAATCATGAAAAGAACACACGAGAAAATACTGAGGTGAATTAGGCTATGCACATTAGATTAGTAAAGAAAAGGTGCTTCGATGCCCGCCAGCGACAGCACTACCCTGGCAAATATTCTAGTCAGCTCAAAAGGAAATCCAGCACCTATATCCATATGTCTGTCTGTCTGTCTGTCTATTTATCTATCTTCCTGTCTTTCTGTATGTCTATCTATCTATCTGTCTATCTATCTATCTATCTATTTATCGGCCGCCATGTCGCTCTGTCCCCTACCATTTCGCCGCCCTCCTCCCAACGTACACCCCCCTCTCTCATATACCTCTCTATTCCACCCCTCCATCCCATCCTCGGTCTCCCCCTCCATACTACACCGTATTGTACCCTTGTATGTCGTATACGCCTTTGAAATACCAACATACTCGTAGATTAATTGTATACAAGAAAATATTAATGCATTATATGTGGAATTAGTTGGTTAGGAAAAGGTGTTAGGGAGCCTTCATGACCGAAAAGAATACGATGCTAGGTTAAGGAAGTTCCCTAACACCTCTTCCCTAGCGATTTATTTTTGGATATGGCTGTTAGCTTTCCTTTACACGTTATTTATGCAGAGTATGGCGGTACTGGAAGGATTTACTTAACACTGAAGAGGACAGTAAGGTGTAATAAACAAAATAAATTGCTTAGGAAAAGGTGTTAGGGGGCCGCAGAGTCTTAGGCCATCTTTCTCGTGGTAAGTACTAAACACCTGCCCTTTACCTGTTCAGATATTTATGTGGCACGCGTATTTCCTCTTGTATGTTATTTCTGAAGTCGTTCTTGGTGCTAAAATGACAGATATTTGAAAGATTTTATTAAGGTGTAACATTAAAGATAAATTACAAAAAATTAGGTGTTAGAAAGCTTCCTAACTTGATGCAAACACTTTTTTTTTTTTTTTTTTTGACGGGGTGGGAGGTTTGTAAGGGCAGGATGAACCAGAGGAAGTATACCTTGTGCTTTCATGATATTCCCACTAATATTGCGCTGTTTGATTCATCGTAGGAAAAACTCTGTGGAACTGATGGAGGCTGTATCTAACCCCTCCAGTTCCAGAAAGACACTGCTTAACTGAAGAGCCTAAAATTGTCTGGCGAAAACAAGAATAAAACAAATATGCATCATTGGCCTGAAAGAGTAAGGAGTAAAATCGATCTGTGAGAAGGGAGAACAAAGTATATGCGTTGATAAGAGCTGGAACGATAAGCAGTGGTCGATGATACGAGTCGCCTGGGATTAGTTAGAAAGGAAATCCCGCACTGATGTGAAACAGGGGTGAATGGAGGGGTGAAACAGTGGGGTAATGTGAGTGACAAAATACAGAAATGGAGCAAGGGTGAGTGGGTTTGGTAAGATGATAAGTATTATGGTAGGGAAAAATACAGTAAGTAGAGGATGTTGAGGACAGTGGAGGGGATGATGGTGTATAGGGTGAGAGGAGAGGTAAGGTGGTGAAACATAGTTAAGTGGAGGGGTTAGTTGGTGGAGAGGAGGGTAAGTGTATAAATTGAAGTGTAAGATGGAGGAATATAGCTGGGTGAAGGGGTAAGATGGTGAAGTAGAGTGGAGCGGAAAGATGTTGGAAAAGAGATAAGTGGAGGGGTAAGAGTGCGGAATATAGGACAAGTTGAAGGGTAGGATAATTGACAAGAGGACCAGTGGAGGAGTAAGATGGAAGAGGAGTAGAGGGGTAAGATGGAGGAGGAGAGAAGGAGTGGAGGGTAAAATGGAGGAGGAAAGGAGGAATGAAAGGATAAGGTGGAAGAGGAGAGGATGATCGGAGTGAAGTGGAGGAGGCTAGACTAGAGTGGGTTCGTCAGGAAATGAGAGATTGCTGCTGAGCCGGGATAGAATTACGGAAGGCCCTTTTTGTCCACGCTCTTCCTGATAAGCTCTCGGGAATGACGAAAGGTGAGACGGAGGACTGAACCGGAAAATATATTGGAAAATCTGTCTCCCATACATATATTAATGGTATTGTAAGAGGTACATTATGGATTGACTAGAAAATAGATGGAAATTTTGCCCTCCTGACGTCTGCTTGTAGTATTATAGGAGTGACTGGACGGATAGACTGGAAAATAGGGTGGAATTTTGTCTCACTCACACATATTAACAGTATTGCAAGAGAAAAGAACAGAATAAATATTATACTGGAATTTTGTCTCCTTTACATTATTATTATTATAGTTAGTTATTATTAGTATTATAAGAACTGTGGATAGACTGAAAAATATATTTGAATTCCCTCCCTCAAATCTATCATTCATGTAGGTGTTAATTCATCCCCTTATTACGAATGCGTATGTTCATAATTTTACTCAGGCACTGCTACATGATTCTCTTCAGATCTGGAATATCCTGCAGTAGTCAAGTGGTAATTGAGAGCTTTATCAAACCCCTGCAGTATGAAAAGTCCATCCCAGGCCTAATAAAATCGTTGAAGATAACAAGAAAAAAATGTAAAAATACATACTCTGAATGAGATATACTGCGATGAAATGAACTGCGATTTACCCTTTACTGCATATCTCCTGTCTGGCGTGTTTCATGGCTGTCGTTTACAACTAGGATCTTTGATGAAACTACATAATAAATTATATGATTTCATGATTGTCACCAGAACGTCAGCTTAGGCAAAAAGCTTCAGTTCTTGTCACTTCTAATTATACAAGTCAATCATTATGACAGGTGTCAGCTGAGCAGATAAGTTTTGTTATATATATATATATATATATATATATATATATATATATATATATATTTATATATATTTATATATATATATATATATTATCATAACGCCGGGTGTTTTTTTTTTTTTTTTTTTTTTTTTTTGGAAGAACAGTTAATAATCAGAGTTTGTGGATTCGATGTGCCATACATACATACATACATACATACATATATATATATATATATATATATATATATATATATATATATATATATATCTATATATATTGTGTGGGGGGGGGGGTCAATGAAGTATGGATAGGAAAGTCTATTCAATCTTAATAATCACGCAGTGAGGGTAAGTGTTTGAAGTGGTTAGTGAGGAGTGAAATCTGTGAAGGTCAGTGTTTTTGTGGTGTAAGGATATGACGGCCTAGTTGGTGGTGAAGGTCGAGTGGCAGGATACTGGTGTGGCAGCAGCTCAGATTCACAAAGTGAAATTGAGCGCCTAACCTTTCCATTTTACCCTTTCAGTCTAATGGCACATGTTGCCATATTCCATTTTTCGTTTTGCAGTTGTTTTCTGTTTTTTGTATTTATACATTTTATTTATTCTGTCTTTGTTGTCAGTGGACTAGACTAATCAGGAGAGATTTTTTCAAAATGGTGGGAGGTGGGGGCGCTCGCCATCCACTCACTCGATGTAGTGCTGCTTTGGGTGTCTGCCCATTCCTCTCTTTCTTCCTTCCTCTTCTGTCTTTCTTTCCTTCTTTCTTTCCTCTTCCTTCTGCCTACGGGTGACCATACTCTTCTGTCTCTATTTCCTTCATTCTTTCCTCTTCTTTCTGCCTATGGGTGACTACACTGAGTGACAAGCCAAATGGTTTCCTTTACACCGGGAAACCATTTACTTCGCTGGGTGGTAACCATTTAAGCAAATTATGGCGCCTGGTGGTTTAGTGGGTAATTAAGGCGCTCCAATTGGATTGAGCCTGTGTAGGCTTATATCCAAGGGATGGTTGGGGTTTATTGCTCACGTAATGCCACTCAGGGATGAGTGAGGCTGGTCATTGTCATCTTAAATGTCAGGACCAACTTGTCAAGCCCCGGGCTCCTACGCTTCTCATGGGGCAACATAGGATTGGATGGTGGATGGATGAACGGAAAGATTAAATTAGCTTTCATTAACCCGTTAGAGACGAAACCCGAAAGGTCTTTTCTAAGCTAAATAAAATCGTCTGCAAACAGCAAGAATAAGATGGAACAAGACGTCATTGGACTGAAGGGGTTAGCACTTCACACCTACCCGGCTCTTGGTTCGTAATCGTTGACTGTGATTTATTCGCCCCAGTCAACGGTTTACAGTAAAGTATCATACAAGATCGAAACCTAGTACTATTAGATTCTGTGATATAATTATTAAAACTGTGTGATTAGGTGTGGTGTGTTACTGAGACAGGAAAAGCAGTCATACACAGTACAGATGATGATGCCTGTGAGGTGGTGTCAGCTTTTGGCGGGCTTCACTGGTGACTGAATGAATGTGTGGCTAATTTCACAGGGCTTGCTGGTGATTAATTCTCCCTCTATCGTGTTTTCCTTGCTGACTTGACCCTAATTCACTCCATCCTAAGGTGGGGAAAAGAGGCCGGATTAATGATGATGATGATGATAATGATGACGATGATGATGATGATGGAAAAAAGTGGGCAAACTATCTGTAGTGTGTAAATCTTGGTGCCGGTGTTGACTGACCTGAAGTAGTGGAAGTCGAGCTCCTTGTCGCTCATCTCTGCGATCCTGTCCATAGGGATGTAGTCAGGCAGGTCCTCCTTCAGGTGTCTGTCACAGGATTAGGTTAGTGTTTAGTGAAGGAGTTATGTATGTGATAACGGAAGCAAGTATATTTCGATTTTTGTGAGTGGTAAATGAGACGCCAACCATCCACCCACTTGATGTAGTGCAATCTTTCAAGTGGCCCGAAATTGAGTGACAAGCCAAATGATTTCCAGTAACCCAAGAAACCATGTAATTTCCTGAGCTGGGTGATAACAATAAAACCAAGTAGGTGCCTGGTGGTTTAGTGGGTTAATGCGCTTCAACCTCCTAACAGGGCTTACGTCCGAGAGATGATTGGGGTTTATTGCTCACCTAATCCCACTCAGGAGCGAGCGAGGGTAGCCTAATCATCCTCATTTTTCTTGTTGCGTTTGATTAGCCTAGCCCAGGGCCCCTACGAACATAACAGGGCGAAAAGGACAGTATGGCATAGATTATTATTTTTATTATTATTATTATTATTATTATTATTATTAATTATGACCACCACCACCACTGTCACTGTCACCATCATCGCCAACACCATTACCCTCAATCTTCAGCATCGTCATCATCATCGTCATCATCAATCAGTCAGTCAGTCCATCATCATCAATCAGTATCATTCATCATCATCATTATCAATCATCATCACTCACTATCAGCACCATTCATCATCATCATCATCAGTCATCATCATCACTCACTATCATCATCATTTGTCATCATCATCATCATAATCATATATCATCATCTTCATCGGTCATCAATCAGTCATCATCATTATCATCAATCAGTCAATTAGTCAGTCATCATTATTCAGTTAGTTAACCAGCCAGTCATTTACATCAATCACTCAGTCATCAATCAGTCAGTCAATCAGCCAATCAATCATCAGTCAATCAATCAATCATCAATCGATCATCAATCAGTCATCACTTAGTCTTCAGTCAGTCAATCATCAGTCAGTCAATCAGTCAGTCATCAATCGATCATCAATCCGTCAGTCATCAGTCGATCATCAGTCAATCAGTCATCAGTTAGTCAGTCATCAATCAGTCAGTCAACCAATCATCATCATTTCATCCATCAGTCGATCAGTCAGTCAGTCAGTTAATCAACCATCATCATCATCATCATCATCATCATCATCATCATCCATTCACTCAATCGCTTACACAATCAGTCAGTCAATTAATCAGTCAGTCATCGCCGCCAGTCAGTCATTCAATCAAACAGTCAGTCATCATCACCGTCAGTCAGTTAATCATCACCATCAGTCAGTCATCATCATCATCATCAATCACCATTTGTTATTGTTCTTAGTATTAAATACAGTATGACAATAATTCCCTTTGTTCTGTTTTTATTTTTCGGTTATGCATTTTATCATATCATACCATTTACATCATAATACATTTCTGTGGAAAAACAAGAGACTAATTGAATGAACCCTGAGAGACGAAACTCGTAGGAAAGTCCCTTACTAAATGAAAGGACAAATAAAGTAGAAACACGGCAGGAGAGTTTTAACAGACGCAGGCTAAGGTTTCGTACCACACCAAAAGAGTCGAGTCGGGTCGAGTCATGATTCTGTATGACATGCCATTCTAGCACTCATTAACCTTCTCATGAGTGGGACAACCCAAGAATTCCACTACAAATTTCTGGTCAGCGCCAGATGATATCATTCAGCTGAGAGTGAATCAAAGGAGTCTTGGAAAACTAATATGTTTGTAGCTAATTCTGGGAACTGCCCACACCGAGGGAATCCAGTTGATCTGAATCGCGTCTAGTCAGGTACGTTCGGAGCTTCGGACCGATTTCCCCCTCAGTTCCACCCAGTTGTGCTTGGAGGTACGCCACGCGACTTGAGAGTTAAGAAATCGTGCTTATGAGCGCCCTGCTTTCTGTGATCTTAGTGGTGGCAGGCATCGAAATCGTGTCGTGATGGCAGGATTGTGAAGAAAGGTCGCTATATAGCTGATTTCTACAGGTAAGAGTATCAGAAATGGTATTTACTATTTCTCGTGCGTTTACTCGGTCACAACTAGCATCACATTTGCATATGCAGGATTATGCAAAAATACAAGCAGGCATCATGATGGAATTAGTACTTCAACAGAATGTGTGTCCATATTACTTGAAGCCTGGTGGGATACTGATATACTTAATCTCTGCTTGAATCATTGTATCGAATGACTTTACCAGATGATGCAGATGAGAATTCCCACTCATCTTGACTCTCTCCGTGTGAGGAGAATCGTTCGTTCGTTCGTTGAAAGATTCCCTGCACATATAGTGCAGGCCGGGCCATACATTAGCCCGGTCAGTGGTGTATGGGCTGATTAAAAAAACAGTAAGTGGGGAGGACAGGACCTGGGGAATGCCCAGCACACACGTCCTGTCTCCTGACGGGCTTTGTGGTGTGTGTGTGTGTGTGTGTGTGTGAGGAGAATAGGAACCAAATGACTAATGATTCGACACTGTTTCTAGGTGTGCAGGTAGTCTTAAACCTCATTATACCCATGTGTTGAAACTTGTGTTTATCATGAAACAAACATACAAACACAAGTGTACAGGTATATTTCTTTCATCTGAATAATTCATGGCTTATTCAAACAAGACACAATTTTAGTACAGTACGGCAGGTTCAGTGTATTGGTATATTTTATGTATTTGATTCTTGGTTCTTTAATTCTTTGACTGGTTACATATCTCTGTATTGAAAACTTCGTGGCGTTAGCTTTAGGGACATTCCCTAGTGTATCATAAACAAAGAGAGGATTACTCCAAATAGTTTCTGAAGCCTCTCCTCATAATAAGTTCTCTTATCTGAAGTAAATAATTTGGTGTTAGGCTGAATAACATTACCAGGTGCACTGAACAAGGATGGGATGGCGGAATATCAGACAGTGTGTGTGAGTTCGAAAGAGACTGCATAGGACAAGGTGTTATGGAGGCGTTTCATTTATGGCCACACCTTCCGGGATTTAGGCGTTTGGCTCTAGATAGATATAGGTAGGTAGATAGATAAACCAACCACAGGGAAAGTTAAATCGACTCTCATAATCAGGGAGGCAGCAACTCATATCCTACTCACTCCCTGTCGTGGATGAGTTGGTTGTCCTCGAGTAGCTTCGGATTGTAGACGGAACCAGGGGGCAGCTTGGGCACGTGGTGGTGGTGCTTCCCTCCCCCCGCACCCCTCTGCTGTCCGTGGGGATGTCTTCCCATGCGTCCGTGAGAGCCCTGGTACGCCCCCACGCACACGCACACGCACGCCAACACCCACAATGCCGTCCTCAGTGTTGCACGCATCTTGGGAGCACGGATGTTGCTGGTGATGGGAAGTTTTGATAGAGTTTTGGAGGGTATAATATGAGCAGTACACACACACACACACACACACACACACACACACACACACACACACACACACACACACACACACACACACACACACACACACACACACACACACACACACACACACACACACACACACACACACACACACACACACACACACACACACACACACACACACACACACACACACACACACACACACACACACACACACACACACACACACACACACACGTAGCATGTTAATAATCTTCCGTGTGCTCTGTATGCAGATTAAGTCATTACCAAAGAGGCATTAACAAGACTCTAAGGAATGAGCTTCAGCAAATTAAATCGCTAAGGAAGGAAGGGGTTAAAAAAAAAAAAAAAAAAAAACTCCCCTTAA
Organism: Coenobita brevimanus; assembly: GCF_032717465.1. Taxonomy (NCBI): domain Eukaryota; kingdom Metazoa; phylum Arthropoda; class Malacostraca; order Decapoda; family Coenobitidae; genus Coenobita; species Coenobita brevimanus. Next base: position 18,415,541 of record NC_137045.1, on the reverse strand, counting down.
GCTAAGTATAAAAATCGTCTGGTAGGAACAAGATGTAAACAAAAAAAAAAAAATCATCGTCTTGAAGGCTTTGACCACTTCCCTTCGATTACATATTTTTCATTTCTTGGTAGCTTCAGGTGATTTTATTGTGGGTAAGAGAGAGAGTTTCGAGCGGAAGGAGGTAACATGCAGCCTTCCTCAACCCCCTCAGCACGAGGGACCTTTTCTAACGAGGATAAATTTGTCTGGAAATGGCAGGAAGAAGGTAAAAAAATAGGTCATCGGACTGAGAAATCCATAGCGCCAAATTCATCCAACCTGACGGAGATCTCTCAAACCCCTTTCCAGCTCAGATGATGGCCAGGTGCAGTCAGAGTGAAGGGCTGATTTGACTAGTAACCAAAGAGTCCCATTCTTACTTCATAACTAAGGCTCACTGAATTCTATGCCACCACGACTTACTATTTAAACTATGAGAATGACCCAGTTCTGTCGGATGAAAACACACGGACCATAATCGCCTGCTAGGGATCCAGGGGAGAAGCAATGTCTCACCATGTCGCCTGATCGTCGTGAGAGGGAAATCGTATCTTTCAATATGGCGGTCATCCTTTTTGTTATTCTTGCCACCATCAGACGATTTTATTCAGCTTTGGAGACACTTTTCAGGCAGGAAGGATTAGAGGATTTCATTAACCCCCCTTATCATGAAAAATCTCCATGAACTTAAAATAAAAAAAATCGTCTGGCGTCCTATTTCATCTTCCCATCGATTTATAAGATTTCGTAATTCCCTCTCCTTAGCGATTTGTCTTCCGTATAACCTCTTAATCATCTCCATTAAGTAATTGATAGCATTTTAATATCGACTTGGTGTCTATCAGTAATATGGAAGGGAATATAAAGGTTTGATGCGCAGAATAATTGGGTGAGGAGGAAATATTATGACACTTTAAGAAATCAGCGAAAAACACGTTCCTTCTTACCAGCAAATGAGGGAGAGAGAGAGAGAGAGAGAGAGGGAGGGAGGGAGAGAGTTGTTTCGAGTTCCCCATTAGATGTAGTAACGATGTCCTTATATTTTTTCCACAGCAAACAGGAAGAGTAGAACCATTAAAAAGAAATAGGGAAAATTCTCTCTCTCTCTCTCTCTCTCTCTCTCTCTCTCTCTCTCTCTCTCTCTCTCTCTCTCTCTCTCTCCCTTTTGCACTAATCAGAAATTCCTTTACCTACTTTGACTTGCGAATTATACGAGACAGACAGACAGACAAGGACTACCATAAACAAATAATCAGTCTCCGTAAGATATGCATTTTCTTCGGCCACAGTTACTTTATCAATTACCTTAAGCCAGCAAGAATTCATTTGATCATGTGCCAACTCCAGCAAGGCGAAAATGACTCAAAACTGCGTTGGAGAGAGAGAGAGAGAGAATTGTTCCTGGAAACATGTCTCTCCTCTTCACATCACTTCTTGGAATCTTAATGTGCACAATATTTTTCCCCTCACTAGTCAGAATTGATTACATTTTCTTCCTGTAAGCTTTGAATACATTGACGTCTTTTGAACATTTTATTATTGATGCCACCCGACTGTTTTATTTAAAGATGTATTTGTAATGGAAGGGCTATTTATGGCCTTTATTACTAAGGATGTCTTGTATGCTCAATAGAATCGTCTAAAAGCAGCAATAAATAAATAGATAAATAAATAGATGAATAAAACTAAACACATTGTAATAGACGTGTTAAAAATGATATTCTGCTTAACGAGAAACATTTTGGATTTTTTTTTGTATTTTCTTTTGACATAATTGCTCGTTTCTCTTCTATGCTGTATTCGTGGCATTCGTTTATTTTGAAGGCTATTAGGTAGACGGCATATCCACGGCACTTGCATTCAGGTGACGAAAGCGAGCACATGTATATTGTGGAGATTCTTAATTGCTTGTTTACAAAGAGCGAATCTGTTGTCCTCACACGGTTTGATTGGAATATTGTATCTGTTTATCATTCTAACTGTCTGTCAACCAATCTGCCTGTCTGTCTGTGCATCTACCCATCTATCTGTCTTTCTGCCAGTCTATCTATCTATGTCTTCATCAGTCACTGTATTAATGCTTCTCGTCGCTGCCAAATGCCACTTTAACAATAGGACCTCTAGACGTTTATGTACCAGATCAGTCAGGACCCTCTTCCCACAACACGCCAGCCTCCCTCATATACTCTCTCATATACACCTCTTCAGTACACATAGCAGACGACTTGACCCATCCCTGACACCCGTTAGTCGAAATGTGACTCCTTTTATCTCCCTTTATCTCACCTGTAAATAATCAAGACAAAACGGTGAAGATTGTTATTACTCCTATACACTTCCTTGCCCGCAGAGTCGGTGTTACTCAATTGCCAATTATGTGTGAAAATTACAGCCAGCGGAATATTTGTACAAGGAGTCAGGTTTCGTTTAATATGTCTCTCTGATGGTTCAACTTCCCTGCGATGTGTTGAACTGAAGTGAGAGACTACAGAATAAGGGAGGATGGCGTGTCGTTGAGAGAGGGGTCGTTAATGTGTAGGTGAGTGCAGCAGTCGGAATGAGGTCAGTAGTAGGAATGAGATCAGAAGTACAGTATATGAGATCAGCAATAGGGTGGAGGAAAGCACAGTAGTGGAGCAGAACAGAATATAGCAGTACAAAACTGTGCAACAGTGCAGTAGAAGAAAGTGAGGCAGTAGAACAGAGGAGAGCACAGCATTGGTTTAGAAAGGAGAGCACTAGGAGATTGAAGGGGAGTGCAGCAGTTGAGTAGAAAAAACTGCAGTAATGGAGTAGGGAAGGCGCAGCAGTAGAGCGAAAAAGAGTGCAGCATTAGACTAGAAAAGAACGAAGAAATAGATGGAAAAAGTACGGGTATAGAAAAGATCAGCAATGTAAGAGATAAGCAGTACAGTAGAAAAATACAGCATTTGAAAAGAATGCAGCAGTACAGAAAAAGTGTGCAACAGTAGAGAAGTAATGTGCAGCATTAAAAAAGAATGCAGCAATGGAGAAGAGACGTGCAGAAATTGAGTAGTAGTGTGCAGCAGAGGGAGAGTGCATGAGCGTGAAGGTGGCAGGGTAGCACCGGATATTTAGCCTATCTATTACAGAAGGTAGCCCAGCCACACATTGTTCGCCATATGGTCTCCTGTTTGTGGTGTGACGGTGGAGTGACCTTACCTACACTTTGTTCCACTGCCACCGTTCCAATTCTATGCTCCACTTCTCTGCTTTGCTCCATTTCTCCACTCTGCTTCTTCCACAACTTCACTTCTTCATTTCCAATCTCATCCACTTCCTTCGCAACGTTCATCATCACTTCTGTATCCCCACCTATGCTTCTTCACTTCTCCATTTTCCTCCACTTCCGCCTCCACCCTGATCCACTTCTACCACACGGATTATCTGCTTCACGTCCTTACCGCCACTTCTACGTTTCCACTTCTCCAGTCTACTCCACTTCAGAACCGTCTGCTTCATTTGTATCGTAACCAAGCTTTGTGTATTTTCTTGCACCTAACTCCGGACGATTTTTTTGTATCATAGAGAAACCCTACACGGTGACAGGGTTAATAGCGACAACACCTTCAGCCCGGGACACCTGTTTATACCTTACGGCGGGTATTGTTTGTCAACGTACGTGTGTGTGTGTGTGTGTGTGTGTGTGTGTGTGTGTGTGTGTGTGTGTGTGTGTGTGTGTGTGTGTGTGTGTGTGTGTGTGTGTGTGTAAGCAAATTAACTCAGACTGTGTTTATCGGATTTTAGCCAAACTTGGGGGAGATGTTGAGGGTCAGGCAATGAGTTGACCAATTGTTTTCTAGAAAATGAGTCAAAGGTCATGGTCAAAATTTGATTTAATAATGTTAACTTTTTTTTTTTTCATATTTAGACCAAACTTGGTAAATGAGTTGATAATAAGACAAGAATGGAGTGACTCAATTTTGATAACAAGCAGTCAAAGGTCAAGGTCACAGGACAAGGGCGAAGTTTGTCCTGTGCGTCTGTGCATAACTGAAACTTTTGAGTTGGACCAACCTTAGTTGAAGTGTTGAATATCAGCCAGATAATTTTTGAGAGCAACAGGTGTAAGGTTACACACACACACACACACACACACACACACACACACACACACACACACACACACACACACACACACACACACAAACACATTTCATTTACCAGTACCGGTATATATATAAATAATACGAGTATAATCCTTCAGTTTTGTTTTCACCTTCTCCTTTTTCTTCTGTAAGGCTTAACTTCTTTACCAGTCACCTCCCCTTCACCCACCTCCATTCCATGCCACATCTCTCCTCATCTCTTTCCATCATTGCACTATATTTTACGTCTGTACAGGTATATCACTATTATTATATCCTTGTTTCCGAGAAGGATGATATTACTCCTTAGGTGAAAAAATAAATGCCCGCCAAAAGACATCTGATTATTCAAGAACCCGTAAATGAATCAGTGTATTATATCGAAAAGGCTTTGAATTTTTCGTGACCCTATATCGAGTGGAAAAAAAAAAAAGTCTGAACATAAAAGAATATACGATCCTATACAACAGATTTACAAAACAGATAAATTCCTTGTAGTTGTCTATACACTGATCCCTTCTTAACTTACTGTACAATTTGGCACAGCTTAAATCAATCGGTTTACCCTAATTACAAATAAAATCACAAGGACGAAATTATTATGAACTCCAAAAAAAAAAAATCATGGTTCTCATTATTCTATCAATGCCATCCACTCTCTGTATTCGCCTTTCTGGCCTTAGGTTCCTTCTTCCTTGCATTAAAAGAAAAAAATCTCTTGTCTTTCTCCCTCTGCCCCATCTTTATGTTCCTGCTCATCTCATCCTCTCACTCTCACTAACAGCTCCATTCCAGCCTGCCTCTCTCTCTCTCTCTCTCTCTCTCTCTCTCTCTCTCTCTCTCTCTCTCTCTCTCTAACACCACTTTCACAATATTCTCCTCCCTTTCGTTTTTCTCCTTCCCACTTTATACTTCCCTTTAATCTTTTTTTTCACTACTAGTTACTCTTTGTCTTCTCTCCCCTTCTCTCTCATTCCCTTCCACTTCGCTCCCTCTCTTACCCTCGCTTCATCACTTCTTATTATCCTTCTCTTTCATCCCGGCTCTCATTGCTAACTCCTTCCTTCTCTTCACCAATTCTCTCTCTCGTTTCCTTCCCTTCTTACTTTCTCCTCCTCTGTGACTCTCCCTTCACTACTGCTTTCTCCCTCCTTCCCTCCCTCTCTTTCACTCTCTTTACTACATCTCCCCCTATTCTTTTTACATCCTCTCTCTCTCCTTATCGTCTTCTCTTCACTCCATCTCCTTCTTTTGCCTTATTTTCCCCCTTTCTTTCATATTCGTCACTACCCCCCTTCCGTCCCTTTCTCACTCCCTCCCCTTCCTCTTCATCCTTTCTCATCCACTCTCCCTCCTTCCCTTTCTTGCCTTTCCTCTTCTTTCCCCCTCTCCCTCCCTCGTTCACCGCACCCTCCCACGCACATTATTCTCTCCTTCCTTTCCACTCACCCTCCACCTTCCCAAATTCACGCCTCCACTCATTTTCTTTTTCATCTCCTTCCTCTCAGTGTCATCGGCCTCTCCTTCCTCTCTTCTCTCGCACCCCAGATTTCTCCATTCTCGTCCATCCATTCTTCTTTTATCTCCCTTCCTCTTCTGCGTCTTCCTGTTTCCCTCCCTCTCACTCCATCCCTCATTGCTCTCTTCTTTCCCTCCTTGTCCTTACGCTTCCTCCCTCACAATATTTCCTTCCTGCTCATGCTCTCTCCTCTCCGTCCCTTCCATTCTTTTCCTTCCCTTTCATCCCTTCCCCCATCTCACTCTCTTCTCTACCATTTTTTTCTTCTGTCAAACACTTTTTCTTCCCCTTTTCGACCCTCTGTCTCTCCTCCTCATCGTTTTCCTTGTTTACTTTCTCCTCTCCTCTCCTTTCCTTTCCTCTATTCTCTTCTCTTCTCCTCCTCTCTCCTCTTCACTCCTCCCTCTCACTTGCACCTCCCTCTTCGCTCTCCTTCCCTACACCCCCACATTCTCACCCCTCTGCCACTCCTCTTTCTCTCCTTCCCATCCTACACCTCTTCCCCTCCTTCCCACTCTCTCACGCCTCCCTCTTCCGCTCCCCCCCCCTTTCCCGCCTCCCTTTTCCCTCCCCTTTCCTTCTTCCCTCCCTGTTCTTTCTCTTCCCATTTTCTCTCCGTTCCCATATATCGCCACATTCTCTCTCCTTTTTCCCTCCTTTTTCTCCCCTTTCTCTCCCCTTTCACCCTCCTTTATCTCCCCTTTGTCTTTCCTTTTTCCCTCCTTTTTCTCCCATTTCTCTCCCCTTTTTCCCTCCTTTGTCTCCCCTTTCTCTCCCCCTCTTGCCTCGCCACCAAACCCACTGACTACATAGAGGTCATTACAATAACAAAAGGCTTAAGTTTCCAAGGCGACGGGTTCGGAGAAGTCCGTGGGCTGTGGGATAAGGAGGTGAGAGAGAGAGAGAGAGAGAGAGAGAGAGAGAGTACCAGACACACACTGACCTTGTGAGTCATTCTTGGCGGAAAATCTGAAGGAGTAATAAAGAAAAGACTTATGATCCAGTTTCAGAAGATGATGAAGTACAGGATTCTAAGAACAAGAGAGAGAGAGAGAGAGAGAGAGAGAGAGAGATTGGGGGAGGGGTCGAAGTACTGAACACATGCAGGCTGCGACCCCATTTCCGTAATGGCCCTTCCCTCCAAATGTACACAATTTGCATGCTACTCCCGTCACCCGTTTTCCATGTAACTGTACCGTACGGGGACTTGTGCATGCTGATACGGGCATTTGAGTTACCTTAAGGCAGATGACTTCTGTGTATACATTATTATTATTATTATTATTATGTTGATGGTGGAGATTGGAATCTGAAGCAGTTGCTGTTTGCAGATGATACTGCACTGGTGACTGATTCAGAGGAGAGATTGAGACAGTTGGTAGAGGAGTTTGGAAGGGTGTGTGAAAGGAGGAATTTGAAAGTAAATGAGAATAAGAGTAAAGTGATGAAGTGTACGAGGTTGATAGATGGTAGGGGGATGAATATAGTTTTGAATGGTGAGTTGCTTGAGGAGGTAGATTGTTTTAAATATCTAGGGTCACATGTTGCTGTGGATGGAAGAATAGATGCAGAAGTGAAGTTTAGAATAAATGAAGTAGGAAAGGTGCTGGGAGGAATGAAAAAAGTGTTTAAATGTCGTTCGCTTAGAATGGATGTAAAGAGAAGGCTGTATGAGGGTGTTGTGGTACCGACTGCATTATATGGGGCTGAAACATGGAATATGGGTGTAGCAGAGAGGAAAAGTTTGAATGTAATGGAGATGAGGTGTCTGAGGAGTATGTGTGGAGTGACGCGTATGGATCGGGTGCGAAATGATGAAGTGCGAAGGAGAACTGGAGTTGTTCAGGAGATGGCTGGTAGAGTTGAGCAGAGGGTGTTGCGATGGTTTGGGCATATGGAGAGAATGGATAATGAGCGATTGGTGAAAAAGATAATTAGATCTGATGTGAGAGGTGTAAGGCTGAGAGGAAGACCACGAATTGGATGGATGGATAGTGTGAAGAGAACGCTGGATGCGAGAGGGATGTCTGTTGAGCAAGGAAGAGTGGCTGTGCGTGACAGAAATAAATGGAGAGAAATTGTGAATAAATAAGTGATGACGCAGCCCTGAGGGGATATTCTCCCGCATTTGGTCTGATCAGCTAGTCAGGTCAGGTGCGGGTAAGGGGATGGGTATGTTATGATGTGGCAGGGGTAAACCAGTTCTGCTGTCGGGCCCTGCTGCGGATGTCACTGATTGCATTGCGCAGTTGACCCTTGTGCGGTGTGGTGCGGTGAGGATCTGTCCGTTCTCCCCTTTGGGGCTAAGATGTGAATGAATGTGTTTAAATGGATGAGTAAATGGAGAGTGTGTCGTCCTGTCTCGGCTACCTCCCTTTCCTTGGGGGAAGCAGCCTAGGTATATAGATAGATAGATTATTATTATTATTATTATTATTATTATTATTATTATTATTATTATTATTACTACTACTACTACTACTACTACTACTACTACTACTACTACTACTACTACTACTACTGCTAATAATAATAATAATAATAATAATACAACTATACTCATCACCAAGCCTCGGAGTCTCTGGGGGGGGGGACCATAAATGCCCCCACCATCCGCCCCTCTCCCGGTGACGACTCGAGGTGCCTGGAACCACTGTCTGACTCTCTTCTTCTTCATTTCTGCAACATTCGCGGCCTTTCCTCTAACTTTCGCTCTGTTGAGCACCACCTCTCCTCCTCTGAACCTCACCTTCTTTTTCTAACTGAGACTCAACTGTCTGAGGCAACTGACAGCAAACCTTTTTCTGTATCCTCCTACTTTCTCTATACTCTTTTTCAAAGCCAAAGGTGGCTGTTGTGTATATATATGCAACGACTTATCTTGCTCTCGTGTTCCTGAACTCGATTCTTCTAAATTCTCTACACTCTGGCTTCGGCTTTCCTGTCATTCTCTGACTAGATATGTCTGTGCTGTTTACTTATCGTCTAATTCTACTGACTATCAAAAATTCTTCGACTATCTTACTTCTACGATGGAACACATTCTATCCATTTCTCCTTTCTCTGAAATCTCCATTCTAGGAGATTTCAATGTTCACCACCACCTTTGGCTCTCCTCTCCTTTCACGGATCCAACTGGTGAACAAGCCTACATCTATTCTATCCTTAATGACCTAGAGCAGCTTGTACAGCACCCTACCTGTATCCCTGACCGCCTAGGAGAGAGCTCCAACATACTTGACCTCTTCCTCACAACTAATCCTTCTGCTTACTCTGTTAATCTTTTCTCCATTGGGCTCCTCCGATCACAACCTTATCACCTTAACCTGACCTATTACTCCGGAATGGCCTGTGGACCCTCCAGGGAAACGTCGTCTGTGGCATTTTGGAGCCGCAGACTGGGAGGCCCTCAGGCAGTACTTCTTTGATATTCCCTGGAATGATTATTGCTTCCATGGCCGTGAGCCATCTGAGTGTGCCTTGCGCATTACGGAGGTTATTCTCTCGGGCATGGAAGCATACATTCCTTTCTCATATCCTTTGACTAAAGCAAGAAAGCCTTGGTTTAATCACGCTTGTTCTAATGCTGTCTGCAACAAGGAGAGGGCCTACAAAAGGTACCGGAGCCAACCCACCCCTGAATCACATCATCTTCACGTTTCTGCCCGGAATTGTGCTAAGTCTGTTCTTCGCTCTGCTAAAACTAATTTCATCCATACTAAATGCTCTCAACTCTCCAACTCGAATTCTTCCCGCTCCTTCTGGCACCTTGCCAGAAACCTTTCTAACAACTTTACCTCATCATCCTTCCCTCCTCTTTTCTACTCTGATGGTTCTGTAGCTATTTCTTCTACTGATAAAGCAGATCTCTTCGCACAGACTTTCTCCTCCAATTCCACCTTAGATGATTCCGGTGCTGTTCCTCCATCACTTCCCCCCTCTGACTTCCTCATGGCTGACATTAAAATTTCTTCAGCTGATGTATTTTCTGCCATCACTGGCCTCAGTACTAACAAGGCATATGGGCCTGATGTGGTCCCTCCTGTTGTTCTCAAGAACTGTGCTTCTGTGCTTACACCCTGCCTAGGCAAACTCTTTCGCCTTTGTCTGTCAACTTGTACCTTTCCTTCTTGCTGGAAGTTTGCTCTCATTCAGCCAGTTCCAAAGAAGGGTGACCACTCCCAACCCTCCAACTATCGTCCAATTGCTTTAACGTCCTGTATTTCAAAAGTTTTCGAGTCAGTTCTCAATAGAAAAATTTTAAGGCATCTTTCCTATCACAACCTTCTTTCCGATCGTCAGTACGGGTTCCGTCAGGGACGCTCCACTGGCGATCTTCTCACCTACCTTTCAGACTCCTGGTCATCCTCCTTTCGGGACTTTGGCAAAAGCTTTGCCATTGCACTTGACATCTCAAAGGCTTTCGATCGAGTCTGGCATAAATCTTTAATTTCCAAACTGCCCTTACGCTTTCTATCCTTCTGTCTGTGCCTTCATCGCTAGCTTCCTTTCTGGTCGTTCTATAGCCGCTGTTGTAGACGGCCATCGTTCTTCTCCTAGATCTGTCAACAGTGGTGTTCCTCAGGGCTCAGTCCTATCACCAACTCTCATCCTTTTATTCATCAATGATCTTCTAAGCTGTACATCTAACCCTATCCACTCATACGCTGATGACTCCACCCTTCACCTTTCCATTCGGTTCCAGCAACGCCCATCTCAACAGTTACTTCAACAAACAAAGGATGAGGTTATGGCACACCTACTGTCTGACTTGGCTCATATCTCTGACTGGGGTAAAAATAATATGGTTGTTTTTAATGCATCTAAGACTCAGTTCTTACACATATCAACCCGACAAAATCTTCCACAGGTATACCCACTAATGTTTAATAATATTCAGCTTAATCCTGCATCATCCTTGAACATGCTTGGGGTTTCATTTACTTGGGACTTATCTTGGAAAGATCATATTACATCTCTTGTAAAATCTGCTTCCAAGAGATTGAGTGTGCTAAGCCGACTCCGCTCTTTCTTTACCCATGCACGATTGTTGACTCTATACAGGGGTTTTATCCGCCCCTGTGGGGAGGCTCCCCACATACAGCTCTTCTCAATAGGGTGGAGTCAAAGGCTTTTCGTCTCATTAACTCTCCTCCTCTTACTGACTCCCTTCAACCTCTGTCTCTTCGCCGCACTGTTGCATCTTTATCTCTTTTCTATCGCTACTTTAATGGTCACTGCTCCTCTGAACTGTCTGCTTGCATTCCTCCACCTCTACGAAGGGCGCGTAACACCCGTCTGGCAGCGAACTCTCATCCCTTTTCTGTCCAACTCTCTAATGCAAGAGTTAACCGTTACTCCCAGTCTTTCATTTATGCAACAGGTCAACTCTGGAACTGTCTCCCTCTGTCTGTATTTCCTGCTGCCTATGATCTCCAGTCTTTCAAACGCAGTGTGTCCAGGCATCTCAAAATGATCGGATCTTGAATTTGGCTCTCTATTGTATTTTGTTTTTCTCTTGGAGGGAACTGTTACTACGGGCTCATGGCCTTTGGTTCCTTCTTCCTCGCATAAAAAAAAAAAAACTACTACTACTATTACCACTGCTACTACTACTACTATCATCATCATCTTTCTCTTTCTCTCAAACAATATTATGCAGCCTAGAGAGAATTTGAGGGAGTGAAGAGGTGAAATACAGTACAGCTTTGTTCGATCCGCGTCACTTACAGAGGTTCTGTTTAACTCAGATGTTTCGTGGTGGCCTAAGAAAATTTTAAAATGCGTTATAGTAGTGTGTGGTATATATATATATATATATATATATATATATATATATATATATATATATATATATATATGCCTATGTAATATGTATGCATATAATATATGTTAGGTATAGAAAATATGTATATTGGTATTACAAGACGAATACATACAACTTCAGGAGGACCTGTTGTACTATTAGGTTAAACCCTCTCATGGTCACGTCAGCCCGTAGTGTTGTCTTAGTTAACACCAGACGATTTTATTCAGCAGAAAGCGAGTCATAGGAGCTTGAGTGGGTTAAAAGGGCCACCACTAAACACCTACAATCAGGTAACGCCTTCTCTGTTTTCTTCTGTCTACCACCAAACGGTTTCATTCAGATTAAAAAAGACTCTTGGAAGCAGAAGGGTGGGATATACCAGTCAGTAAACACCTCACTACCACGAGGCTGTCTTAAGCTGAATAATGTTACCCTATATTGACGAAAAACCTATGCCCTGTGGATGAATGAGATAATGTACACGTTATTCCCATGTTCCGTTTTTCTTATGCAGTTCAGCAAGATTTGTTCCCATTTGTGTCTTAATTCATCTAAAGTCTTTTTTTTTCCATTAAGTCCTTTTATCTCTAATGCACGTCTCTTCTATATTATTTTATTTTAACTAACACCAGAAGATTTTATTCAGCTGAGAGTGAGTTATGGGATCGTGAGTATTAACACAATCACCATTAACCCTCACATGGTCGAGTCAGATCTAGCATTCTCTTCCATTTCATACTAGACGATTTTATACTGCGAAGAGTACGTCCTAGGAGCTTGAGATGCTGAGAATACTGCATTTATATTATCACCAGTAAATCTCTTATGGTCACGACAACTCCAGTATTCTTTTCTAGCTTACGGCAGGCGATCATATTTAGCACAGTGTGAATCACAGGAGCCTGAGTGTTAAAGGTTTAGTGTTACTTATAAAGCTGATTTGCCTTTTTCCTCCAATTCACAAAACCAGTTGTAAGGAATGAGTTGTGATATTTTGGAGTATAGCCCTTGCTGACAACTAAACAATACATACAATACAGTTTCATTTCTGCCTTTAAAACTGACTTGGCAGTCTGCTGCAGTGTACAGTACCAGTAGTGTGAGAAAAGTTGGTATTGTAAAACACATCACTCATTCAGGGGCTGCTTTAAAATATCACGACTTTTTCATGACTTAGGCACCCTAATTGGGTCGGAACAATTGTGTCCAGCAGTGGAACCTTAATTGGCAATTTTTATGTAATCTGCATAGGAATTAGCTCTAGAGACAAGAATTTCATTCCTTCATTCAGCAAATACATTGTTTGTCCCGTTAGGAACGTGTGGGGCCCAGGGCTAGGCTATTCAGTCCCTGAATTTAAGGCGAGGGTGACCAGCCTCCCTCGACCCTGAGTAATGTCATATGAGCAATGCAACCCAACGACTCCAAGGTTTTAAACCTTAACAGGTCCCGTTCGTTTGAAGCGCCTTATTCCCGTACACCGCCAGACGCTGCAGGATATATGGTTACCAGCTAATGTAGTAACTGGTTTCTTATGTAACAGGAAACCATTTGCCTTGTCTCGGCGTACTGTTGAGTCACCTCCAGCACTATACGGAGTGCGATGATGGGCGCTGCCACCTGCCACAAAAGAAAAAAGTAACAAAAAAAGGGGGGGGGTTGGAGTGGGGAGGAGGGGGAGTCTAACGAGGACTTGGTGTAGCTGTACTGCGGGCGGGTGACACACGCATGCAAATACTGGCAGTTAGGGTAATTGCCGGGTAATGAGCCTCACCATTCTTTACATAGACACGCCACGGGAAAAAGTATAATGAAAAATGGCGAGTGAAAAACTACGTAATAATCACTTCGGTCCCATGACGCCACTTATTATGGTCTTGTTTTTTTCCAGACGATTTTATTCAGCTCAGGGTTTGCTTCCATCTGGGCAGGTTAGGTATATTCGCCCTCATGTGGTGGCACCGATATAACTGGGTGGTGGAGCTGCCCAGCTATACAAGCGTCCCTCAAGTCCCTCCCTATCCCCCTTGAAGGGGGATGGTGGGCTGCAAGAGAGGGGCAGCTTCAGCCTGCAGTCCACCGGGTTCACAGGTGGATGAACATACAAGTACTAATAATACTGTTACAACTACAGTACTACTGTTATTACTACTACTTACTACTACTACTTACTACTAATACCACCACCACCACCACCACCACTACTACTACAACTACTACTACTACTACCTCTACTACTTCAGTACCAAGGCTGTCTCCTAACCTATATTAAATCGTCTGGCAACAGCAAGAATGACCGGCGAATAACATCCTCGTGGTGAAGACGGCAAGGGTAATTTTCCGGTAATGAGTCTCTCCATTCTCTCCATGTACCCGCCCAGGAAAAATGTACAAAAATAAGGCCGTAAAAATAAGTAATATGAGTGACGTCAGCAGAGGGGAGAGAGGAAGAAAACTGTTCGGTGGGAGGGAAGCCTGCCATAATGACGCCAAAAGAATCTAAATACAAAACGAAAATAAAAAACAAACCTCGGTGGGTTATCCAGTGGTGACTAAAATCATCTGGCGTTAACTGGAGTAAAATTTGTTGTGTCCTGAGGTTCAGGGATTAAATACGGTAAGAACAAATGACGGTGTGAAGCTTTTGGAAGGAGCTGTTCTGCTCTTATAATTATTCATGTATGTATACATTTATTTATTTATTTATTTGTATCTGTATCAGTCCATAATAAGGTCCACTGCAGGACTGGACCATCTCAGTGGGAGAGTGCTAGCCAGAATTAACCCTGTTCCATGCTGGCGAAATACGAATGGTGAAGGAATGACAATAGAAAAGTAATACATATATGTGACAGTTGAAGTGTTGTAATGGTTATGTTTTTGTGTCATCGTTTGTATATGCCCTCAGTTGAGGCGACGGGGTGCTAACATAATGGCATAGTAGAAGCAGCTGCTTTAAGTGTCCGCCACGGCTTCAAATCAAATCCTAGAATCGTGGCACCCATGAAGTGAAAAATACTCTATCTATCGAGTTCCGTAGCTCTCTCTCTCTCTCTCTCTCTCTCTCTCTCTCTCTCTCTCTCTCTCTCTCTCTTTGTATATATATATATATATATATAAGGTACATGGAGTTGTGTGTTGATTTAGGATCACTCTTCCGCGTTCTGACTAGTGTCCAAGATGTATTCTGTTGTAAATATTACAGTCTAGGTTAATGACTCTTCTTTTGTCCTTTTACTTGCAACAGTAGATGATCATCATCACCACCATCATCATCAGCAGCAGCAGCATCACACCGTCAACACGACCATCATCAAACAGTCATCAGTCAGTCATGATCATTAATCATCATCAGTCAGTCATCATCATTAATCATCATCAGTCAGTCATCATCATATGCCAGTGATCATTTGTCATCATCAGTGATCATCATCAGTCATCATCATCATCGTCATCTCCATCATCATTTTTCCTGATGTAAAAGTATCCTACAGTAATTAGTATCATCAGAGTCATGCTAATTATTGAAGCTGATGCATGAAGGGTCCAGTAATATTTTCAGATATTGGCCGTGGATTAATTGAAAGTTTTAACGTAAGCGGATGCGGCAAGTTGGCCACGTTCCGGGATACCACAATATTAGGCATCCACTCAAGGCCACAATATTAGGCATCCACTCAAGGCCACAATATTAGGCATCCACTCAAGGCCACAATATTAGGCATCCACTCAAGGCCACAATATTAGGCATCCACTCAAGGCCACAATATTTGGCATCCACTCAAGGCCACAATATTAGGCATCCACTCAAGGCCACTATAGTAGGCATCCACACAAGGCCACAATAATAGACATCCACTCAAGGCCACAACAATAGACATCCACTCAAGGCCACAACAATAGACATCCACTCAAGGCCACAGCAATAGACATCCACTCAAGGCCACAACAATAGACATCCACTCAAGGCCACAGCAATAGACATCCACTCAAGGCCACAATAATAGACATCCACTCAAGGCCACAATAATAGACATCCACTCAAGGCCACAATAATAGACATCCACTCAAGGCCACAATAATAGACATTCACTCCTCTCTATGACTGCGTGCATGACATACATTTTCTTATTTATTTATTTATTTATTCATTTATTTATTGTAGAGGATTGAATAGCATACATGGCCAGCCTAGACTGTAAAAGGAGAAAGACGAAAAAGAACGAAGTTATTGTTGTTCAGTATCGAATAGGATTTATGACAGAAAAAAAAGGGGGCGGGGGAAGGGGACAGAAAGATGATAAAGACGGAAAATATGTGGGAAAAAATAGGGGGGGGGGAGTTCTTGTTGAAAAAGAATCACACTTTTAAAAGATGAACATAGAAGGGGTCGAAAAAACTGCTGTAAAACAAGATAATGATGTCAGAAAATAGAATAACATGGACGAAACAGAAGGAAGAGAGTAGAAAAGAATGTTGTTATGAGAAGCAGATTAACGTGGGTATAGGAGAAGGGAAAGACAGTAAACATGTGACGAACACTTACCTGTGTAGAAAAGACTGTAACAAAGATTTGGAACATAAAATGAATAGGGGAAAAAAGAAACATAATGTAAGGAAGTAGTGTCATGAAATAGACCAACATAGACTTAAGAGATGAAAGGAAGAAAGACAAACTGGAGATCAGCAGAGGAGTGTTTTTGGACTTAATGAAAGCCTCTCTTCTGACTTGATGCTGATAGAGTTTAACCTGCGTCGTAAAAAGCCAGGTATATGAGTGACACATTCTGGCTTTCTTTGGTGCTCCTTTATTTTAAAATATGCCACCGTATATATTTAACCCATTTTTATTATCACTTACTGATGAAATGAATTTATATCTTCAGTCCATATTATGTCCTTCTCCTTTAGGGAAAGTAATAGCCAGAATTAAATCCTCCCTATGCTGGCGAAGTACTAATGGGGAAAGGGATGTCTGTAGGAAGAGTGATGCATGTGCAAGTAGGAGTGCTGTATTGAGTATGTTTGTGTGTGCTAAGGTTTGTATAATTATATCATCAGTAGAACAGACAGGGTGCGAACATAAGTATACAAGCATATGAAAGGACACACTACCAGCGGCCACTTTTTCAATACAGTAAACTTGAGGCTTCGCGCAGTAAAATATAAGTACACTAATCACCAAACCATCGCAGCTCCAGTGACAAGTAATTCATACATAGCCTTTTGCTTATTCACACCTTCGATGACTTTTCCTTTGGAGTGAATTATGCCTCCAGACAATTTTATTCAGATTAGGATAACCCAGAATATTGGAAGGGTAAACATTTAACCTCTGCAGTTCGAAAAATATGTCTAATGTTGAATTAAACCGTCAGGAGATGGTAACAGTAAAAAATGTATAGACTTTACGCACTGCAGGAGTTATGACTACGAAGATGGGAAAGACGAATACATACATATGAATCACATGTAAAAGGGGTGTGTGTGTAGGGAGGTGGTTGTGGTGAGATGTGGTGGTGTGGTGAGGGGATGTGTTCCGGAACTGGAAGGGAAGGATGAGGTGTGACGAGGTAGGAACGAGTCTCCTTGGTAACTAGATAAATCAACCTTTCAATCTGGTTGTGGTGGGGGGAGATGAAGTGTGCGGGGTGGGTAGAGAGGGTGAGATATGAGGAGGAGGTTGGTAAAATGAAGTGTGGCTTGGGGAGGGTGGGGTACGAGATGGGTGAGGAGAATGAGTTGTTACGAGGGGGAATGATGGGGGTGAGGTGTAATGGGGGAAGGTGGGGGAGTAAGCTATTAAAGAATGGGAAAAGGGGACTGAGGTATGGTAAGGGAGTTGTGTGAGGGATGGGGAGATTTTACTGGGGAGAGAGGCGTTGTGGAGCGGATGGAGAGGGTTTGGAGAGGTGGTGGGAGAGGGGATGGTGTAGTAGGTGGACCAAATTGAATGGGACGATTAGGGGGGAGTCAGGTGTGTTGGTGGTGGGTGAATTAAGAATAATGGGATGGATAGAAGGGATGAAGTGTAGTTTGGGGAGGAAGGAAGCAAGGGGAGAGGTGAGATGTTAGGGTGAGGAAGGGAGGGGAACTGTGACGGGGATGGGGGGAGAGGAGTTTTAGTGGGAGGGGGAAATGAAGTGTTGCAGGGAGGAAAGAGGGAAGATGAGATGTGATGGAGTGGAGGAGGGTGGGAGTGATGGAGGAGGGTGGGGATGATGGAGGAAGTTGGGAGTGATGGAGGAAGGTGGTAGTGATGGAGGAGGGTGGGGATGATGGAGGAAATTGGGAGTGATGGAGGAAGGTGGGAGTGATGGAGGAGGGAGAGAGTGATGGAGGAGAGAGAGAGTGATGGAGGAGAGTGGGAGTGATGGAGGAAGTTGGGAGTGATGGAGGAGGGAGGGAGTGATGGAGGAGGGTGGGAGTAATGGAGGAGGGAGAGAGTGATGGAGGAGAGAGAGAGTGATGGAGGAGGGAGAGAGTGATGGAGGAGGGTGGGAGTGATGGAGGAGGGTGGGAGTGATGGAGGAGGGTGGGAGTGATGGAGGAGGGTGGGAGTGATGGAGGAGGGTGGGAGTGATGGAGGAGGGTGGGAGTGATGGAGGAGGGTGGGAGTGATGGAGGAGGGTGGGAGTGATGGGGGAGGGTGGGAGTGATGGAGGAGGGTGGGAGTGATGGAGGAGGGGCTGAGCGGCGCAGCATCACGCAGGAGATAAAGGTTAAAGTTCCCCCTGGCTTCTGTGACGTCACTGGCCTGGCGGAAGTGACGCACACCCCACCTACCATCACCTGACTCACCTACCATCACCTGACTCACCTGCCCGTACCTGACTCACCTACCATCACCTGACTCACCTGCCCTTACCTGACTCATCCATCATCACCTGACTCACCTGCCCTCACCTGACTCACCTACCATCACCTGACTCACCTGCCATCACTTGGCTTACCTACCATCACATGACTCACCTGCCATTACCTGACTCACCTGCCATCACCTGACACCTACTATCACCTGACTCACCTACCATCACCAGACTCATCTGCCATAACCTGACTCACATACCATCACCTGATTCACCTGCCATCACCAGACTCACCCACCATCACCTGCTATGTCTTTCACCTGCTCTTATCTAACTCTCTTGCTCTTATCTCACTCTCTTGCTCTTATCTCACTCACCCGCCATTACCTCACTCACCCGCCATTACCTCACTCACCCGCCATTACCTCACCCGCCATTACCTCACTCACCAGCCATTACCTCACTCACCCGCCATTACCTCACTCACCCGCCATTACCTCACTCACCTGCCATTACGTCACTCACCTGCCATTACCTCACTCACCCGCCATTACCTCACTCACCTGCCATTACCTCACTCACCTGCCATTACCTCACTCACCAGCCATTACCTCACTCACCAGCCATTACCTCACTCACCAGCCATTACCTCACTCACCAGCCATTACCTCACTCACCAGCCATTACCTCACACACCAGCCATTACCTCACTCACCCGCCAGTACCTCACTCACCAGCCATTACCTCACTCACCCGCCATTACCTCACTCACCAGCCATTACCTCACTCACCTGCCATTACCTCACCCGCCATTACCTCACTCACCTGCCATTACCTCACCCGCCATTACCTCACTCACCAGCCATTACCTCACTCACCAGCCATTACCTCACTCACCTGCCATTACCTCCCCCGCCATTACCTCACTCACCCGCCATTACTTCACTCACCAGCCATTACCTCACTCACCAGCCATTACCTAACTCACCAGCCATTACCTCACTCACCCGCCATTACCTCACTCACCAGCCATTACCTCACTCACCAGCCATTACCTCACTCACCTGCCATTACCTCACTCACCCGCCATTACCTCACTCACCAGCCATTACCTCACTCACCTGCCATTACCTCACCCGCCATTACCTCACTCACCAGCCATTACCTCACTCACCTGCCATTACCTCACTCACCAGCCATTACCTCACTCACCAGCCATTACCTCACTCACCAGCCATTACCTCACCCGCCATTACCTCACTCACCTGCCATTACCTCACTCACCCGTCATTACCTCACTCACCCGCCATTACCTCACTCACCCGCCATTACCTCACTCACCAGCCTTTACCTCACTCACCCGCCATTACCTCACTCACCTGCCATTACCTCACTCACCTGCCATTACCTCACCCGCCATTACCTCACTCACCCGCCATTACCTCACTCACCCGCCATTACCTCACTCACCCGCCATTACCTCACTCACCCGCCATTACCTCACTCACCAGCCATTACCTCACTCACCAGCCTTTACCTCACTCACCAGCCTTTACCTCACTCACCCGCCATTACCTCACTCACCAGCCATTACCTCACTCACCCGCCATTACCTCACTCACCCGCCATTACCTCACTCACCTGCCATTACCTCACTCACCCGCCATTACTTCACTCACCCGCCATTACCTCACTCACCAGCCATTACCTCACTCACCCGCCATTACCTCACTCACCTGCCATTACCTCACTCACCCGCCATTACCTCACTCACCAGCCATTACCTCACCCGCCATTACCTCACTCACCCGCCATTACCTCACTCACCAGCCATTACCTCACTCACCTGCCATTACCTCACCCGCCATTACCTCACTCACCCGCCATTACCTCACTCACCTGCCATTACCTCACTCACCCGCCATTACCTCACCCGCCATTATCTCACTCACCCGCCATTACCTCACTCACCCGCCATTACCTCACTCACCCGCCATTACCTCACTCACCTGCCATTACCTCACTCACCCGCCATTACCTCACCCGCCATTACCTCACACCCGCCATTACCTCACTCACCCGCCATTACCTCACTCACCCGCCATTACCTCACTCACCAGCCATTACCTCTCCCGCCATTACCTCACTCACCAGCCATTACCTCACTCACCAGCCATTACCTCACTCACCAGCCATTACCTCACTCACTTGCCATTACCTCACTCACCCGCCATTACCTCACTCACCCGCCATTACCTCACTCACCAGCCATTACCTCACTCACCAGCCATTACCTCACTCACCTGCCATTACCTAACCCGCCATTACCTCACTCACCTGCCATTACCTCACCCGCCATTACCTCACTCACCAGCCATTACCTCACTCTCCAGCCATTACCTCACTCACCAGCCATTACCTCACTCACTTGCCATTACCTCACTCACCAGCCATTACCTCACTCACCAGCCATTACCTCACTCACCTGCCATTACCTCACCCGCCATTACCTCACTCACTTGCCATTACCTCACTCACCAGCCATTACCTCACTCACCAGCCATTACCTCACTCACCTGCCATTACCTCACTCACCAGCCATTACCTCACTCACCAGCCATTACCTCACTCACCTGCCATTACCTCACTCACCTGCCATTACCTCACTCACCTGCCATTACCTCACCCGCCATTACCTCACTCACCTGCCATTACCTCACTCACCCGCCATTACCTCACTCACCCGCCATTACCTCACTCACCCGCCATTACCTCACTCACCCGCCATTACCTCACTCACCCGCCATTACCTCACTCACCTGCCATTACCTCACTCACCTGCCATTACCTCACTCACCCGCCATTACCTCACTCACCTGCCATTACCTCACTCACCTGCCATTACCTCACCCGCCATTACCTCACTCACCTGCCATTACCTCACTCACCTGCCATTACCTCACCCGCCATTACCTCACTCACCTGCCATTACCTCACTCACCTGCCATTATCTCACTCATTTGCCATTACCTCACCCGCCATTACCTCACTCACCCGCCATTACCTCACTCACCTGCCATTATCTCACTCACCTGCCATTATCTCACTCACCTGCCATTACCTCACTCACCTGCCATTACCTCACTCACCTGCCATTACCTCACTCACCCGCCATTACCTCACTCACCTGCCATTACCTCACTCACCTGCCATTACCTCACCCGCCATTACCTCACTCACCTGCCATTACCTCACTCACCTGCCATTACCTCACCCGCCATTACCTCACTCACCTGCCATTACCTCACTCACCTGCCATTATCTCACTCATTTGCCATTACCTCACCCGCCATTACCTCACTCACCCGCCATTACCTCACTCACCTGCCATTATCTCACTCACCTGCCATTATCTCACTCACCTGCCATTACCTCACTCACCTGCTATTACCTCACCCACCATTACCTCACTCACCCGCCATTACCTCACTCACCAGCCATTACCTCACTCACCAGCCATTACCTCACTCACCAGCCATTACCTCTCCCACCATTACCTCACTCACCAGCCATTACCTCACTCACCAGCCATTACCTCTCCCGCCATTACCTCACTCACCCGCCATTACCTCACTCACCTGCCATTATCTCACTCACCTGCCATTATCTCACTCACCTGCCATTACCTCACTCACCTGCTATTACCTCACTCACCAGCCATCACGTGACTAACTTGCCATCACCTGACTCACTTGCCATCACCTGATTCACTTGCCATCACCTTGACTCACTTGCCATTACCTCACTTACCAGCCATAACCTGACTCACTTACCATCACCTGACTCACTTGCCATCACCTGACTCACTTGTCATCATCCTGACTCGTTTGCCATCACCTGACTCACCAGCCATAACCTGACTCACTTGCCATCACCTGACTCATTTGCCATCACCTGACTCAAGAACAATCAGCTAACTGAGTGTCATATTTCTGTTCACCTAACATTACCCGTCATTATCCTACCATCACCTGCCATCACTTGACCCACCTGCCATCCATCACCTGACTCACCTGCCATCACTTGACTCACCTGCCATCACTTGACTCACCTGCCATCACCTGACTCACCTGCCATCCATCACCTGACTCACCTGCCATCCATCACCTGACTCACTTGCCGCCCATCACCTGACTCACTTGCCGCCCATCACCTGACTCACCAGCCGTCCATCACCTGACTCACCTGCCGTCCATCACCTGACTCACCTGCCATCCATCACCTGACTCACCTGCCATCCATCACCTGACTCACCTGCCATCCATCACCTGACTCACCTGCCATCCATCACCTGACTCACCTGCCATCCATCACCTGACTCACCTGCCACCCATTACAGTACTTGATACATCTGCCATACATCACCTGACTCACCTGCCATCCATCACCTGACTCACCTTCCGTCCATCACCTGACTCACCAGTCGCCATCACCTGACTCACCTGCCGTCCATCACCTGGGTAGCCACCTCACCTGATTTCACTTTTAATCATGTTTGCTTTGGAACCCTTACTGGCAAGCAGTCTGTATCCACCACCACAACAACTGCAACTACAACAACCACAGCCACCACAACCACAACCACCATAGCCACAGCCATACTCATTATCATCACCACCACCACCACCACCTTCTCCCTCACCATCAACATGACATCCACCACCACAACCATCACATTCACAGCGTTACCCACCACCACCATCATCATTACCATCATCATCATCATCATTATCATCATCATCATCATCATCATCATCATCATCATCATCACCATTATCCTCATCATCATCTCCATCACCACCAGCATAACAACCACCACCACCACAGTTATCTCAGCCGCCACCACTTCCACCATCACCATCAAAGCATCTCATAAGTCTGGCCTTTTAAATACAGAGTTCATTCCTCCGGCTGCTTTTATGTATGTCTTTCCCTCTCACTACATCTCTGGCTTAACCATTTCAGTACCATAGCGTAGCCTAATGTTTTCTTTCCTACCAAACTATTTTTTTTTTTTACTTGAGGGAGATGTAATGGAGGTGTTAATGGAGGCTGTACCTAACCCTGTGCATTGTAACAGGTCTCCTCAAGGTAAATAAAATCGTCTGAAGGTAGCAGGAGCAAAATATATAAATACACCATCAGAGTGAAGGGGTTAATGCTGTTTTGTCTCGGTTGTCCATGTTTTAGCTGTTGTTATCTCCCTTATCGAAGTTGGAGGGAGGTTATGCAGTCCCTTTGTTTATTTGCTGGTTTGCTTGTCTGTTTGTCAGTTTGCGCTCAAGATATTGCAAAAAGTTGTTCACGGACTTCGGTGAAACCTGATAAATAGCTGGGCACTCGGTCAAGAAAGAGGTGATTAGATTTCGGGGTGGATCCAGATCTGGATGCATGGATAAGTCATAAATACTCCTGGCGTTGGCGGTGGTATGCGTTCACTAAGATTGTGTAACAGGGCAAATGAAGACCGTAGAGTTAACTTTCTGTGTGAGACCGTAAAAGTATTCGTGTGGTAGGAAAGAATTACAGCAGCAAATCATAAGTCTTATTGGCGTTAGCGGAGGTGTGAGTTTTTGGGTGCCTTGAGTTCGTGCATCTCATACCAAACATTTCCCATGTCATTGCACTCTGGTCACATTTAACATTATTTTGTAGGGACTGCGTTCTGCAAGTTCCTGATCCATTATTAAAACGAGAAAGACTCATTCATTGTATACTGGTACCATTCTTTTGACATAAAAGGACAAAATCTATAATTATGATGTACACGTAATGTTGCTTACCAAACAATTTTTTTTTGCCTTGAAATGAAATGTCTGTCCTAAGTAGTAGTAGTAGAAGAGTAACCCCGGTCTGTCTGGCCGAGCAGACCCATCAGCCTCAGGCAAGCAGCCACCCTTGCAGGGCCATTTCGTGCAGTGAACCTGTTCCTTGCGGCAGACCGCCTTGCCACAGCGAGGCACAGAGAAGAGTGTGGAAGTTTGGTACCTGGATAGACGCACATTTGTGTCTCTCCATCTAGTTAACAGGGGCACCATAGTGGGCTCCACTTCACCCTGTTGTTTGGTTATTTGGTTACCACCCAGCGTTGTAAATGGTTTCCTGGGTTACAGAAAATCATTAGGCTTTTCACTCAGTGTTAAGCCACCTGAACTGGAAAAAAGATTAATGAAAAGTGACAGACCGGATGACAAAAACAGGAAGGGAGGAGGACAAACGCAGAAAGAGAAATATAAGTGGTGAAGGAAGAAGTAAGCAGCACTACATCAAGTGAATGGGTGATGGTCACCCCCATATACTACCAGTCTAAGTAAGTAGCCCATATTCCTTCACCATATTGTAATTGGTCATACATTTATACTCAACTATTGTATCCCTTTCGTCCAAGAGCTTTTTACTGAGCTAATTAAAATCGTCCGGCGGTAGTTAGAATAAAATTTAAACGGATATCCTGCAAGTGATGGGATAAAATCTAACTTTTATTTTCATTCACACACACCCTTTTTAACTCGGCCATCTTTTATAGTCTGTTCATCGTGCAGTCAGACTCAGATCATCAAAACCACCCCGCTAGTCGCTGCAACATCAGTATCATTCTATGGCCATCATATGCGAGTGGATACACACAGAAAATCAATTATATACGTCAACCACGCAGTTTGCGCTTGGCCCTAACCCCCCCACTCGGAGCAAAACACCCATTCATACACAGGTCAGTAAGATAATTTAGAAAGACAGGTAGGATAAATCTGGCTAGACTACCCTACGGACACCACCCATCCCTACTTTCATATAGACACAGACTAGGTAACGCTGTGGACAGCAAATATACTCGTACAATATTATCACAATTAAAAGTTCACTTTCGTTCATTGGTAGCGTTGTGTCCTGCCCTCCATAATTATTTCCCATTCCTCCTCGATCATCAAGCTGTATCCTTCCCATACTCTGTTGTTGTTTGTTCTTATTGTTGTCACGTAAAAATATTTCGCATTAAGTTATAGGTGTCCACACTTGGAAGAGCTAGCAAGCTTACTAATGTTACTTTAGCTAGTCAGTGATGTGCGTAAGCCCGCCCGCTGTGGCTTTATTAATTTGCAGTTTAACACAATTTATACGCTCAGTTTGGCATTGTTTTTAAGCAATAGGTGGCAGATTTTGAGAAAAGCCACTTAAGCAACACCTATTACTTTTCCATATGTTTACCAACGATGTGTGTAGGTCCGCCGTTGCCATAATTTCTTCCGAGGTAACCTTTCTGTGTGTGTGTGCTCAGTTTGGTGTTTTGGCTTTGTTTTCAGCAATATAGTGGTTAAGTTGAAGCATCACTTAAGGAGCGCATAGTCTCAGGAATAATCAGTTGTTTCTGACCACCAGCCACCTAGATACACGTATAACAGTGTGTGCTCTTACACTGGAAAATAACGCCTTCCATCGTCAATCCAGCAGAGACGTTTTGGCGAACTTTTGGTAGAGTTAATGAATTAAGTATAGCTATTGTCGACACCATACAGCACATAGGGTTGTATTTTAAGTGGCTTTGAAAATACTGTAACACCTCTTCCTTATTGATTTATTGTGTGCTGTGCACCTCCGTATCGCCTTCTGTGTTAGTGGTAAAAACAGTGTCAGTACGAAAATTATATGAGTATCAGAGAAGGGAACGTTAGGGAGCACAACGCCGAATATCGGCCACCGTGAATAGAGGCCATAATGTAACACAGACTGGCACTCAGGCAGAAAGACCACAACACAGCATCTCAAGTGTCTCAGCCCGTGATCCACCTTAGGGAAATCGATCGTCAGCCTTCATGCCGTGTAGGGACTGCCATCTTCAGCAACTACCCAGCACAACCACCTCCGTCACAACCACCATAACAACCTGTAGCCACAACAACTACCTCTAACCACTACAGTCACCACCACTACCTGTAATCGCCACAGCCACGTCCAGCCACCAGAACCGACCGCCACTCCTAGCCTCCCCATCCATTCGTGGAACAGCTCCACCCTTCAGTAGTCAACACAACAGCCGCCCGTAGCAATGACCCCTACCCCCCACACCCTCCTCCTTCATCCTTCTTACTCTATCCCACCTCCGGCAGTGGTTATTTCCGTGGCTGTCTGGAATATTACAATACACACACACACACACACACACACACACACACACACACACACACACACACACACACACACACACACACACACACACACACACACACACACACACCGCGGGAGATGTGGGTCACCGCTGGGAAAAGAGGTCGAGGGTCTGGCTGAGAGATCGTTGGATAATCACACGTCAGCCTCAAGAATGTTTGCATCACTCCAGATTGATCAAATATTCAGCATTAATGAGCTACTTCTCCATTTATAGCATTTGTGTGTGTGTGTGTGTGTGTGTGTGTGTTTGTGTTTGCGTGTGTGCGAGCGCGCGAGCGCCATTGGGTACCCTTGTTCTCTTCCTTAATGACAAAGAAAAAGCTTTAAGGAATGGTTTAGGTGAAAGATAACGAGGTCACACAGCTGGGGAAAGTGAAAAAGTTGTAAGTAAAAAGATTGAAAAAAAAAAAAAAGTAAAAATGCTAAGAGAGCAAAGAGAAAGTAAATAAAGGGGGAGGTGGAGGCATATGTGCTGCACTACCATAAATATACAGTACTTAATTGGCGACAGTATTTGAAAGGGAGGTGAAAGCTGCAGTAGAAGAGTACAAGACACAGATGGTGGAATGGTGCTGGAAAGGTGCGAGGTCTTTTAGAGGGATGGAGAAATCGTTTTTGTTTCAATGCGACGAGGGAGAGAAATGCTTCGTTTTAGCCTTACGGAAGCTGAACCATTTGAGATAGAGGATGTCATTTGTATATTGGTGTTATTGTTGTTATATTAGTAGTAGTTGTAGTAGAAGCAGTAGTAGTTGTTGTAGATGTAATAGTAGTGGTAGTAGTTTAATTTATTTTACTTAATTTTTTCCCGACGATTTTGTGCAGCTTCAAAGAGCACCTTAGAAGTGAAGATGTTAATGGAAGCTTATATCCACCTCTGAAAGTCCTAAGCTAAATAAAATCGTCAGGGGACAGCAAGAACAGAATGCATAATACTTCATGGGACTGAAGAGATTAAATCAGAGGGAGACAGGATGAGGTTGGAGATAGACAAATCAAATTGAAGTCTACTTGGTACTGCAGAAACTCAGTTAGGGAAAGGAACTGGATGAGAATTCGCACCTTCTGTCTTAATCCATTTTCATTTCTTTCTTCCACCAGACCATTTATTTATTCTAAGCAAGATTTCTAGTATATAAAGGGTTAACAAAGGCTATATCTAACTCCCTCCGGTTTGACAAGTTTCCCAAAATCTAAATAAAACAGTCTAGTGATGTTAGGGATGAGGTAAACACTAGGCCGGTTGATGGAAAGGACTGATGGCTAAAATGGACGATTGAGTGGATTTGCGAGAAAGGCGATGGAGACACGACAGAGGATATGTAGGTTAATACTCACTTAGAAATTATGGAGTGGTGTAAAATTAATGTAATATAAGGGACTGATTAACCCCTTCATCCCAGGCTCATTCTACCTTTCATTCTGGCTCTCTTCTGATGGTCTTATTCAGCTTAGGTTAATTAGTTGAATTGGAGAGAGTAATTATGGACTTCATTAGCTTCTTCACTACAAGGAGTCTCTCCATAAGAAAGTAAAATTGTCTGTTAGTAGTAGTAGTAGTAGTAGTAGTAATAATAATAATAATAATAATAATAATAATAATAATAATACCGGTAATAATAATAATAATAATAATAACAGTAATAGTAATAATAATAATAATAATAATAATAATAATAATAATGAAAAATGCATCTCCGGGATGAGGAGTTAACATGGCTAATGAGATTAAAGACCTTGGAAATAATAGAAACTGATAATGAGATTAAAGACCTTGGAAATAATAGAAACTGACCAGGGGCAAGATGGATGGGTAAATTACAGGATTATATGAGGGAGGGTGGTTTGTCGTGGGAGGCAGGGTCGTTACTGAGTAGAGACTTTAGCTTTTCTTCTAGGTCATTCCTTACTGGATGCGGCGGCAGACAACAATATATAAAGACAATACTGCTGGAGGTATGATATTACAGGAAGCGCGTCACCGAGTTGAGAGCTGGTATTTTTTAATGACCAAGAACCTGGATATTCCCTTTGGCAGAGATGGTAACTGGAAAAGAGAGAGAGAGAGATAGAGAGAGAGAGAGAGAGAGAGAGAGTAGATTAAACTGTCTTTGTTCTATTTTTTTTTTTTTTTATGCGAGGAAGAAGGAACCAAAGGCCATGAGCCCGCAGTAACAGTTCCCTCCAAGAGAAAAACAAAATACAATAGAGAGCCAAATTCAAGATCCGATCATTTTGAGATGCCTGGACACACTGCGTTTGAAAGACTGGAGATCATAGGCAGGAGGAAATACAGACAGAGGGAGACAGTTCCAGAGCTGACCTGTTGCATGAATGAAAGACTGGGAGTAACGGTTAACTCTTGCATTAGAGAGCTGGACAGAAAAGGGATGAGAGTTTGCTGCCAGACGGGTGCTACGCGCCCGTCGTAGAGGTGGAGGAATGCAAGCAGACAGTTCAGAGGAGCAGTGACCATTAAAGTAGCGATAGAAAAGAGATAAAGATGCAACAGTGCGGCGAAGAGACAGAGGTTGAAGGGAGTCAGTAAGAGGAGGAGAGTTAATGAGACGAAAAGCCTTTGACTCCACCCTATTGAGAAGAGCTGTATGTGGGGAGCCTCCCCACACATGAGAGTTGTACTCCACACAGGGGCGGATAAAACCCCTGTATAGAGTCAACAATTGTGCAGGGGTAAAGAAAGAGCGGAGTCGGCTTAGCACACCCAATCTCTTGGAAGCAGATTTTACAAGAGATGTAATATGATCTTTCCAAGATAAGTCCCGAGTAAATGAAACCCCCAGCATGTTCAAGGATGATGCAGGATTAATCTGAATATTATTAAACATTAGTGGGTATACCTGTGGAAGATTTTGTCGGGTTGATAGGTGTAAGAACTGAGTCTTAGAAGCATTAAAGACAACCATATTATTTTTACCCCAGTCAGAGATATGAGCCAAGTCAGACATTAGGTGTGCCATAGCCTCATCCCTTGTTTCTTGAAGTAACTGTTGAGATGGGCGTTGCGGGAACCGAATGGAAAGGTGAAGGGTGGAGTCATCAGCGTATGAGTGGATAGGGTTAGATGTACAGCTTAGAAGATCATTGATGAATAAAAGGAAGAGAGTTGGTGATAGGACAGAGCCCTGAGGAACACCACTGTTGATAGATCTAGGAGAAGAACGATGGCCGTCTACGACAGCAGCTATAGAACGACCAGAAAGGAAGCTAGCGATGAAGGTACAGATAGAAGGATAGAAACCGTAGGAGGGCAGTTTGGAAATTAAAGATTTATGCCAGACTCGATCGAAAGCCTTTGAGATGTCAAGTGCAATGGCAAAGCTTTCGCCAAAGTCCCGAAAGGAGGATGACCAGGAGTCTGAAAGGTAGGTGAGAAGATCGCCAGTGGAGCGTCCCTGACGGAACCCATACTGACGATCGGAAAGAAGGTTGTGATAGGAAAGATGCCTTAAAATTTTTCTATTGAGAATTGACTCGAAAACTTTTGAAATACAGGACGTTAAAGCAATTGGACGATAGTTGGAGGGTTGGAAGTGGTCACCCTTCTTTGGGACTGGCTGAATGAGAGCAAAACTTCCAGCAAGAAGGAAAGGTACAAGTTGACAGACAAAGGCGAAATAGTTTGCCTAGGCAGGGTGTAAGCACAGAAGCACAGTTTTTGAGAACAACAGGAGGGACCCCATCAGGCCCATATGCCTTGTTAGTACTGAGGTCAGTAATGGCAGAAAATACATCAACTGAAGAAATTTTAATGTCAGCCATGAGGAAGTCAGAGGGGGGAAGTGATGGAGGAACAGCACCGGAATCGTCTAAGGTGGAATTGGAGGAGAAAGTCTGTGCGAAGAGATCTGCTTTATCAGTAGAAGAAATAGCTACAGAACCATCAGAGTAGAAAAGAGGAGGGAAGGATGATGAGGTAAAGTTGTTAGAAAGATTTTTGGCAAGGTGCCAGAAGGAGCGGGAAGAATTCGAGTTGGAGAGTTGAGAGCATTTAGTATGGATGAAATTATTTTTAGTAGAGCGAAGAACAGACTTAGCACGATTCCGGGCAGAAACGTAAAGATTATGTGATTCAGGGGTGGGTTGGCTCCGGTACCTTTTGTAGGCCTTCTCCTTGTTGCGGACAGCATTAGAACAAGCGTGATTAAACCAAGGCTTTCTTGCGTTAGTCAAAGGATATGAGAAAGGAATGTATGCTTCCATGCCCGAGAGAATAACCTCCGTAATGCGCAAGACACACTCAGATGGCTCACGGCCATGGAAGCAATAATCATTCCAGGGAAAATCAAAGAAGTACTGCCTGAGGGCCTCCCAGTCAGCAGCTCCAAAATGCCAGAGACGACGTTTCCCTGGAGGGTCCGCAGGCCGTACTGGAGCGATAGGACAGGTTAAGGTAATAAGGTTGTGGTCGGAGGAGCCCAACGGAGAGAAAAGTTTAACAGAGTAAGCAGAAGGATTAGTTGTGAGGAAGAGGTCAAGTATGTTGGAGCTCTCTCCAAGGCGGTCAGGGATACGGGTAGGGTGCTGTACAAGCTGCTCTAGGTCATTAAGGATAGAAAAGATGTAGGCTTGTTCACCAGGTGGATCCGTGAAAGGAGAGGAGAGCCAAAGGTGGTGGTGAACATTGAAATCTCCAAGAATGGAGATTTCAGAGAAAGGAGAAATGGACAGAATGTGTTCCATCGTAGAAGTAAGATAGTCGAAGAATTTTTGATAGTCAGTAGAATTAGGGGATAAGTAAACAGCACAGATATATTTAGTCAGAGAATGACAGGAAAGCCGAAGCCAGAGAGTGGAGAATTCAGAAGAATCAAGTTCAGGAACACGAGAGCAAGATAAGTCGTTGCGTATGTATACACAACAGCCACCTTTGGCTTTGAAATGAGTATAGAGAAAGTAGGAGGATACAGAAAAGGGTTTGCTGTCAGTTGCCTCAGACAGCTGAGTCTCCATTAGAAAAAGAAGGTGAGGTTTAGAGGAGGAGAGGTAGTGCTCTACAGAGCGAAAGTTAGATGAAAGGCCGCGAATGTTGCAGAAATGAAGAAGAAGAGAGTCAGACAGTGGTTCCAGGCACCTCGAGTCGTCACCGGGAGAGGGGCAGATGGCGGGGGCATTTATGGTCCCCCCCCTGGGGACTCCGAGGCTGGGTGAATTGACGCCATTTTGGTAAATTTTGAATAGGAAGTGTAGTGTGTACTGTGCATGTAGTTTGGTGAAGATAGATAGAGAAATTTGTACTGGAGAGCATGCTGGCCTACTCTCTGTGTAACTGAGACACTGAAAAAGTTCAGCAAAGGGGGATGGTCAGGAACTAATCCTGAGGGCTGATGAAACGGGAGCTCCAGCACTCCCTGTCATCAGCTTTCCATCCACCTCGGGAGTACTGCCCTGCTCGACTGGTGCTACAGTCTACTCCCTGAAGTGATGGATTCTTTGACGTCACCACCACCACCACCACCACCACCTTCATCATTATCATCATCATAATCATCATCATCAGTCCACCCCTCATCATTCACTTTTAGGTGGGGAAACATAGAGCCAGTCTCTGATCTCACTGGGGACATGAGTCAGAGGAGAAAGGAAACCACAGGTACAGTCCGTCCCACAACCCCCTACTTTCCACCCCCTCTCTGCTGCCGACAACACAGGTGCTGGGCAGAGGGATCACGTCAGTGTAAAGTAGAGTTTTCAGCCTCCACTCCTGTCTCTTTTAGGTGGGTAGGTAGGCTATTCTTGCTCACCTTTCCCCAGGTATCTCGTATAAACTTAATCCCTTCGGTCCTATCACATCGTCGTCGATTTTTTCTTTCTGCCACTAGACGATTTTATTCAGCTTAGCAACAGGCTGTCTTAGTGAACGTCAGTGAAGGCTGTTTCTTCTACACGGTCCACTTCGGTAAATCTTTCTCATATTTAAGTACATCTCCAGTAGGTACAGTACCATGAATACAACATAAATACTTTATCGAAAGAAAGGACTTGCAATAATGTACGAGTAATAGATGCGTTACAATTGATGCGTCATATTTATTGTTTATTCAGGCAGACTGAATGACAGCAGCACAGCACGAGAATACCATACCAAGCGCATGCAGTCTGACTGACGGTTCGGAATGTCACATCAACATTTTCATTACAGTATAGAAATATCTATCTTTACCAGTCGTCAACCTGACTGATTGTATCCCTTTCTGTATTTTTTTAATAACAGATCGATAGTTTTGTTGCAGCACTTCTGAAATATATATATTTCTTTATATGGAAATACTTAAAACATACCTTTAAGATAATTTACTCCAGTACAAATATTTACGGTTTTTATTTGTTTGTCGGAATACATATGAATGTGTTTACCTGGTAGTTTCACCTTTAAAGCAGTTTGTTTCTGCTTTACATAAGCGTATAAGCCTCAAATCAGGATTTTGCGTTTTACAAAAGCGTGTTTAAAGAAAAGCATTCAGTTATTTCGTACATGCTTCCGTAATAAATATATGATAATGTACAGTATGTACTATTGAACTTTAACCTCTGTTTTACAGAATGATGTCTGATGTACTGTGCAAAGGCTGCCATTCTTCCAAACTCATCCAAAGTCGTCAACACGGCGTAGCATAGAAGAGGTGAGGGAGTGACTTTTTTTTGCGTTGTACAGACAGGGTAATTATAAAAGGTTAACGCCTTCTGTACGACAGCTTGTTTTAAAGTATCCTTGTTGCCTCCAAACGTTTATATCTTGCATAGAAAGTATATTCCCGTGTTGAAGGGGTCACTGAAGGCTTTCTCCAACCCCTTTATTTCAACCAGCCTCTCCCAAGTTCAGTAAAAATCATCCAGGAATAGAGGGAATGATGATTTTAAAGGACAGTTCCTAGATTGTTTCACGGCACAATAATGGTGGAATATATTTATTTGATAACTGTCTTGCTCTGCCAATGCTTTATTTTGCTGGGGTGTGTTTTGTGCTTTATTTAATACTGACCTGTTTTTGTGTTGATTATATTTTACTTTGTTGCTGACTGTTTTTTTTTTAGTTGGTTGTTTCTTGTTGATTTGCATGGCCTTGTTTAGCTTCAAGAACACGGAAAATTCTGTCCGTGAATCTACAGTGTTGGTTGTTGTTGAGGTAACGCTGTGCCCCTCAGTAGTTCACTGTGCTGCCATGTCCACCTGTCTGCTGTAATGGTGCATTCATTTCTCTGGCCGCTAACTTGCTTGATGGTGCGGCTCTGTGACGGTAGTGTACATAGCCAGCTTGTGCACATAAGAGGTCACACACACACACACACACACACACACACACACACACACACACACACACACACACACACACACACACACACACACACACACACACACACACACACACACACACACACACACACGAATTAGCGAGTTTATGACCTGACCACAATGACTTCTAGGCAGTCTGTCCAGCGTGCAGGTGTTGGAGTATGGGTGTATGGTGGTGGTGGCGACGGCAGAAGGTGTCGTGTGATTTATGGGGGGGGGGGTGGCTGTGTGGAGGTGGTGTGTGTGGCTGTATGCGATGGTGTGTGGTTGTGTGGTGGTAGTGTGTGGCTCTGTGGTTGTAGTGAGTGGCTGCGTGATAATGGTGGTGTGACTTTATAGTAGTGTGTGTGGTTGTCTGGTGTTAGTGGTGATGTGGTGATGTGTGGTGATGTGCATGTCTGTGTGGTGATGGAGTGTGGCTGTATGGTGGTGTGTATCTGTGTGGTGATGGAATGTGGTGGTGTGTATCTGTATGGTGTTCGAGTGTTGTGGTGTGTGGCTGTGTGATGTTGATTTGTGACTGGGTGGTGGTGGTGAGTGGCTTTATAGTGATGGTAAATAGCTGTGGTGGTGATGTGTAGCTGTGTGGTGGTGGTGGTGGTAGTGGAGGTGGTGTGTGGCTGTATAGTGGCTGGTGGGTGTACAGTATTTTGGTGGTGATGGTGGTGGCAGGTGTGGTTTGATTTACACAAGGCAGCCTCAGGTGTACCGTTATAGCAATGAGGAAATTTATGAGACACGGCGAAGCGGTTTACATCCATATGTTTCCCTCCAACCACAGTGGAATTAGCGGTTTATTCATTGCATTACCCGCTACGACTGGATATGTGGATATGATGTGGTCTCTTGTTTACAGGTACACAAACTCGATCCCCCAAAACTGTCAATGTACACTCGGGTCGGAAATGTTCTTTACACTGGTGATCTGTGCATACGTGTGCGAACGAAATGTATTTGATATAATGCTCGTCCATATGGTTGGTATGCCTGAATGAGAGACGGACGTATGCAGTTACCAATGGGATATATATTTGACAGTATCGATGTATAAGGTTGCAGATATTCAATGATGTTTGTGTAAAGATCATTTTTTACCCGAGTGTACATACTTCCAAACAATTCAGCACCGCTGAAGTTGGATTGCAACATTTCCGTTTGACCTACACGTTGGTAGTTTTATTTTCATGAGAATGCCATATCTTTTGACAGTGACATTTTCTTTTGTAATGTGCAGGAACTGTTGTCCATTTGTTGTAGCCTTTTTTGTGAGTAGTGGTAATAGCTCCACTTATCGCCTGCCAGGTTTCCCTGGCCATTGTCAGATATTCACTCTGATAAACAGCGCTGCTTTATTTCATGATCAAAGTGAACAGTATCAACGCACTGTAAGCTTTCTTCTAAACACAAAACAATCACTGAGCTCATCCTGCGAAATACATTGTTGATCGAGTGTACACCAAGTACCTTTTATTAACAGTGTGTGTGTTGTGTATGTGTATGTGAGTGTGTGTGTGTGTGTGTGTGTGTGTGTGTGTGTGTGTGTGTGTGTGTGTGTGTGTGTCTGTGTCTGTGTGTGTGTGTGTGTGTGTGTGTGTCTGTGTCTGTGTGTGTGTGTGTGTGTGTGTGTTTTGCATGAATTAATTAGGAACGAAATAGTCCATTGGTTGATTCAAACTGTAAGCTTCTTCAATCTGATAACGTGTGTTGAATTCTTTCCATATCCAGCCGATTTTATTAAGAGAATATCCCAGCAATAAAGCAAATAATAAAGGCTCTCTCTAAACCACTCCAGTTAAAAAAAAAAAAAAAAAAAAATCAATAAAAAGTGCCAGGAAATACCAAGAATGAATTATAAACAAAACGCGAACGGACTCCAATTGTTAAGGTCCTGCCATTCACGTACGTCATGTCAGCCAAGTTCGGATCCAGTCATAGCAGTCCAGGTTTTTTTTTTTTTTTTTTTTTTTTAGTCCAGGCAGGTAAATTTTGGTCCGTGGACGCCTAATCAGCGGTAATGTTTTTTTTTTTTTTTTTTTTTTTTTTTTTTTTGCTACCCGGTGATTTTTTTTTTTTTCTGAAGGGGTTAACGATGCATTTAATTCAGACGTTTCGAAAGTCTCAAAACCTCCGTAAAATCGACTGGAGGTAGCATAAATATGGAGAAAAATAGTGTACATTATCGGAGTGCAGGGTCATTAGGGTCAGTGCAGGGTCATTAGGGTCAGTGCAGGGTCATTAAGGTTAGTGCAAGGTCATTAAGGTCAGTGCAGGGTCATTAAGGTCAGTGCAGGGTCATTAAGGTCAGTGTAGGGTCATTAAGGTCAGTGTAGGGTCATTAAGGTCAGTGCAGGGTCATTAAGGTCAGTGTAGGGTCATTAAGGTCAGTTAGGGTCATTAAGGTCAGTGTAGGGTCATTAGGGTCAGTGTAGGTCATAAGGTCAGTGCAGGGTCATTAAGGTTAGTGCAGGGTCATTAAGGTCAGTGATTGGTCATTAATTGTATATGATGTTCATTCAGATCCTTCACCTCAAATCCCAGAGCCAGATCAGTTCGGGTCCTTTCAGTATGAGTCAGGCCTACTTAAGCTCATGAATGCCACTTCAGGTTCACTCAGGCAGATAAGTCATTATGGTCTAGTTAGGTCATTTCAGGTCAGTTTAATGCATCTAGTCCATTTAAGTCTATTCAGATCCAGTTAAGCTTATTCATGCCCATTTGAACCCCTCTCCACTGATTGAGCGAAGCACGGCGTTTATCCAGGATGAAAGAGGAGGATGCAGATGAGGAGGAGAAGGAGGTAAAGTGGTTCTCAGAGAACGAGTTTTGTGGCAAACTGGTGGATTGGATCCGAGAGAGCCTAGGGAACGAAATTTTGCATTATGGTAGAATTCCACTAAGATTATGCTTCAGGTAAGGTATTAGGCCTGCTCCCCTATCGGGGTCTGCTCCAAGGGATCGTGTTCAGTGCCGGTATACACCACCATAGATTTTCACCTAAGAAACCAGACTTTTTCACAGTGGTACACCCCCATTCAGACTAGGTATTAGAGAGCGAAGGACTTCTCCATCTCAGACAGGGGATGGCCCCCAGGGGGAACGTCAGTTTTTTTACCTAGAAACACTGAATTTTGCGCATTGGTAGACATCTACCCGAACCAGGTGGTTTTAGGGTGGAAATCCCGACGGCCATCCCCCACGGGATAAGGTGGAGGCAGATTATGTGGACCTCCTATTGTGGAGTGGGGCTACATAGTTTTGCTGTGGTTCGCAGATCAAAATAATCAGATTCATTCTAGGTCAGTGAGATCCATCTGATGTATCGTTGCCATGCAAGATAAAGTTGGGCCCATGACATCCACATCGGCCTAGTCAGGTCATTTTAGGTCAGTCTGTTAATTCAGGTACAGTTGGATCCAGCCAGGTCCAGTTTGGTCTATCCACGTCATTAAAATCCATTCAGGTGTTTTCATCCGTTCTGGCACACTAAGATGAGGTTATTTAGATCATGTCTGTTGAGGACCAGTCAAGTTCATTTAGATTCATTCATGGTCTTTACATATAATTAGACCGAATCGGATGAATTAAGGTCAAGCCCCGTCCATTCTGCTCAACTTAAGTCCAAGTCTTATCATTTTGAAGATATGGCAGTTCGGGTTCAAGTCCTTTTGGGTTCCCTTAGCCTGTCTGAATCAGATCGATTCAAAACGTTTTTAGGCTGTACGTATGAGCGTATGTGCCGAAAAACAGCCCTTTTAGTGCACTGGATTTTGAAATGTCAGTTTAGGTTAGTCAGGAATGGATGGGGTGGGTGGGATGGACTGGGATGGTAGTGGGTGGTGGGGAAAGATGGGCGCTGGGTTTAGTAGAAACATTGGTAGTCAAGGCAATTTTTGTTACGATATTCACCAATCAGAACAAAATTAAATGAGATTGGCGGAGGGAAGTAGTCGGGATGGATGGGTGGGGGGCAGTGGTTTAGGGTTTGCAGTGGGAAGTATAGACTATCAAAGGTGACGATGTGAAAAATTGGTGGGGTGGGCAAAATAGTGTGCGAGGATGGTGGTGGATGGTAGGACGGGACGGGTCAAGAGCACCCTGTGGCAATTGGCGTTGTGCGGCACTGGCGATGGGAACAGATTTCTCTGTCTAGTTCAGTGTATAATAAGTATAAAAATTGTGGGGTGGATGGAGAAGGGTGAGCGAAATGAACGACGAGGGTGATGGGGGTGAGGCAGAGAGAGGGTAATATATATCTTGCCATTCGGAGTAGCCAGCAATAAATCGCTTCCAATCCACATTTTCTTCTGCCTTTAGGCTGCCCATTCTCCAACTTATACTACCATCATTTCATAGTACGAGTATATTGTGTGATAATGGTCATTGTAGGTCTGTTGGTAAGAGTGTGGCGACGCTTCATTCAAAGCTTTCTCCAAACACAACAAAAACAAGGAGAGCCGCCAGAAGGTGAAATTAAGCAGACGTTGTTTTCATGTACTGTACCTAGCGTCTCATTAAGAAGGCAAAAATGACATCTTGAGGCTGAAGGAGTTAATATATGTAGGTTACAAAGATGGCGAAACACTGCACTGCTAAAATGTGCCAGACCCGATGAGGGATTTTCTGGACTGCGACAGCCCCCTCCCCCTCCACACCCCACTAA
Source organism: Coenobita brevimanus (assembly GCF_032717465.1). NCBI lineage: Eukaryota > Metazoa > Arthropoda > Malacostraca > Decapoda > Coenobitidae > Coenobita > Coenobita brevimanus. The sequence continues at coordinate 18,377,077 of NC_137045.1, read as the reverse complement.
CCCACTCACCCACCTGACGCTCACTCACGCTCACATCGTAATTACCGCTTCCCTACAGACAAATTGCTCTTTGGAGAGACTGCTTATTGTCTAGAAATTTTCGTTTCCGTCTGTATTGTGTTTTGTCCTACGATTTCCCTGACTGTAGCCGGTTAATCACATAAGAACTATGCAGCTTAAAACCTTAGTTCTGGGTTCTTGTAATATAGTGCTATTCGACTTACAGGTACAAATGCGTATATTATATATATAAGTATTACGTACCATGTATTCTTATCAGCACGTACGTATGAAAGTAATAATTCGTTCATGGAAATAAATCTAGTATATTTGCCGACTTATAAAGTTAACTGTGTGTAAACGCTTCAGACATTATCGCATCATATTATCCGAGTGATGGCGCGGAGTGTAGACATTATCGCCGTGTGGCCGTCACTCAGAGCAGAACACGCGCCACCAACAGAAGTAGCGGCCACAAGCAAGCATAACCTACACCCAACATACCATACACCACCCCACCCCACACCCCAACGGCACACCCGCACACCCCACCGCTCCTTCTAGGCCACCAGCGCGCCGCACCTGTCGAGAGCAATTATTGTAGAGGTCCCTCCACCCTGTGGCGCACACTCCTCACTTTCCTCATATACAACGTATTTAACTCGTTGCTCAGAGGGAGATGGCGTTGTATGTACACCACAGGCGCAAATTTATGAATTGCAGAAACCATTTCATGGGCAGTAAACCACAGCACCGTTGTGTAAAAATCCTCCAGATTGTACAGTATTTTCGCAATAAACCGCTTCCCAGGCACGAGAGGTGAGGTATATGTGGAAGTATTTTTTTTTTTAAGCCTTACCAGCACTCTTATTTACAGCCACAAGAGATACTTTGCTTTCTGCTTTAATCTGGGAATTATGCTGGAAATAATGCTAAATATGCCACTACAGGGGAATAATGCTACCTAATGGCTTGCATGTCCTATTAATTATACTTTATGTACCCATTTACACCCATTTACACAGCCACACTCATTTATCATAATCAGGGAAGCATTTAAGTGATAATTTTAAGATAAGTGAATGTAATGTTCAGCTCCAGGTAGCTGATGAATTGCAAATGGTACCGTGATGGCCGTTCTTGACAGAGTGAGGTTGAGGCTATGTTAGTGGTGTTGTGATAGTGTTGTTGTTGGTGGTGATGATTTTTTTATTGTTCTTGTTGCTGGTGGTGGTGGTCGTGGTGGTTGTGGGTGATGGTGGTAATGCTTTTAATGGTGTTGGTGGTGGTGGTGGTGGTGTTGGTGATAATGATGAAGATGGTACTCGTGTTGGTGGTGGTGGTGGTGATAATGATGAAGATGGTACTCGTGTTGGTGTTGGTGCTGATGTTAGTGAAGGTGTTAGTACTCGTGTTGGTGTTGGTGACAATGCTGAAGATGATACTCGCGTTGGTGTTGGTGCCGATGTTAGTGATGATGTTCGTGTGAGTGTTGGTGATGGTGATGATGATGATGACATTTGTGGTGGTGTTGATGTTAATGGTGGTCTTCGTGTTGATGTTGATGTTGGTTCTGATGATGGTATTAGTGCTGTGTTTGTGATGATGATTTGGCTGAAGGTAGTCGTGTTGGCGATGGCGCTGGTGTGGGTGTGAGTGTGTGCAGACCCAGTGACCCAGTGCCTTATGTCCCAGCGCACCTCGGCAGCCGCTAACTCCCTTACTCATCACCAGCACTGAGGAAGTGCTGGCCCGCCCCGCTTCCCAGCCTGGGGGAAGACGGGGGGAACAGGAAATGCGGTAAGTGGTGAGTCTCCCTCCATAAGTAACTCACACGTTCATCCACCTGAGCTCTCATGGGCTTCTGGAATTTACTCTCAGCTGAATAAAATCGTCTGGTTTTAGCTGGCATAGAATACCAGAGTTGTCTCGATCATGGAAGGGTTAATGGTGAAAGTATTTACTCTCAGGCTCTTATGCCAACCAGCAGCATAACATCGTCTTGCGTCCTTCACAGTATTCAAAAATTTCTGATGTACTGAGGAATATCCCGGTCAATCCCTTTAAAAGTATGCGAGATACATGTGTGATAAAACACTGTAAGGTGATTTTTTGGCAATTAGGATTAACATGACGGAGATTTTCGTCTTTTTAAAGCTTTCTTTCCGTAGCTCAAAAGCAGAATGAGACAATACTATGGCGACTCTACATCCTTTCCACAGCACCTCTTGGTGGCTAGAACATAATGATAGTGTTAACCTCTTGTCACAGCTCAACGTTCAAGGTAGAGAGATGGCAACTTCAGACCGAGTTAAAATCGATGGCGTGTAGGTATGAATTATATAATGGTTATAGACTGTTGAATGGCAAGACATTATTGATAGTTATAAAATTTTCTGTTCATGAGTTCGAGTTTCGGTAAACTGGCTAGTAATATTAGTTTTTAGGTTCACTGAGACCCATTTTATAGGAAAATACTGTCATCACGTTCAGACAGTGGCTGATTTTGTTCTTCACACACGCTGATGATTGCTGCGCCCTAAGTCCTCTATATATGCTGCCCCTTTTTTGTCTTTGCATTCACAGTAAAAAAAAAAAAAAAAAAACGCCCATTATCCCCTTTACCCTGCGAACGCTTTTCTTTTCCTTTTTCTTGCCATCAGTAGAAGATTTTATTCATCTTTAGAACTTATCCCAAGTGGCGAAGGAGTTAATGAATGCCAGATCTAACGCCTCCAGTTCTAATTCTATCCAAAGCTGAATAAAATCGTTCGACGGTATCAAGAATAGAATATAAAACACGCCCTCTTTATTTCACAGAGAGGATGGTTGGAAGTTCCGTTGTTACCTTGGCTGATATCCCAGTTTTCCCCAGATTAAGAGTATAAAAGGAAAACAGTATGATATTTTGGACTACGTGACATATATATCGGGGACATAACTGTGCTACCAAAATGCCTCGCTTCCCTGGTCTTAAATCTCAGTGGCCGCTACAGACCTACGGGTGATGTCCTCCATTCTCACCCACAACACTGTACTGCCACTGTAGGCTACTTATACGAGTATTACCACAAGACTAGACTACCACTACACTATCCTACCACAACACTGTACCACCACAACACCATACCACCACAACACTATACCACCACAACACCATACTACCACAACACTATACTACCACAACACTATACTACCGCAGCACCATACCACCACAACACCAATACACCACAACACTATACCACCACAACACCATAATACCACAACACAATATTACCATAACACCAATACACCACAACACTATACCACCACAACACCACGCTTCCTTGGCCTAAGTCTCATGCCGTCTCAAAATCACGGGGTTTGTCTTACAGTCACACCCACGACGCTCATTTTTGTCACCTCGTTCAGCCGTAGTGACGCCGGTGACTTACGAGAGAGAGAGAGAGAGAGAGAGAGAGAGAGAGAGACGGGCTGGGTTCGTATTTATAAAGCCACTTTGCCAGTTCCCACAACATGCATCTCCATTTCAGTTAAGAATATATCATGAATATTTTTTTCACATTATTTATCACTGTGTTTTGGTTGTGAATTGCTTGGCTACCACTACACTATACTACCACAACACTAGGCTACCACTACACTATACTACCACAACACTAGGCTACCACTACACTATACTACCACAACACTAGGCTACCACTACACTATACTACCACAACACTAGGCTACCACTACACTATACTACCACAACACTAAGCTACCACTACACTAGACTACCACAACACTAGACTACCACTACACTAGACTACCACAACACTAAGCTACCACTACACTAGACTACCACAACACTAAGCTACCACTACACTAGACTACCACAACACTAGACTGCCACTACACCGGACTACCACAACACTAGACTACCACTACACTAGACTACCACTACACCGGACTACCACAACACTAGACTACCACTACACTAGACTACCACAACACTAGACTACCACAACACTAGACTACCACTACACTAGACTACCACTACACTAGACTACCACTACACTAGACTACCACAACACTAGACTACTACAACACTAGACTACCACTACACTAGACTACCACTACACTAGACTACCACTACACTAGACTACCACTACACTAGACTACCATTACACTGGACTACCATAAGATTAGACTACCACTACACTATACTACCACAACACTAGACTACCACAACACTAGACTACCACAACACTAGGCTACCACTACACCTTACTACCACAACACTAGACTACCACTACACTATACTACCACAACACTAGGCTACCACTACTCTATACTACCACAACACTAGGCTACCACTACACTAGACTACCACAACACTAGACTACCACAACACTAGGCTACCACTACTCTTTACTACCACAACACTAGGCTACCACTACTCTATACTACCACAACACTAGGCTACCACTACTCTATACTACCACAACACTAGGCTACCACTATTCTATACTACCACAACACTAGGCTACCACTATTCTATACTACCACAACACTAGGCTACCACTACTCTATACTACCACAACACTAGGCTACCACTACTCTATACTACCACAACACTAGGCTACCACTACTCTATACTACCACAACACTAGGCTACCACTACTCTATACTACCACAACACTAGGCTACCACTATTCTATACTACCACAACACTAGGCTACCACTATTCTATACTACCACAACACTAGGCTACCACTACTCTATACTACCACAACACTAGGCTACCACTACTCTATACTACCACAACACTAGGCTACCACTACTCTATACTACCACAACACTAGGCTACCACTACTCTATACTACCACAACACTAGGCTACCACTACTCTATACTACCACAACACTAGGCTACCACTACTCTATACTACCACAACACTAGGCTACCACTACTCTATACTACCACAACACTAGGCTACCACTACTCTATACTACCACAACACTAGGCTACCACTACTCTATACTACCACAACACTAGGCTACCACTATTCTATACTACCACAACACTAGGCTACCACTACTCTATACTACCACAACACTAGGCTACCACTACTCTATACTACCACAACACTAGTCTACCACTATATACTACCACAACACTAGCCTACCACTACTCTATACTACCACAACACTAGGCTACCACTACTCTATACTACCACAACACTAGGCTACCACTACTCTATACTACCACAACACTAGGCTACCACTACTCTATACTACCACAACACTAGGCTACCACTACTCTATACTACCACAACACTAGGCTACCACTACTCTATACTACCACAACACTAGGCCACCACTACTCTATACTACCACAACACTATACTACCACAACACTAGGCTACCACTGTTCTATACTACCACAACACTAGGCTACCACTGTTCTATACTACCACAACACTAGGCTACCACTACTCTATACTACCACAACACTAGGCTACCACTACTCTATACTACCACAACACTATACTACCACAACACTAGGCTACCACTGTTCTATACTACCACAACACTAGGCTACCACTGTTCTATACTACCACAACACTAGGCTACCACTACTCTATACTACCACAACACTAGGCTACCACTACTCTATACTACCACAACACTATACTACCACTCCATTATGCTACCTCAGTTATTAAAGAAAACTATTCATAGCTTAACCTGAAAAACATGTATGAAAATGGAGAGAGGAGGCGAGGGAGGAGAGGGGAGAGGAGGCAAGAGACGGGGGAGAGGGAGAGGGGAAGGCGGGGAGAGGAGGAGGGGGAGGAAGGTGATGTGGAGAGAGGAGTTAAGACAGGAAAAATGGGAGAGGAAGAGAGAGGAAAAGGAAGAGCAAGGGACAGGAAAAGGGAGAGGGATGGGGAAAGAGAGAGGGAAAAGAAAGGTAAGTGGAGCTTTGGAGGGAGAGAGGAAAACCAGAAAAGGGGGAAGGGAGAGACAGAGAAAGGGAGAGCGAGAGATAGGGAGGAGAGGAGAAGTCAGGAAGAGGAAGTGGAAAAGGTGGGTATGTAGAGAGTAAGAGGCTGGCACGAAAAAAGAGGGAGCTTAGGATGGGGAGATGAAGAGTGGGGACAAAGAGAGCAAGCAAGACAGGAAGATGGGGAGAGGGAGCCGGTACGGCGGAGAGATGAAAAGAGAGGGGAGAACACAAGACAGAGGAGAGGGAGACGCAGGGAGAGAAAGAGGAGGTGGAGCTTTGGAAAGTGAGAGGAAGATACGTGAAAAGGGAGACAGAGAGTTGAAGAAGGGAGACACGAGATAGGAAGGATTGAGAAAGGGTAAGCCGAGAAAAGGGAGAATGCAGAGGAGAGGAAAGGAGAGAGGGAATGATGCGGGAAAGAAAAAGGAGGAACTGGGGGAACAAGAAGAAGGAGAAATAGGGAGAGGAAAAGGAATGAACGAGCACTGAGGAAGAGGGACACAGACAAGAAGAGCAGGAAAGAGGAGGCTTGGGTGGGTTGAAGATGGAAAGCAGGAGGGAGAAGGAATTGGAGATGGAAACACACAACTCAAGGGAAATTGAAAGAGTGAACTTGAAAGAGGACAGAGGAGTATGTAGGAGGAGGAGGATGGTGTGAGGGAGGAGGTGACTAAGAATAGAGCGGAAACCAGTGGGAAATTTTAAGGTGGGAATAAAATAGTGATGATAATTATGAAGGAAACGGGGAATAGACAGAGAACAGTTAGAGTAAAGAAGGGGAGGAAGTCAAGGAAAGGACCCGAAGAATGAGACATTAAATAAAGAAAAGGAACGAAAGTAAAGCAAGATTTAGAATCGACGAAACGGAAATGGAAAGAGCAAAGAGAGGAGGAGGAGAAGAGAGGGAAGGCGGGAAGGATAAAGTGGCAAAAGATGATGTTGAAAAATAAAAGAGGATGAGAGTGGCAGGTGGAGGAGAAAGAGGAAAGAAGACTGAAAAGATAAAAGGAGGAGGGAAGAGGAAAGTAGGCGGAGAGGATTAAAGGAGGAGGAAAGGGAAAGAAGGCGGAAAGAATAAAAGCAGGAGGAAGAGGAAAGAAGGCGAAAAGGATAAGAGGAGGAGAGAAGAGGATATATGATAAAATGGAAGAGGAGAACGCAAGCCCTGACAATTCCCTTTCCGATACTGGTCTCAGAAGCCATCACATTTTCTCGTATTTCATTCGTTCCTGTCGCTGCAACTCGCATACTCATCCCTGGTTTGCGTGAGTCTTGAATAAAACAAGCGTAGAAGACAAGGTTAAAGGTTGATTCAGAACAGCACATCCTTACACACAATATTCTCACTACTTCCAGATGTGCATTATATATATATATATATATATATATATATATATATATATATATATATATATATATATATATATATATATATATATATATATATATATATATATATATATATATATATATATATATATATATATATATGCTTTAAGGAGAGGAACAGTTGTAGTCTCAGAGATATCCCCTCAAAAAACTATGAAGTTTTTAACATATATCACGGAGTTCTTTAAAAACTGATTGTACTTTTGGGTTTACTAAGTTAAAGCAATATTTCATCCCTATGATAAAAAAAAAAAAAAAAAAAGTTGCATAAAGTTCAGGTGGCAGCGAAAAAAAAAATAATATTGATGACCTGAAGGTCTAGGAAGGAGTTTGCAGATGAGGTTATGTAATTTTGAAATGAAGTTATGTCATCGTCTTCAAAGGGGGTGGTAATGATGTAAGGTGGGGCTATTGGAAGCGGCCTCTCGTTACTGAACGCTTTGAAACAGAGAGAGAGAGAGAGTCTTGACGAGTGTAAATGTGAAGTAGTGTGAACATAAGCGGGGAAGATATTGGTGGCGGGCAGTGTGGAATGATGGAGTGATGCCAAATGATGATGTAGTTAAGAAGAATTTAAGGGAGCTTTTTCTAGTATTTTTTTCTCTGTATCAGTACCATGACGTCGTACATTAGTTATTCTCGTTAGCTTCATTCACTTCTCTCCAGCTAGCAAAAATAAACTAAAAAAAAAAAAATACATGTTATCGTACCGTGAGGAGTTAATTAGTATATGCTGAGACGAAAGGTCATCAAAAGAACAAGTAAATATGATGAGGCAATTAATGAGTTTAATTGGAAGGTAATGTGAGCCTGAGGTGGGGGGGGGTGTGGAGGATGGTGATGTTGCATGAGTGGAGCTTCAAGTGGTGGCAATTGTTGAGTGTAAATGCGAGGTGATGTGAGCGTGGCGTGGGAGGGGTGATGGTGGTGGTGATGTCATGTTGAGTCGCGGATGATGGCTGCTCTTGAATTTCTGGTATTTAAGAGAGATTAAGGGATTTGTTTCGCCTTTACTACTTTAACTTCTCAACACTGACGTCTTTGTTTCTTTACTTTGAACACCTTAAGACAGTTTCTCAACTTTGGCTAGCCTTATCGAACTGGAGGTGTTCAGATATCATAACCTTACCTCTACACGACGTTCGTAAGTTAAAATATAGGCAACTCTACGCTGTTGCAACTCTCCACTGACCAAGCACATACCCCCCCCCACCTCCCTGCACACCTTACCAAGTGCATAACGGCCCTCACCTCCTCCCAGTCTTTTCTTTTAAAGGTGGGCGTAAGGAAAACGCCATGAGGACACAACCTGGGCGCAGGTTGCATTGAAATCTTTGGAATTTTTTTTTTTTGCATTGAAATCTTTGGAATTTTTTTTTTTTTTACTTTTTCATTATTAAAAAAAAAAAAATACTTAAGACAGCATTCTACCTATCAAAAGACACCAGTTCAGTATAAGACACATAACTACAGTATGTGAAATTTCATGATTTTGTCGTTAATACTTTCTTAGTTCTGCCCCGGAAATGAAATATCTACGCCCGGCCAGCCGCCCTGCCGCCCAGCTCTACAGTCGGACACCTATTGATCCCAACGATAACAATATCCTCCTCTTCTGACTGTGTCACCTGGAAGGTTAAATAAATCGTCTCTGGCGATAACCCAGTGAAAATGAAAGGGGCCTTATAGTAATGAAGGGGATAATCACACATTCCCGAGAAATCTGAAGTAAACTTGCATTATAAAATGTCAACATCACGGAAGCACACCTAACGCATTTCCAGCGTTTTGAAAAATCTGCATCATTGCAACGACATGAAAAGCAAGGCGACATGTCATCATCAGAGAAATGCCTGTGAAATGAGTCTTTTAATTAATTAATGTTCTGAGTTTCCGCAGTGGCGCTAGGATATTTTGTTTATTTACAGGTTTCTTCGCTGATTGGCCAATGAATGTGCTAATTAATGGGTGATAGAAATGTAACGCTGACAGGATTATGCAGTCCGGGTTTGTTTTGTTTATTTTAGCGCGGCATAAATAACAGAATTTTCTTTCCCGGTTTCCGTATGCAATTCTCTTGGTTCGTCCTCATTTCCAAAACATATCTCAAGTCCCGATGCTTTTTAAATCCTCCTCCTCCTCCTCCTCTTCCTCTTTCTCCTCCTCCTCCTCCTCCTCCTCCTCCTCCTCTTCCTCTTTCTCCTCCTCCTCCTCCTCCTCTTCCTCTTTCTCCTCCTCCTCCTCCTCCTCCTCCTCCAACCTCCGGAAGCAACCGCCCTTCCTGGTTCTTCCTCATTCATGTCCCTAATTTCCTTCCAGTGCTATTACCACATCACTCCATCTCTTCCTCATCCTCCCTCTGCTGCTTCCTCTCCCACACCCCCTGCAGTCCTCTACCTCCTCCAGTCTTGGTGCCACATCAGTACATCTCTCCCTCTACCTACCTTTGTAAATCCTCTCCTGTACTAATCTGTGTGCCATCAGTCTATCGCTTTCATCCCCTGCTTCCCTCTTACCCTGTAGGCCTCCTTCACCCCTCATTTACTTAACTTTTCTCAGTCCTTCGTTCCCTCTATTTCTCTTCCTCACCCTGTTTCTCTGCCCCCCCCCCCAACCCTAAAGCAGTCTCCCCGTCCCCCCTGCTTCTCCCCCGTAGCCTCTCCCTTCCTAGTTTTCTCATTTCTTTATTTTTTTTCTAGTTGCAATACCTCTTCATTTCATCTCTTCCTCCTTTTCTTTTCCCCTTGCCTTCCTCCACCCCCGGCCTCTGTAGGTCTCCCTCCCAATCTTTATTATCCTGATTTTTCTCAAGCCTTTCAGTTCATCTCATCCTAGTAGCCTTGTTATGCGCCAGCTGAACTCGTTATTTGTACTAATGCCCTCTTCTCCCCCCTGGTTCTCCCCATCCACCCTATAGTAGCCCTCACACCTTTCTCCCTTTCTCCCCTGCACCCCCCCCACCCGGTTTTTCCCCTCGTGTCCCTAATTTCTCTCCAGTCTTAGTACCTCATTATTCCATCTCTTGCCCTCCGTTCCCCTTCTTCTCCCCACCCCATCTCCCTCCCCCTGTAGACTTCCCCCCCCCTTTCCCCGGCATGGTGTAGAGGCAGGTGTGGCGTGTGGTGTGTGTGTAGTGTTGGTGCAGCAGTGAAGGCGCGCGCTCCCGCCCTCTACACACACATCCAAGACCTCGCTCACACCACACACACACCCTCCGTCACCAGCATGAACCTCACAGCGTGTCTTGTCCTCGCATCCCTCACGGTCATCGCCGTCACCGCACAAGAATCGTCTGACGTGGCGGAGAAACAAAAAGCCCTGGACACTGCGAGATCCTCTGAAGTGAGCCTGCTGGGGGAGCTTCTGGGAACGCTTATGTGGACGGCCAGGTCAACGTCGTACTCCTCCCTACTCACCCTCAACGTGGCAAATGTGCTAATCCTGGGTCTCATCTCCATCCCCGTCATCTACTACTTCGGTGGGACGGTGCCCTTCGGTCGATCGGTGGGAGGTGTTGCTACGGTGGACATGGGATCTGTGAGAAGTTTGGTGCTGTCTTTGACCCCGGTGGTGCAGGAGGCGCTGGAGGTGTACCACAGACTGCAGGAGGCACACTAGCACCAACACACCAGGTAAGTCGCTACACCACACACGTTTAGAAGTAAATGCCTTAATAATCAGGAGGGAATCACCTTCTTACATGCTGAAATATCCCCATTCTTTTCACAAATTAAGATGGCGTGTATACCCATCTGAAACTGATGGAATGTTTTAGGCCACTTTTCCATCTGGATGGGTCTCTTCAAATAAAATGCATAAAGTACAGTAATATTAAAACTATATTATCACTGTCCCATGTTTTGTTATGGCATTTAGATAACATGCATGAATATGGTATCTATATAATATTATACAGTATTTTGGTCTATGTCCCTCCTTGAAGAAAAAAAAATCATTTAAATATCTGGAAGTTGCACAAAAGTTCAGTTTTTTTGGCCCCATCTCCCCCCATCGTTAGGTGGGAAAGTAGGTCAAGATGGTGATGATGATGAATGACTTTTCAGATAATATTACAGCGTAAAGCTGAGTTGAGGTTCAAGTTTGACTTCTGACAATTTCATCATCACTTTGCTTTTGAGAATCATTCACAGTGCTTTTGAGGAGCTCTGATTGAAGTGAGGGAACAGTTATGAGAAAGTGAGATAAATCGTTTGTATAAGTTTTTTAGTACGTTAAGGTGATAATAGTGAGGATAATAATAAGGACATAGCTATAGTTTTTATAGTTAAAGCCCCAAAATAAAAAAAAATAACTAAATAATGCGTGATGAGTCTGATGTGTGTGCTATGTTCCGCGTCCCTTCCGCCTTTAATGAACAAACAGCGCTTTGGTGGAATCATCCTTTCGGACGTCAGGTTGTAGTACGTCTTTGTCAAGCGTTGGCCTTTCCATCGCCAATCTTCTGCTTCAGCTGTCACAATGAAATCATAATATTTGGAGTAGTTTTCAGTCTTGTTTTAGTCACCACATAGTTAGGGGAACGAGCCACTGAAATTTTGCTTCTTGTCTGCTTAATTACAAGGGTAGGTTATGGTTTCTGAATTACCTGTTGTATCGTGTCATGTTAGTAAACCTTAAGGACTGTGATACTTCAATGAATAACCCCCAGACTATTAACCTGATCAGCGTCTACATACCACCCAGACCAGACGCATATATGCCATCACCGTCAAGGACCAAGTTAGAGCTGTAGTGGAGATCGACTTGCTCGGAATGTCTCAAGAAATCCACACTCCTTTCGATTACCTTGATTTTTTTTTTTTTCTGTGATGGCGTGTGGGCAAGAAGAGCTATGAAAATAATAGCTTCGAAATTGAGCCCTCCATACCTGAAAGCACAACGTTTAGCCTCTTCTGTCCGATGACTTACATTTTCATTTTATTCTTGTTGCTTTCAGACGATGTTTATAGGTATTAGGATAGGTTTTTCGAATAGGAAAGGGTAAAAACAGCCTTCATTAAACCATCCACACTAAAGGACTCTCTTAAGTTAAATAAAATTATTTTATAACAGAAAGAATAAGATGGAAATTACATCCTTGGGTAATGTAAAAATTTTTCATTAATTTTGCCAGTTTGATGTATGCCCGGCATTGCTCGTGTAAAAAAAAAAAAAAATGACTTCAGAGCGAAGTTGTCAGGGACCCTGGTGGGCCATCCCCCGCGAGAAATATACCGCAGGGTCCCATTTTACCCACTGAATCCATGTTCCTCCGTGGGCTTATTTTCCCCATAGACGAAAAAAGGCCAAGGCGAAGTGTGGGATCCAATTTAGTTCCATTTTTAGCCCACCAGGGCTTCTCCCGAAACGCCGAAATAAACTCGATTCTGTACTCTGCATTTGGCCTTTCTCCGTGTACTGAATCTTGCTGCGGCCCTAGCTGCTTCCTACACAATGAATATAATTTTCTTGGACCCATTTTCCCACAAACCACCCGCCCACCCATTCCACCCACCCACCTTTGCTGCCCACCCTGCGCCACCCCACTCACCCATCCGCTTCATTCCCCTGACCAACCAACCAATCCGGTCAGCCACCCTACCCATTGTAGCTAATACTGAAATGACTGTAGAAGTTAAAAATGCTACTGTAATTTGTCACCACCTTTCCACTATGGTGACTTGACTGGTTATGGTTAGTTGTAATTTCGGCCACCAGAGACGCCACTTTAGCAACTTTAAACCACGCCAATAACTTTCCTGTAGAAAGTTACCCCTGTTAGTTACCTTCGGATCTCTCTAGGTAGTTCCCCCTTAATTTCTGTAACAGACAAATACACAGGCAGACTGAAATCTTTCATAAATATAGATGAAGGTAATATGTGTATTTTGTGGTCCTGTAGATTCTGTTCCATTAGGAGACAGAATCTCTTGTCATTCTGGGCTTTGAAGAAAGGAAATATAACCAAGAGTCTTCGTACTGTTTTCTGGAGAATCTGTATCGCATGTAATTGACAGTAAGTGGGCTGGGCGGCATTCGCAAAGTTTCATTTACAGTATTGGGGAATTCAATAAAGGTCATCATTGTCAGGGCAGGAAACTTTAAGCAATACCTCAAACATAATGCTAGGATTTCAACATTTTGCTGGGACTTTGAAGCTACAAAATGTCATCTTTAAACAGCGTAGTGGAGAGTGAGAGCAGTGCGAGTATAAGTGGTTGGGGAATGGCTTGGAGAAGAAGAGATGAGAGGAGGGAGGAAGAGATCAGTAGAGCGGAAGTAGTGGAAGCGATGAAGAACATTAAGTTGGGAAAGGTCCCAGGAATTGATAGGGCGTGTGGTGAAATGCTTAGGTATGGGGGTGAGATTGTTGTGGAATGGATGTGGAAGTTGTGTAGATTGGCTTAGGAAGAGGGAAGGGTTCCAGAGGACTGGAAATCAGGTATAATTGTTCCCTTATACAAAGGAAAAGGAGAGAGAGAAGTATGTGGTAACCATAGGGGTATTTGCCTACTTAGTGTGACTGGTAAAATATATGGTAGAATACTCATTGATAGGGTTAGGCATATGACAGAGGAGCTAGTTGGAGAAGAACAAGGGAGATTTAGGAAGGGAAAAGGGTGTGTAGATCAGATATTTGTTCTAAGATGTTTAGTGGAGAAGTATCTAGAGAAGGGAAGGAAAGTGTATGCTGCCTTCATGGACTTGGAGAAAGCTTATGACAGAATAGATAGGCAAGGTATGTGGAAGGTATTAAGAATATATGGAGTGGAGGGGAAATTGTTGAGTGCTGTGAAGAGTATGTACGAGGGAGCTAGGGTTACGGTGCGAGTGGATGGTGAGCTGAGTGAGTTCTTTGATCTCAGTGTGGGACTGAAACAGGGTTGTGTGATGTCTCCATGGCTGTTTAATATATACATGGATGGGGTTGTAAAGGAGGTGCAGGGTAGGGCAGTGGATGTGGGGGTGGCTCTAATGAATGAGGGTGAGATTTGGAAGCTTCCGGTGTTGCTGTTTGCTGATGATACAGTACTGTTGAGTGAAGATGAATGGGAGTTGCAAGGTTTGGTGAATGAATTTGGGACAGTGTGTAGGAGGAGGAATCTGAAAGTTAATATAAACAAAAGTAAAGTTATGGTGTTTGAGAGGAATGAAGTCACAGAGTGTGCAGTGAGGTTGGATGGTGAGGATATGGAGAATGTGAGTGCATTCAAGTACTTGGGTAGTGTGATGAGTAAGGATGGAACTTTGGGGGATGAAGTGCGTGAAAGGGTACAGCAGGGAAGGAAGGTTGTTGGTACACTGAAAGCAGTGATGAGAAATAGGGAGGTGAGTATGGAAGTTAAGAAGTCACTGCATGATAGTATTGTGATCCCTACCCTGACGTATGGAAGCGAGGCATGGACCTTGCAAGAGGGGAACAAGTCAAGAGTCAGAGCAGTGGAAATGAGTTACTTGAGAGGAGCATGTGGAGTGACGTGGAGGGACAGGTTGACGAATGAAGAAGCGAAGGAACGCTGTGTGGTGGATGTGGATGTGGTTGAGAAGATTAGGAGAAATACACTGAGGTGGTTTGGACATGTGAAGAGAATGGAGAATGAAAGACTGACTAAGAGGGTGTACTGTATGTAGGTGAGGTGGAGGGAGGGAGAGGGAGAGGTAGACCGAGGATGAGGTGGAGGAAAGGAGAGGGAGAGGTAGACCGAGGATGAGGTGGAGGGATGGAGTTGAGAGGTATATGAGGGAGGGAGGGGTGAGTTGGGGGGAGGGTAGTCAAATGGTGGGTGACAGAGCGACTTGGAGGCGTTTTGTCTGCGGCCATCCTTTGCGGGATTAGGGCGTCGGGCTATAGATAGATAGATAGTTGATGCTTGCTAATTATATGATTCAATGAAAATAGATACATTGTAGCAAATGACAATGAAAATGGTAATTGCGCCAAGGAAGCTTGTCGAATAAACAGATAAGTTACACGATTCTATAATATTGCTCTGTTTCGGCCGTTAAAGTTACATTTAAAAGTCTGATCTGTATTTGTCCACCGGAATAAAAGACTTAAGTACTTACCTTTTTGTGACGTCACTTTACGTACACTGACAACATGTAATTTGTAGATAATATGGATGGGAATATATAGCCATTAAGGGAAACTTTTGGCAGATGATATTAGTGCTGTGGGGTTGACAATGTCCGACTGCCATGTAAGCTGTGTCATTTCCCCTTCCTCCTTCACTCCTTCATTTCATTTTCTTCCTCGCAATATCTCCCTCTCAGTTGTGATCTCCCTCCTCTCGAGACCTTGCCATCATCCGTAATCTCCCGCCATCATCTCTTATGTCTTCTCATTTTGTACATGTCGACCCCACTTCCTTTACCCTCTTCTTGTTTGGCTATTTCTGCTGTATATTCGTATTTGCTGTTAATTAGCCTCCCTAAATCAAATTATGTTTTCTTTGGTTTATTTTTACTTCTTACCGTTGATTTTATTCATCTTAGGGGACCTTTATTTGTTTATTTATTTATTTATTTATTGCTTTAGGAGGTACTGAAATCTATGTCTAACCTCCCCATTCTGAACAGCATCTTCTAAGCCAAGTAAATCGTCTCCGAGGCAGCAGGTGCTATACTGTATATGTCATCGTCTGAATGGAGGGAGTAGACGGGTAGACATACTGTACTGTAATTTTCGTTTCACCTCCCCTCTCTCTCTCTCTCTCTCTCTCTCTCTCTCTCTCTCTCTCTCTCTCTCTCACACACACACACACACACACACACACACACACACACACACACACACACACACACACACACACACACACACACACACACACTGCTTTTTTTTTTTTCTGGATCTCATTCCCATCAAGCCAGGGACGCACCACTCGTCCAGCCACATACAGTACACTGCCAGAGACGGCTGCAGATACTGGTCCTCATTCCGTTAGAGATCAAGCGTTTGCGCGGACAGCTAACTTGAGCTTTCTAAATGCTTTTCCTGGACTTGTAAACACCGACTACCAGCATATATTTAGTTTCAGTATCAACATGACGATGACTCACGGATGGAAACTTAAAGCCTCATCACCATGATATACGAGTATTCGGTAACATCTTCACATACGAGATCTACAGTACTTGGAATTGGCCATCAGCAGAGGTAGATGACAGTTCCTTGATACAAGAGTTCTAGACATGATTATGCAGAGTTTTGTTAGACCTTACTGAGTGGTGGATTAAATGTTTACTCAGTTCCTGTCAAATTTCACAGCCTAGGTCCTCCCCACCGCCGCTGAGTAGGTGGATCTCCTTTTATGTGCCCGTATTGAGGGTGGAAGTGTTGAGTGGGGAAAGCCTTCATCTTTGCTGTTCTTTTCTCTGTGTAACTCTTTATAACACACTGTCCTTCGATGTACGTACACAATTCATCAACTTCGGAACTATCACCCTCTTACTGTTTTTCGGTCTACATGAAGTTGCCGTGGCAGCTCGAAGTAAATCGATCTTGATTTTGCCTCTCTTTTATTTAACTTTCTTAAAGGGACAAGTTTGTAGACTGCCAGCCTTTGATTCTTTCTTTACTTTCACTGTATTCACCCGCTTCCTCTCTTCCCTTATATTTTTCTCTCCAAGCTAAAGAAACAACACACCACAGATAACAAGAGTCTCAAGCCCCTGTTATCGTTATTGTTTCCCTCGTCCTCCAGCACGATCCGTTGACTAACATGTTTTTTCCAAGTGAGGTGGTTGTGACATGTGGGGAGGGTCGTGCTGGTGCGGACGTATTTTTGTTATTTATTCTTGCCTCTAATAGACCATTTTACTTAGCATAACCCCCCCAGTTCAGAAAATCTCTCCTATGCTGAATAAAATTGTCTCGGGGGAAGCATAGATTAAATACTAAAGACGCTTTCTGACTGACGCGGTTACGTGTGTTTGTGAGGTCGTTGAGAAAGACTTTGCATGACGTGTTATAATTTGCTCATGGCAGCGTCGCGGGCGAAGTTATGGCAGGCTAACTTAACCGTATCATGATTTCGTGTCGCCCTCTTTTCCTGTGACTTTTATACCGACACCGTTAAGTAAGGCATAGACAGATTGCAGATCCCTTCACGTTAAGTTTCCTACATGTAGCGTGTTTTGTATGTCTTGTGGAGCTTATTCTGGGTGTCTGGGTCATGCAAATACACATATCTCATAAACTGATAGGCAACAGAATGGCTATCTGGCAGGTTTTTAAGAAGCATATGTAAATAAATAAAATAAAATAAAACTTAAATGTGTGCATATGTCTCTATTCCACTGCCGTCCTGGATTGTAACGTGCTATCTTTGATCCACATGTCGCTAATTTACTTACTCGACGACCACTGAGGCTCAGCAGACATGTTTTACAATTTATGCCAAGCAATTTAATGTTTTCCTAAATCTTACCGGTCCGTCCCTAGAACAGTGTCATTTTTTTCATGTCAAACATTTCTCAACGTGACTAGTCCACTGGCAGTCCTCACGCCTCTGTGGGCCATATTGTAGATTTCACAGCAGACTTCATAGCACCTCTGTTTGTCAGTAACATATATAAGAAACATACAAGAGAATATCAAAGTGTCAGAGGTATAATAAATCTCTCTCCTCAGATCCAGCCCACCAACACAGTTACGGTCACGGTCATGGCTACACTAGCAAATAAGGGTGTTTTACATGGAATTATGTCCATTACTTGCACCACAGGAGAGTAATATGACCTCCCTTTATAGTCTATCACATGATCTGCAAAATTTAATGAGTCCCGAATTCTACTTTAGGGTGTTTCAGAATAATTTGCTTAGTGTCCCGTTACTTATTTTGATTAAGTGCATCAATATTTGTGTCGCGACTGTACACAACATTATCATCGATGTTAGGTGTGTGTGTGTGTGTGTGTGTGTGTGTGTGTGTGTGTGTGTGTGTGTGTGTGTGTGTGTGTGAGATCAAACTGGATAAAAACTGACAAAATTTGCTAGTGGTGTATGTAATTTCTTGGCTGAGACCCCGCCGTGCTCCCGAGCGCCCTCATTACCAGCATGCAGGTGGAATAGGCTGGCCTAATTAAGGCAGCAACGGGAACCCACCTACCACACCACCACCACCACCACCCCAACCACCACCGGCACCACCGCCACCCCCACCATTGTTCCCCACCCGACAAGGAGCACGGCGGATTACGGAACAATGCACCATTCAAAAGCACATTAGCATCGCAATCCCAGAGGCAGCGGGAACCCTTGAGATACTCGACTGTGACTTATTTCATAGTTTCTTCTTGCTCCTCATAGACTAGATTATTTCAAATCAGGGAAGGCATCTCGTATTGAAGGGATTATTGAAGACTATAATATCTTCGCCAGTTTGAAAAATCTCGCCAGTAAAACTACCAAGAGTAAAGTGAAAGTTTCGTCCTCTTAGTGAACAGATTAAAGCTAAAAGCTGGAAGATTTCTTCCGGTCATTAATCGAAGAATTGTGGAGATTAAATGTGGTCAGCTTCTCCACGCCACGTTAAAGGGTGCGTTCAGTAGCGAGGTGGTGGTTGTATTGTCATTGTTGTTGCTGTAACTCACGGCTGATCTGAATGTAAACCCAGTGGACAGCAAGCTGAAGATGTCCCCCTTCTGCAGCCTATCCTCCTCCATTTGGGGCACAGGGAGGGAGCTGAGAGGCGTTTGTATAAGCGGGCAGCTCCACCACCCGGTTATATCGATGGTCACTTCGTGGAGATGCTCGTCTCCAGCACCAGCAGCACAGAAACCAAACATACTCTACTGTCATGGTGGGTTTCACGAATGATTCTTTGATGCTGATAGCTTGCCGACAACTATTTCATCAGTGATTTACGAATGTGGTGGTGCTGGAGGGAGGTGCCTTCATGTGATGACACCGATATGACTTGGGGGTAGAGCTGCCCGGCTATTCAAACCTGTCTCACTCCCCTCCCTATCCCCAGAAAGGAAGATGGCGGACTGAGGAATATGGATAACTTCGGCTTGCAGTCCACAGAGTTAACGTTTAGATGAACCTGGGGTTGCAGCTGCTACCTCGAATTTGGCAGACGAAGCGAGATGACAACCAACCCTATACAGTGTGCTGTGGTGTTGCTCATTCTGAAATACGATGATAATATCTTAGTTTTTACAAGTTTCCATTACTTTGCACCCTATTTCGTGATTATTAACAGTTATACGATAATAGACCGCAATAAGCCCAACTGAAATGGTCTGGATGTGGCAAGAATAATCAGATAAAGTTTCCAGTGCCATTCGTAAGCTGGAGAAAAGCGTTTGGCCGAAACAGAAATGATGAAGTTTCTGTCGTGTTCGGTGAAATAAATTAATAGTATTCTGTACTGTTGGTGGAATCCTCTTACCTCTTGCAGTACTGTATCCACGGAATATTGTGGCAAGGGGGAAGGGAGGAAGAGGAGGACGAGGGAGGGAGAAAGGGACCTAGGGAGGAGGGGACGGAGGACGAGAGGCGGGGGGAGGAGGAGGAGGATGGACAGGGGAGGGAGGGAGAAAGGGAAGAGAACATGGGAGGCAGGAGGACGGAGGGGGAGATAGGACGATAGGGGGGTAGTGAGTATTAGGTGTGTGGTATGGGGGGGGGGCGAGGTATAGCGATCGCGTTATTGACAAAACTTGGTAAACTAATGTGACAATTAAAAACGGATCGCGCACCATTTTTCAGGTGTATGCCGGGGATGTCATTGTACCGTAATGTGTTTTCTGGCGCCAGGTGGATAGAATTACCGCTGATAATTACGGGGACAATGAGTGTGGGTAGATAATTTTTACCTGGAGTTCCACAATTACAGATGAATTATGGATGTGTTTAAGAGTTTTGGTCGTATTCTCAAAGCTTGCCCTCCTGTATTCATCTGACGAAACTGGACCATTCGTACAACTTGAATACTAAGCCGTGGCTGCATGAAGTTCAGTGACCCATAGTTATAAGGTAGGCATGATTCTCCTTGGTTACTAGCCATAATAATACTTAAGTCTGACTACACCTGGCCATCACTTATGCTGAAAGGGGTTGGAGATCCTTGTCAGATTAGAACAAGCATCTTTTTAGCGCGTTAACCTTGCCAGTCTTTCTTTCTTTCTTTCTTTTTTTCTTTTTTTTTCACTACTTGCGGGCGATTATATTCATTTTTAAACAAACATTTGATCTTGAAGGAGCTATTTAAGATTAGATGACATTTGATATTGAAGGAGCTATTTAAGATTAGATGCCACCCCCCCCCCCACCTTGTTGGAAAAAAAAAAACTACGAAGCTGATTGAAATCGTCTGAAGATAGCAAAAATAAAATAAAAAGGTCATTGATAGGGTTAGGCATATGACAGAGGAGCTAGTTGGAGAAAAACAAGGGAGATTTAGGAAGGGAAAAGGGTGTGTAGATCAGATATTTGTTCTAAGATGTTTAGTGGAGAAGTATCTAGAGAAGGGAAAGAAAGTGTATGCTGCCTTCATGGACTTGGAGAAAGCTTATGACAGAATAGATAGGCAAGGTATGTGGAAGGTATTAAGAATATATGGAGTGGAGGGGAAATTGTTGAGTGCTGTGAAGAGTATGTACGAGGGAGCTAGGGCTACGGTGCGAGTGGATGGTGAGCTGAGTGAGTTCTTTGATCTCAATGTGGGACTGAAACAGGGGTGTGTGATGTCTCCATGGCTGTTTAATATATATATGGATGGGGTTGTAAAGGAGGTGCAAGGTAGGGCAGTGGATGTGGGGCTGGCCCTAATGAATGAGGGTGAGATTTGGAAGCTTCCGGTGTTGCTGTTTGCTGATGATACAGTATTGTTGAGTGAAGATGAATGGGAGTTGCAAGGTTTGGTGAATGAATTTGGGACAGTGTGTAGGAGGAGGAAGCTGAAAGTTAATGTAAACAAAAGAAAAGTTATGGTGTTTGAGAGGAATGAAGTCACAGAGTGTGCAGTGAGGTTGGATGGTGAGGATATGGAGAATGTGAGTGCATTCAAGTACTTGGGTATTGTGATGAGTAAGGATGGAACTTTAGGGGATGAAGTACGTGAAAGGGTACAGCAGGGAAGGAAGGTTGTTGGTACACTGAAAGCAGTGATGAGAAATAGGAAGGTGAGTATGGAAGTTAAGAAGTCACTGCATGATGGTATTGTGATCCCTACCCTGACGTATGGAAGCGAGGCGTGGACCTTGCAAGAGGGGAACAAGTCAAGAGTGAGAGCAGTGGAAATGAGTTACTTGAGAGGAGCATGTGGAGTGACGTGGAGGGACAGGTTGACGAATGAAGAAGTGAAGGAACGTTGTGGGGTAGATGTGGATGTAGTTGAGAAGATTAGGAGAAATACACTGAGGTGGTTTGGACATGTGGAGAGAATGGAGAATGAAAGACTGACTAAGAGGGTGTATGTAGGTGAGGTGGAGGGAGGGAGAGGGAGGGGTAGACCGAGGATGAGGTGGAGGGATGGAGTTGAGAGGTATATGAGGGAGGAGGGGTGAGTTGGGGGGAGGGTAGTCAAATGGTGGGTGACAGAGTGACTTGGAGGCGTTTTGTCTGCGGCCACCCTTTGCGGGATTAGGGCGTCGGGCTATAGATAGATAGATAGATTAACATTTCCCTGCTGGGTGTTCAGACTTAGATTATACGGTCGATTGTTATGTTAGTTTTCTGTCCTGCTTTCTTGTGTTTTTGTTTTTACTATCTGTCTATCTATCTATTGCCAGACGCCATAATCCCGTAAGAGGTGGCCATTTGACTTTGAGTTATTTGTTTACGGGGAGGGGCACTAACCTTCCACCAACCCACTTGTTGACACATAGGGAGCACGTATGGTTTGGTTATATGGTTACCACCCAGCGTTGTAAATGGTTTCTTGGCTTACAGGAAACCATTTGGCTTGTCACTCAATGTAAAGCCACCTTTAAAGGAATGAAAAGCAATAAGAAGTGACAGGAAAGATGGGAGAAATAGGGAGAGAGGAGGGCAGGCACAGAAAAAGAATGATAAAGACTAAGGAAGAAGTAGGCAGCACTGCATCAAGTGAGTGGATGATGGTCGCCACCACCTACTGACCTTGTTATTATATCGCACACCTTTTCAACATGATTATAATTCTTTATTCATTTTTTTTTTCATTCTCTCTCTCTCTCTCTCTCTCTCTCTCTCTCTCTCTCTCTCTCTCTCTCTCTCTCTCTCTCTCTCTCTCTCTCTCTCTCTCTCTCTCATTTGCTCATTTTCGCACCTTATCTCCATGTTTATCAGCTTTAGAAGCAGCAAAAATCCAGACACAAGCGTAGGCATTATGTTAGTGGCCGTCACGAGAGATGGATGTTACTTGAAAAAAAAATGTGGCAGGTTTTTGGATTACACCAGGAAAACTCACATCAACGCTTCAGGGGCAGATGTGTGTGTGTGTGTGTGTGTGTGTGTGTGTGTGTGTGTGTGTGTGTGTGTGTGTGTGTGTGTGTGTGTGTGTGTGTGTGTGTGTGTCTGTGTGTGAGGGGGAGATTGATAAGAGAGGAAGAATCATGTGTGAGCATAAGGATGTGAAGTATTAGGATGTTGTGTGTGTATGAGAGAGAGAGAGAGAGAGAGCACGTTCGTTGACTGCGTACGTGCTTCATTTCGTCATATCCATCGTAGAGAAAGAGAAAAAAAAGTGGAAATAGCCAATGAGATAAACTACTTCAGGTCTTTTAGGTCTGGTCGGGGTGGTAGGAGAGGAGTGAACAGAGTGGGCTGAGCTGGTGGGTAGTAGTGGATGTTGGGTGAAGTAAGTACTGTGAAAGTCGGTGTGGTGGCGTGGTTGGTTAGGTGCACGTCAAAGAGGGAGAAGCATGAGACAGATAGAGTGGGTGGAAGGTAGTGGATGGGATGGGACTTTACTTAGTTTTGTTATCAGTTTCGTTCAGGATTATCTCTAGTAATTTAAAAGGCACATATTTATAATTAAAGATATCATTGCTTTAATTTGTATCTGTATAATCCGGTATCTTAAAAATAAATGAGGGCCTTGGAATACAAAGTCAATTCGGTGCATTTTCAAACAACGAATATTGACCAATCAGCGAACGAGAGCAGCTCGCAATGTTACCAGATCCACCTGTCCTCAGCTGGCAAAATCAGTGCGTCAGACTCCGTGAAACCGACTATAGGAAGAGAGGAAGACAGACAGAGAAAAAGAATGATAAAAGGTGAGGGGAAATGTAGGTAGCACTACGTCAGGTAAGTAGATGATGGTCGCCACCACCTGCCTGTGCCATGTGCAGGAAGGAAAATAGTAATGACATGGCCTTACGGTGGTGATGATGGGTCTGTGCACACACACACACACACACACACACACACACACACACACACACACACACACACACACACACACACACACACACACACACACACACACACACACACACACACACACACACACACACACACACACACACACATTAGACCTGGTGCGGTGGTGGGCGGCGTTGGGATGAGAGGAAATTGAGTTTGGAAGCTTTGAATTGTGGATGTTGAGGCCTGGAGGGAGTGATGACCTGATGGCTCTGCTGATTATGTGGTGGTGGTGAGTGATTAGGATTGTTGTGGTGATGAGGTCAGGGAGTGGTGGTGATGGTCATGTGGTAGGAGATTGGTATTGGTGGTGTTGTCAGGACTGTAAAATGTCTTAATACATAATAACCAGCGACATACATAATATAGTCTAGAGGTTAGGTCAGTGTCAAACCTAGGGGCCAAAGGAAGTGACGTTAGCACCTCTCCAGAATGAACACACCAGCACAATAGCCCACAAACAGCGCCTTGTGACCATACACACACATACACACACACAGGCATCTAGAACATTTCAACAGCAGTATAGCACACGTGACACGACCCCTGCTAAACGAGAATGTAGGAATCAGAGCTCAGAAAGGGGCAAGCCATACAACCGGCAGGCAGTGGAGAGATCAAATAAGAAGAGGGGTCGGTTCGACTGGACTTAGTAAATTAAGTCCCTGTGTAATACATATGCTGCTCAACTTAGACTTTCTTTGAAGATAATAAATCAAGATCAACTCCCTGTATTCATATTTAACTCCTCCTGCTCTTCAATAACCAAAATAACTTTAACCAAGACTCAGGACTCACCTGTTGCAAGACTAACGAGTTACATATATATAAATGGTGGCTACGAAGTTCCAACAGTATGATGATTGCGGGAATAAGTAGTGGTGATGAGGGGGGGATGGCAAGAGTGATGACTTGATGGCGTGATGATGAGTGATGATGATTGTGGTGTTAGTATGAAGGAGTAATGGTAATGATGAGGTGAGAGATTGGTTTTGGTGATGGTGGAGGGTGACGTTATATAGGGATAAAGTGTGGTGATGATGACGGGAAGCTAGGGAGTGATGATGATGATATAAAAAGGAGTGGTTGTAACAATGATGGGTGCTGATGATAACTGTTGCGGTGAGGGAGTGCCTGTGGTGGTAATGGTGTGGTTACGTGTTGAGGGAGTGGTGTCGAAAGTGATGAGGTGAAGTGGTGGTGGTTGTGGTGTAGCGAGATGCATTGATTTTAGCAGAGTAATGAGGAAAAGGGCTGGCAGGCAATCAAACAAGGTGGTCTGTAAATAACACTCCACTAGAACCCAACTGGCGATACCTTGTGTGTTGCGAGGATGGCTCAGTCTGCTGGTGTGGGCGTGGGTGTGGCAGTGGGGCTAGGAAATGAATAAATGTGGCAGGATGGACACTGACAACGGTGACCGAACTATCCCCATAACAAACAAGAAATCGCCCCGGGGAGTGAAAGAGGAATGTTATGTATGGACCACGTCGTACACGGTGATGACAAGGCAAGTTGTGCTGGTAAGAGAGCTAAAGAGTTAGTATGTGGTAGTGATGGGACAATGACGAAAAGATAGTGATGATTAACGACAGGATGATGACGATAAGATAGTGATGGTTAGCAGTATATATAACGAGATGATGACTTAGATATATGCCTGTCGACTACACGAGTCATTAAGACAGACGATTAATTTTACCATGTCCCACCCTTCCCTCGGAGTACGACACGCAGCAGTCAAATTTACACCCAGGTCCCGAATTACTGTACTGCTGGGTAGGTGAAGACAAACTAGGGTTAATGTGTTGTGAAGTTGTGGTGTGCTAATAATACTGGTGTTTGGTATTGATGATGAGGATGTGAGTTACTGAGGCCAAGGGGGAAAAAGTGATGTGGTGGACTTGGTGTTCATTGTGCTGTGTTGATAAATTACTTGGAACAGTCTGGTGATTAGTGTTAAATACTGGTTGTTGTGGTGTGGTGATGTGGTGATATAAGATGGCTGGCAGTTTGTGTTATGGTTGGTGTAATATGCTTTGTTTATGAGGTGATAACGGAATGGTAGCTAAAGGCAGAACTAAAGGTGCCGCGGGTTGTTTAAATCTGAGTGATAAGATTTTCACAAAGAGCGTTTCGTGAACCTGCTGAAAATTTGGGACCTATTACTTGCGGCTGCATTGTAATACACTAGGGCAAATTTCTCTCGCCCAGCAGGTGTCGTCGGTCGAAAAGTGCAAAACCAAGTTCACTACCAAAATAGCTTGCTTCGTACAATATCTGTTCCAGCATTGCTTAGCTACAGAAGTCAGTCTCTGGGACAGACATTAAGTTAAGCAAAAGGATCAAATTTTAGTTTGATGGTGACTTTAGTGTACGAATGATCGCTTTACTCATCGCAGGTTTTGTTACGCGAACTTCATATTTACGTATCTCGGGCGAGGTGTGTTTTGCTCTCCACCTGTTTCATTCATTCAGTGACAGGAGTTTAGTCTTTGGGGCAGACATCTCACCCACTGCCCTGCCTAACCCATTTATCCTCGTATTAGATGAGGGCAGGAGGCAGGGACTGAGAGATGCACTTGTGGTGTGCCTTGTCTCCAGGGAAGCCTCCGGTGGTTAAGTGGATTATCCGCTTGCCTGGCACATAGTTTGTTATGGGTCTGAGCCTGTTCAGGGGTAACATCCAGAGAGGTCTGATATTTCGGCTTTATTTTATGGTGCTTGCGCTTGGTCAAGGCTTTATGCAGACTATTAATTTTGCCACTCATAAACACTGCAACAATGCTATTCAACAAATTTGCGCGCGCGCGCACGCACGCACGCACGCACACACACACACACACACACACACACACACACACACACACACACACACACACACACACACACATTTCTCACCCTGCTCTTCAGAAATATCCCTTACTTTGACCAACGCACAAGACACAGGTAGGAAAGAGTCACTCCTCCAGCGACAGATAGTTGTGTCCTTCTATCTCACGGACCAGTTGCCCTTTAAGACCAGTCCAGTACACACGGCTTGGACATAATCAGTGGAGCGAATGCGTACACACACACACACACACACACACACACACACACACACACACACACACACACACACACACACACACACACACACACACACACGCACGCACGCACGCACGCGCGCGCGATAATGAGACAGGGTGAGCAGTGGTGGTGGTGGCAACATGCACGTTAATGCCAAGTATTTTAAAACACTTGCGGTAAAGTCTGGAGATTACAGAAGATAATGAGGAGGAAAGGCCATACAGTTACTTGACTTAGGTAAATGGGAAGATTGCTGGAGAGACAGACTTTTGTTGTTTACCACCTTTTTCTTGTGTGTTTAAGGAAATTCTCTTAACCACTTACTTACCTCCGCCAAGGAGGTTATGTTTTCATCCCTGTCCATTAGTTTGTTGGTTTGGTTGGTTTGTGAGCAAGATTACACAAAAACTACTGGATGGATTTCTACGAAACTTGGTAAAAGAATGGGACTTGGCCCAGAATACACTCCATTAACTTTTGGTGTGGATCCAGGATTTTTTTTTTTTTTCACTTTCTTTAACATTGCGAGCTAGGGCGTTGGCGGAGGTATGCGCTCTACTGAGTGCCATTCTAGTTGGTGATGTATTTGTGTGTGACGGTTTAATATTCTCCTCTCTCTCTCTCTCTCTCTCTCTCTCTCTCTCTCTCTCTCTCTCTCTCTCTCTCTCTCTCTCTCTCTCTCTCTCTCTCTCTCTCTCTCTCTCGTTTTCATCAGTGATACAGATGTGGGCATCGTCAGTGGCACTGCAAAATTTGCCGACGACACAAAGCAGGAGACATAATGCCTCTTCACTCGTGAAGACAGAGCTAGGTAGGGACTTGCTTAAGGTAGGGGAGTGGTCTGTACCGTGGCAAATACCGTTCAGCTTCAACAGGTGTAAGGTGATGCACATTGATCATGTACAAGCAAAGCCAAGAACCAACTATTCGTTGTAAGGAAGTGCAATCAGATGTACCGACTGAGATTTAGATGTACTGTACAAATAATCAGTATTGACCTCAAGTTCTCCAGACTGTACAGAAGTAGAGAAGAAAGCACACGGAGAGGAGATCGTCTTTTCTCTGTACAAGTCTCTTGTAAAGCCGCATCTAGACTTGGTTGTTCAGTTCTGGTCTCCGACCCTAAAGAAAGATATCACGAGGCTTGAGATAGTTCCCGCGCATGGTTTTAAACTGATCCCATCCATAATGCACATGGCATACCAGAGAGGTGTTTAGGTACTAGGTTTCCTTTGGTTAGAGACTAGGCTTTTGCACGAGCAGATAAGTGGGGTTTTCAGAACCCTTTATAGATCTGAAAATATCGACTAGCAGCACATTAGTAGTTTAAACACCAACTCGACGAGGAGTCATTGGTAAAATGTTGACTTGAACCATTGCCACCATGATACATTAGGTAATATATTCACATACAAGTTCTGCAGTAACCTGGAAGCGACTACCAGCAGAGGTACCTAACATTTCGTCAGTACAGAAGTTCAGATTACGAGCAGACAAGAGTTTTATTAGGCCAGACTCCGTTCTGGATTAACTGTTTCCTCCTATCCTGTAACATTTCCCACCTCGGCCTTTTCCCCCGGGTTAGGTTTTTCCATGCATTTGCTGTGGGTAGGAGGGGTGGGTGGGTAGAGCCTTCATCTTTGCTATACCTCTCTCTCACTGTTAGAATAGCAACATGTATACCTGGCAGCTTCATTCATGGTATCTCCTTGGTATGAGTCGAAAGGTCTTTTGAGGTACTACTTGACCCTGTAAATTTCTCCTCTCTCTCTCTCTCTCTCTCTCTCTCTCTCTCTCTCTCTCTGACCCTTTATATTGTCCAACCTCTATGGTCCATCCACTCCCTTTCCCTCCTACCTCCCCTCCCTCTCCCCCTCCCCTTCTCATTCTTCTACACCTTTCATGTTTCCCCTTCCCCCTCTCTCCCAGTTCCTCCTCCCCATTTTTTCAACATCTCCCTCTCACCCTTCTTACCGTCCTTCCCTCCTTTCCCCTCATCTCTCTCTCTTTTTCTTGTTCGTTACCTCTCTCTTTTTCTTACTCGTATCTCTCTCTCTCTTACCTCCTCTTTCTCTTCCTCATTTCTCTTTTCCCCTTTCATCCTTCCTCTTCTCTCCATCTCTCTTCTCTTTTTTTCCTCCGTTTCCCCTTACCATTTTTCATCTATTTCCTTTGATCCCTCCCACATCGTCCTCTCTCACTTTTTTCTCTTGCTGATCCCCGCCTCTCCCATCTCTTCCGTTTCTTCTGTTTTTTCCTTTTCCATTCTTTATTTCCCCAGATTCTACGGTTCCTCTCATATTTGCCTTCTCTTTCCTCTCCCGACTTTCTCCTTCCCCTCCCTCCTTTCCCCTTTCCTCTTACCTCTTTACTACCTGTATCCTGTCTTCCCTCAAAATCCTATCCATTCTTCTCCTTCTTACCGTACTCCCCTACACTCTCATCCTCCCTACTTTTCTTCCTTTTATCACCCCTTTCCTCATTCCTTTTCACCTTTTCTTCTTCCTCTAATTCACTACTACCTCCCCCTCTCCCCCTCCGTTCCCCCTCCCCTCCTTTCTTCCCTCTCCCCTTCTTCCTTCCCTCTCCCCTTCTTCCCCCCTCCCCCGTGAACATATGTCCCCTCATCAGTGGCGGGCCGGGCAACAGATGGCGCCCCCACAAATTCCAGGTCACACAACTAGGTAAAGAGTGCTACCTCCACGTCCGCACTCATTACCACCGCCTGTGGGGGGGGAGGTGGAAAGGGTGTACAGTAAACCCCATCGCCCCGAGAAACCCTCTGTGAACTGAATATAATCAATGTAATCGTGTATGTAGGAGGAATGTAATCATGTGACGGTAACTAGAATTTCAAAAAGGCGTCAGCTAAGGGTTTGAGTAATCCTATTCAGCACGATTACTTTTTTCCTATATTTTTAATTCTTGCTATTACTAGGTGATTTTATTCTACCCCTCGTGGTGAAGGGACTGAAATTGAGTCTCCAATGACCCCATCTCCATGAGTCTTCTTTCGTATCCAGAGTAAAATCGCGTACAGTCCATTGCATTTATAACGCTCCCCTTCCATTCGTCCGGGTGATATTTCGTGTGTTGCAACGACGGCTTTGTGTTATCAGCCCATACCCTTCATCATTTATTCATTTCCTACACCCGCTGCCACACCCACGCCCACATCAGCAGACAGGGCCGTCCCCACAACACACAAGATACTGCTAAGTGAGTTTCCAGTGCAGCTCTACTTAAGGACCACCCTACATAGTTGTCATGGAAGCGTAGGCGTGAATATTGAACATCATTTCCACCATTATATTGCAGGGTTGACAGTGTGGAATCAGCTTATCGTATGGTGTGGATGGTAATGTTTATATGATGTGGATTTTAATGTTTGTATGGTGTGGATTTTGGTGTTTATATGGTGTGGATTTTAATGTTTATAGATGTGGATATTAATGTATATATGGTGCAGTCTTTAGTGTTTATATGGTGTGGATGTGACTGCCGTATGGTGTTGATGTTGACGTATGTGGGATGGGAACTGTGACATGTGTATGGTGGGGATTCCAACAACCACGTAGTGTACATTTCGGGTGTTACTTAGTATGGTGTCCTCTTCCTGGTATGATGGTTTCTGAGTCACATGTGCTGTGGATTCTGACTATTATGTGTTGGGATCCTGAATTATCAAGTTGATCGTCTTGTGTGTGTGTGTGTGTGTGTGTGTGTGTGTGTGTGTGTGTGTGTGTGTGTGTGTGTGTGTGTGTGTGTGTGCGCGCGCGAGCTTGTTGTTACGTGATTTCACGTTAAGAGAATCAAAGAAGTGAAGGTATTGATGGAGGCTCAAGTAGTCGCGTATAAACTGGTCTGCACGCAGCGAAAGCAAAAAAACAAAGACACATCGGACAGAATGGGTTAATGGCCCGTGTTCTCAAGTCATTTATCACATTTACATCGCCGTGGTGATTATATGTGCGTCGCGCGTCCCTCCCTTGCGTCCCAGTGGTGTGGCGGGGTGACGCTTGGTGACTACCCTCCACACACATTACAGCTCGTCTTCCCTGATACGAGGGCCGGTCAGACTAGCGGACAAAAGAAGTTCCTCTCCTTGTTCTATTCACCCATCTTTACAGCTGGAGAACTTGGTGTAAAGGCAACTGTTGCGCGTCATCCTCTAGGGAAAAATTGGAATTGGGCATAAATTTATCTCCCGCCTTAATGACCAATGTGCAGTCGATAGTCACGTATCCAAACCCTCTTCAACGCATTTACAACACCGTGTGGATTACAACCACGTCTTGCGTCTCTAGTTCGCCCACCTTATCTTGGCAGAGATTTTCGTCCTTGTGCAGCCGAGTTCTCATAGTTCAGTAACGGAATAAGATAATAAAGTACAGCACTACACTCTTTACGTACCAATTCTACACTACTCTCATCGTATTCTGCTATTACTCTTTTGTCACAGCTCAGCATTCGAGACGGAGAGATGGCAAGTTCAGGCCAAATTAAAGTGGACAGAGCATAGGAGATCGACACTAAATGGTTCTGCAGTTCGCCCTCGTAAGATCTACAGTTAATCTTAGTTCCTTCGTGGTGCTGAGGTAGATGGTGTGGGGAAAAGAAACACTCTGGCGTAGTTCGGCTCTGTGGAGGGAATGGGGAATGAGAGATTGACTGGGAGAGGGCGTGAGAGTGAGGTGGCTGGGAGGAGTAGACCGAGAACCAAGTGGAGAGATGAGGTGCAAGTGTATGGTAAGGGATGATGCTGAGGGAAGCGGGGTTGTTTCTGAATAGGGACAGAAGCGCCTGGATGTCCCTTCGTCGATGCCACCGCCATGGGATTAGCGTCAGGCAATAGACAGATAAAGAGCGATAGATAGATAGAGCGTCGTCCGGGTCATGATATATATCGTAAATAACTTCACCTGTATAGCAAAAACACCCAATTAACTGCACCAGCACATAAACAAATAAATGTTCCTAGCAATGTCAGCATACAAATATATAACAGCAATAACTTCACCTGGGTAATAGCGCAACCACAGTAACCACAGATATCTTAAAAATACCCACAGTAAGTTCATCGACACAGACAGTACCCCCGAAGCTTGACCAGTATACAGGACGGGTTTTCAGCTGTCAAACGTGAGCTCAAAACTGTCAACCAAATAAATCGTTAAAATATCCAGGCTAATTTCATGGATATAGAAGAGATAACACACCAACTTTACCAATATACGAGGCATATTTTCAGCTTTCAAACGTAGCTCAGAATAATATAAACACGTAAGTAATTTCCTCTCAGTAATAGACAGACCGTGATTGTCGTTGTGAAACAGGAGCAGGGGAAAGGAGGGGAGGGGTGTGGTGTGGTGTAATGTAAGGCCGGGGGTCTGGGAAAGGTAAGGTCCATTTCTGTGCAAAAAGGGAAAACCTAAAGCTTAGAGCCTGCAAAAAATGTTCTTGCCAAAGAATATGAACAAAAGATAACCATATTATTTCCGCACATTTCGAGATGTCTGGACACACTACACTGGAAAGGGTGAGGTGAGGCAAACAGTTATGAGGTTGGGGGTTGGGGTGAGGTGAGGTGGGGTGGGGTGGGGCAGGGGTTTGTGATATTGCGAGGTGGGGCAGGGGGCTGGGGAGATGGTAAGGTCAGCGTCATAGTGGCGTAGGGCGGGAGGGACGGGGGAGCTGTCTGGGCTGGGCTGTGAGGGAGACATAGTACAGTAATTATCATCAGGAGTGGCAATTACCATCCTCAATGACCCGCTGCTCAAAACATGCCACTCACCCGTATCACACTGTACATTTTACGGTTACTGTTGGTGTTCTGTATTTTTGCCGTTGCTTTGTATCTTTGTATTATTGGCTGTACTTCTTCCATTATGTCTCTTGGGTGTATATTTTTGCAGAGTGTTTGCTGGTGATTATTCAAGCTTCTCACTTTGATGACGTTATATTTATTAAAGTTTTTGTAGTCTACGTGTGGATAGGATGGGGAAAGATATATTGACTAGATGGATGAATGTGAATGAAGTGGATGGGAGAGGATGAACGGGAGACAGAGGATGAGATGGAGGGATGGAGAGAGATATAAAGGAAGGGTGTGTGAGCTAGAGAGAGGGCAGTCAAATAGTAGAGGACGGGGTGAAGTGGAGGCGATTTGGTTGTAGCCACCCCTCACGAGAAGTACGTGTCTGGCTATAGATAGATAGTCTCCAGATGATATGATGGTATTAAACGTTAGAGAGACTTTTTACACAAGACGAGTAAAGTCATTTTTCTCCGAGGGGGTCTCTTAAGCTTAATAAAATAGTCTTTCGTTAGAATAAAATAAATAAAAAAGAAACAAAAATGCATAAGTCTGAGGAAATTCCAGTAAAGTTCAAAATACCGTAATGATTTGAACTGTTATTACTTCCTTTATTACCCAGATGTAAACTGCATTCTGAATTCACACACGCCTTGCAATATTAACACACACACACACACACGCCTGCGCAGTGAC
The DNA here is from genome assembly GCF_032717465.1 of Coenobita brevimanus. Classification (NCBI taxonomy): domain Eukaryota; kingdom Metazoa; phylum Arthropoda; class Malacostraca; order Decapoda; family Coenobitidae; genus Coenobita; species Coenobita brevimanus. The sequence goes on along the minus strand of NC_137045.1, from coordinate 18,343,752 downwards.
GTAAATGACGGTGCTGTGCATTAGTGTGTACTGTTATATGATTATTGCTGGCCATTTGAAGCGCGGGGAGTAGGTCACCGTGGGGCGTTGTTAAGGGTGTGTGTGTGTGTGTGTGTGTGTGTGTGTGTGTGTGTGTGTGTGTGTGTGTGTGTGTGTGAGAGAGAGAGAGAGAGAGAGAGAGAGAGAGAGAGAGAGAGGACAAATGACACCATAATTTGATAACTGATTGACACCATCTGGCACAACCTGACACAATACGCAATGGGGGTGTCGGAGTGGCATATGTAACATCACCCCAGTTATAATTTGATGGTTAAAAATAGGCATTTGATCCAGTTACTCAGAGCTGGATAGTATTGCAGTGTGGAATATTCATGAGAGTCACAAATGTGGTTATTGTGTAGTAGATCTAGAGGAGAAACACACACACACACACACACACACTTAACTCAAGGTGTTGTGTGTGTGTGTGTGTGTGTGTGTGTGTGTGTGTGTGTGTGTGTGTGTGTGTGTGTGTGTGTGTGTGTATTAAACTGCCAAAAGGACACAAAAGGCAACGTATTAGGAACACCAACTGTATTACACTGTTGATTGGCGCTTAACTAGAGTCTTCACCACTTCCGGGTCTACGGGCTGGCTTCAGGTATCGAGTAGTATCCATAATTCAAGACTCTCTCTCTCTCTCTCTCTCTCTCTCTCTCTCTCTCTCTCTCTCTCTCTCATAGTGTCTCCGATCCAATGGTCCATACATTTTAACAAACACAAACACATCTCTCACACTACAACTAACAAAAAAAAAAAAAAAAAAATGCCTCCTTGTAAACACGAAACAGGAGGGGACAACACCCAGCACGTGGAGTAAATACAGTAAAAATTAATGCTTCACTCTTCCTGAATTATTTTTTTCCCGTTAATAATGCGTTACCAGTGAGTCTTCTTTTTTCATGTTTCCGGCTCTTGGCACAGGCTTTTAAGAGTCTGTTCCCTGAGTCTCACCAGTCCATCTGTGTGCCATTCACCTCAGCATGTCACCGCGAAGGCCCTAACGCCCACCGTCCATACTCAATACATCCTAGGGTTTTCTTGTACAGGGCTGGTGTGTTGGGATTAGTGGGGGTGTTTTTACATGTCGGCGGATCTTACGGTAGATCAGTTAAGTCCGCTTTAACGAAATTTAAAGTCTTTGCTGTTCCTTGCCCCAGCCCAGATTCGAATCCGCGTCCATTAGAACTGCAGGTAACCTCTGTACCGATTCGTGTGTGTGTGTGTGTGTGTGTGTGTGTGTGTGTGTGTGTGTGTGTGTGTGTGTGTGTGTGTGTGTGTGTGTGAAGGGTCAGTAATGTGGAGGGAAGGGAAGTGTTCCGTTATACACCAGACTTACTAAACCACCTCAAGGAATGGTTCACTTGGGTTCTCTCGCTGCCTCTTCTTGCTCTGCTTCTACTTATTCTGCCTCACTCATCCTCTGCTGCTGACTCCACCTCTGCTGACTACTACTCCCTCTCTCTCTTTCCCTTTCTCTCTCTGCTGCCCCACTTCTAACTCACCTCTACTGATTATACCTCTGCTGCTAACTCTACTAACTTATTTAACTCTTCCTCTGTGGACTCCACCTGTGCTGCCTTATACCTCTCTGTGCCCTTGTTGGCTCTACCTTAGCCGACTTTTATCTCACTCTACCTCTCCTGGCTCTACCTCTACTGGCTGTCACCTCACTCTACTTATAGTGACTCCCGGTTGGCCCACACCATACTCTACTGACTCACTCTCCTTCTGCTCACTCTACCCCTGCTCACTCTACCTCTGCTCTCTCTGCTTCTGCTCACTCTACCTCAATTCTCTCTACTTCTGCTCACTCTGCCTCTGCCCACTCTGCCTCTGCTCACTCTGCTTCTGCTCACTCTGCCTCTGCTCACTCTGCTTCTGCTCACTCTGCCTCTGCTCACTTTGCCTCTGCTCACTCTGCCTCTACCCACTCTGCTTCTGCTCACTCTGCCTCTGCTCACTGTACTTCTGCTAACCTACTCCTAACTACGCCTTACCTCGACTACCTCATTGTCTCTGGTGCCCTACATTCTCTCTCTCTCTCTCTCTCTCTCTCTCTCTCTCTAAATATTTAAAACTTTAGGCGTGGTTGCGTAGGCGGAAGTGAAGCAAGAGGAAGTGCTATAGAAATAAATACTATGAATGCAAGGTTAGTGACACTGATTTTGATTGGTGTGGTGGTGGTAATGGTGGTAGTCATTGTGGTGGTGGTGGTAGTGTTTGTAGAGGTGGTTATGTTAGAGGTAGTTACTGTTGTTGTGGTAGCAGTGGGAGATTACTGTTTACGGTGGAAGATTATAGTGATAGTAATGGAAGTGGTAGATTATTATTGTGGTAGTGAAGCGTCAAGGGAATGTCGGGAACTAAACAAACTTGATTGTGTGTGTGTGTGTGTGTGTGTGTGTGTGTGTGTGTGTGTCTGTGTGTGTGTGTGTGTGTCTGTGTGTCTGTGTGTATGTCTGTGTGTGTGTGTGTGTGTGTGTGTGTGTGTGTGTGTGTGTGTGTGATGAAGCCGGTAAAGCTGGTAATGATGATGTTGAGGATGATAATAGGATGATGATGTGATGGTGATAGTGGTGATGATGGATGGTGATGATGGTGATAAAATGGTGATAATGACGTTGGTGATGATGGTTATGGTAATGATGATGAATGATGATGATGATCGTGACGATGATTATGCGCTGATGATGATGATGCTGATGATGATGATGGTAATAATGTTGGTGTTGGTGATTATGATTATGATGACAGTGACGGTGGTGATAGTGATGGCGATGATGGTTGTTATGGACGACGACGATGATGATAGTGCAGATACATTGTTACTAATAATAATAACAATCATCATCATCATCATAGTAATAACAATAATAATAATGCCTCCAAAATAATAATGATGGTTTTCGATGGCGGTGTCGGTATTATATATTTATTCTCTCCGACAAGGAGAGTTTTTTTTTCCACCCCTATTTGTTTGTTTGTTTGTTTCTTGTTCTGTTAGCAGGATTACTCAAAAACTAAAAATATATTCAGACCAATTTTGGCGGGTAAATAGCCCATGTCCCAGGGAACAATCGATTAACCTTTGGGACCGATCCGGATTGTATTACAGATTCTGGATCCGGAAAACTTTTTTTTTGTGAAACCCTAATCAGTGATGAGGAAACCTAACGCATTATCAAGAGTGGTTTGGGTATTACGGTGCCCTTGTCGGAGATATGCGCTCCACCGAGTGTCCCTCTAGCTTGTATTTTTTTCTTTTTTTTTTTCACCCACTGACCACCACAGGCATTACTATATTTCACCTCTTCAGCACGAGGACGTCATTTCTGCTTTATTCCTGCTGCCTCCAGACGATTTTATTCAGCCAAGGAGACATCTGGTGGTGAGGGGGTTAGTCAAGGGTTGCCTATAACCAGTGAGAGATGAAACACAGTGGACAGACCAAACACCATAGGGATTAAACACCATAGAGACCAAACACCATAGACACTGAACACAATGGAGGGACTGAACACCATGCAGAGACCGAACACCGTGGAGAGACTGAACACCATATAGAGACCGAACACTGGAGAGATCAAACACCATAGACTGACACCATAGAGACCAAACACCATATAGAGACCAAACACCATATAGAGACCAAACACCATACAGAGACCGAACACTGTAGGGACCGGGTACCGTGGGGAGACCAAACACCATGGAGACCGAACACCATAGAGACTTAACACCGTAGAGACCGAACACCATGGAGACCGAACACCATAGAGACCGAACACCGTGGAGAGACCGAACACCGCGTAGACCCACCATTAGGAGACGAAAGGCGACGTATGGAGGCATGTTGGAGCCTCTATAAACGAAACGAAACGAATATCAAAAACTCGTCTAATTTGAAAAGTCTTTTCTTAACCTGAATAAAAATGTAAAATGAAGAACGTCATTGTAGTGAAGGGATCAAGGGCTGTCTCATTTGGTCTCTCTTAGGTCTGGGTGTCACGTGGGTTGTTTGTCTGTCCCTTCTTCCCGGACAATTTTATTCAGCTTGGGATTAGAGAGGGTCGCACTGTCTTAAGTAGAGTGGGTACAAATTGCCTTTATAAATCTCTTCAGTATAAGGGGAGCCTACTGAGCTGAATAAAGTGCTCTAACGTTAACTATCTGCCTGTCTGTCTGTGTCTGTCTGTCTCTCTGTCTGTCTGTCTATCCATCTGTTTATTCATCTGTCTGTCTGTTTCTTCAGTTCGAGGGAAGTCTCAGGTTGAATAAGTGTGACGTTATCTGTTTATCTCTGTTTCTTTATCTATTGTTTGTCTATTTCTTCAGTACGATGGATTCTGCACAGTTGAATAAATTGTAGTGTTACGTTATCAGTCTGTACGTACGTGTCCATTGCCAGGCGCCTCGATTTCCGATGGTGTAGTCACAAACGAACCGACTCCATGTCACCCTGTTCTTCTCCATCAGGCTGCCCTCTCTTCATCTCATACCCTCCCCCCAAGTCTCCATCCTATCCCTCCACCTCTTCCTCGGTATCCTCCTTCCCATGCCCCTCTCCACCTCACTCACATTCACCCCCTGATCACCCTCTAATAATTCTTTTCACATTCACCCCCTGATCACCCTCTAATAATTCTTTTCTCTCCACATGGCCCAACCATCTCAAGATTCTTCTCATTATCTGATGTTAGCTGTAAATAAATAAATGACCAGACAGTTAAATAAATAAATAAATGAGCTAACAATTTATATATATATATATATATATATATAATATATATATATATATATATATATATATATATATATATATATATATATATATATATATATATATATATATATATATATATATATATATATATATATATATATATATATATATATATATATATATATAATATGTCGGGAACCAGAGGAGATATCAAGCTAAAAAATTTTGTACACACTCCTGCCATCATGGGGAAGGTTTTAAGGCATAACTCATCGCAATCCGTTAACTCTGAAAATTTGGTCGATTTTTGTTACAGCATCGAGTTTTTCTACAATAAGTTGCATACAGAAATTATTTCCCATGCGAAAAAAAAAAAAAACATGAAAGCAAAGTGATCAAACAGAAAAATGCAGGATTACCCGCAGCTCGAGTTTTACTACCAGGGCTTTGACCGTCGAGCCGGATTTTCCGGATTTTGTCGCTGCTGGATTTGTCACAGCTGGATTTGTCCCTACTGGATTCAGCAAGTATCCTTCTTGAATTCTTTGCCGTTTTGAAAACATGCACTTCACATAATTGTAAAAATCTTCAGATTTTTTAGAGTTTGTTTTGAAAATATCGCAATATTTTCTCATGCATTCTTCGCGCAACCTCTACGTATTTTTAAAACAGAGTGAACAGATTCTATCCCCACTGCGAAGATGCCCAGCATCGCCGGGCAGGCCTGCTAGTTAATAAATAAATGAATAGATAGATAAATAGATTTTAAAAAATCAAGGATAACCGAGTGTTTAATTCTGGCTACCTTCGCGTGATTTTATTCAGCTTAATGAAGATTTTTTAAACTAGAATGATTACAAAGATCCTTAATAAACTTATTTACTATGATCGAAGTCTTGGGTTGAATTAAATTGTCTGGTAGCAGCACGAAACATACAAAAGACCTCATCGTACTGAAGGGACTTTTGTGTATTGGGGAGAGACAGGAGGAGGGAGGAAAAAGAAAGTGACAGAGGACGTGGAGAGAAATGGAAGTCACCGCAGAGATCGAAATGAAAGGGTGGAAGAGACAGAGATAAATTAAGTGTAGTGAAAAGCTCATTAAGTTTTTGTGTGTAAGGAAGGAGATCAAAAGAGACAGGAGGAGACGGGCAAAGTTAGAAAGCGACATAAGACGAGGAGAGAGGAGGAGGTGATTGAAAATGTAGATAAGGAAGGAAGAAACAAACAGGAAAATTAATACCTTCAAAATAGTGGCGAGGTTTTTGTTTCACAGTCTGATATTTGAGCCAAAAAAAAAAAAAAATGGAGAGAAAAAGAAAAAAGATTAAGACAGTAGTGGACGGACTATTTCTTCCTTCATTTCACAGAGACGAAAGGATGCATGGCTAGAACACTGCTTGTCGGGTGGTGGTGGTGAGTGTGGTGGTAGTAGTGATGGTAGTGTGATGAGAAATTGTGGTAGTGCTGGTGGTGGTAGTGGTAAGGATGATAATTAGAATGGTGATGGTGGTAGGTGGCCTTAATGGTGATGGTGATAGTGGTGGTAGAGGGTGGTATGTAGGCATGAATGATGGTGATGGTGACGACGATAGTGGTGACGGCTTGGTGTAGTGGTGATGGTGATGATGTGTAGGAATGAGTACCTGTAATAATGGTGCTGGTGGTGGCAGTGATGAAGATGATAATGATGATGATAGTTTGGCCAGTGTAATGATGATGGTGATTAGATGTGGTGTGCAGAGGTGAGTGATGGTGGTGGTGGTGGTGATGGCGGTGGTGGTGTGTATGGGTGAGTGATGGTGGTGGGTGGTGAGGCTGTGGTCACTTCCTCTACAATTACACCGTTTGCCTCCAGCTCCCCCCCCCCCCAGGTCGCCTCTATATGGGCCACACCACATCACTTCCTCCCATACCACCACCAACCCGTCGCACTCTCTCCTACACCTTGCTCATTCACTAGTCTACCATCAGTTCCCTATCACAGCTAAGAGCATGACACTTCCTTCTAACATGATTTTTCCTTCTAACAGTTCATTCAGACATGGCACTTCCTTCTAACATGACACATCTTTCAGTATCACATAACGTTTAGCAGCGACACTACTCAGGTTCGTTGGTTCAAAAGTTTACCATCAATTCCCTGTCGTAACTAATATATGTTTAGGTTGGAGGAAGAACAAGCGACATGGAAAGTTTTGTACTTTCCCTTCGTTGTCTTTCCTGCGATAAAATAACGATTACGGCCGGGAATAAACAAGAATGCACTCAGAAAGCGCATACCTCTGCCAACGCCATTGACACCAAAACTTTAAAAATCAGGCTGTAGTTTTCAGGCTGTGCCATGACAAAAAGCATGGCTGTATCAGTTTTTCATTAGAAAAAAAAAATATCAGTGATGGTTTTAGAAATAACTATAATGTATCCGCAAAATTGTTCCATCTCGCAATGTAAACAACCCCCCCTTCCGGGGAAAAAAAAAAAAAATCATGGATCCCCATCTGTATCCAGATACACCTCAAAATATAATAAACTTTTCCTGGGCCAGTGGGCTACCCCCTCCAGAAAATTTCATCGAAAGTCGACTTTAACTTTTTGAGATATTTTGTGCACGGGTGATCACATAACCTCCTCCCAACTTCGCTGGCGTAGATATTAATTCTTTTGTGAATCTCCGCGTGGACGTTGATTCACCAATGTTGTATTCTTTTCAACTTTGGAGGCATTGTAACACCTCAACCGTAGCGATTAGTTTTTCATGCTAAGCCTTGCCAGGTTGCTTTACTCGTATTTTGGGTATAAATCTTTGTAATTTTGAAGTAGATTGCCCAGTTAAGAGACATGAGATTACTAACGTGTCGTACGCTGAAATAAATCGATACAAAAGAGATTATGGGCAGCCTCCTGAACTTACGAACATACGGTCTTAAGACTTACTATCACATCCCTTCTGTATATAAGATTCCATTTAGCAGGAAGAATACAAATAAAAACTGAAAATGATATTCTTTATAGGTATTGTATTTCATGAAAGAAAATATCATAAAATTAATTCATGAACTTCACCCCTGTATTCTTGTATTGAAAGACTGTGATATAACCAGGGATGTGGAAAATGGGAAGAAACGAAGACTGGAAAAAAAATGAATGAATGCGAATTGTATGGACGAAAGGAAGAGAGGGAAGCAAAGAAAGGGTAAAACTATCGAAATATATGACAACAGAATAGCATACGAAAGGAAGGAGGGTAGAAGTGAAAGACTGAATGGAAGTTTGACTGCACTGGAAAGAGGAACTGTTCTTAGCATGATGTGATTAAGACGAAGGAGTGGAAATAGATGAAAGATGGAGGGACGAAAGACACAAGTAAAGATATAATGAAACTGAAGGCATACAACAAGAGCACAGATTAGGCAAAGAAACACAGAAGAAGGAATAGATGTGAGATGGAAGAACAAAAAGGAGAGACGAAAGGAGAGAGGGAGTAAAAGTATAGGCAGACTAAAAACAGAAACGCACAGGAAGCGAAGGGAATAGAAAGATAGGATGGATGGAGTTTTGGATGCAGTGAAAAGAGGAAATATTGTCAGAATTTTGTGTCCAAGATAGACACAGAAGGAACAGAATGAAGTAAAAGAACGAAACGAAAAAAATAGAAGTAGAGAAGGGATGAAACTACAGACATATGTGATAAAAAGAAATGCCAGGGAAGAAAGTTGTTAAAATAATAGTTGTACGATTAAATTAAAAATATATACTGTCAGCACTGTGTATAGAAGAAAAACAGCTGTAATGCCGTTTCAAAAATATGATAAGCTGAACATAAGCCTGTACGCGTGACCTACATAATGTCAGGGTATTTTTTATTTAATGACTACGGCTCCCTAGAGTGTATATGCAATGTAATTGTGTGTGTGTGTGTGTGTGTGTGTGTGTGTGTGTGTGTGTGTGTGTGTGTGTGTGTAATATTAATCATTTCAGTACGAGAACGCTTTTTCTATTTTTCCTGCTGTTACTAGACGATTTTTTTCACCCATTGAAAGCCTGCTAGTAGTAAATGGGTTAATGAAGACCAAGTAACGCTTCCAGTTCAGAAAAAAATATCTCCAGAGCCAAATAAAGCCGCCTGGAAGCGTGCGAACAAAAAATATATATTGTGGAACAGAAGAAGCAAAAGAAAAAGGAGGAACAGGCTGAGGAAGAAGGGAAGATTTTTGGAAGGTGTGTGTGTGTGTGTGTGTGTGTGTGTGTGTGTGTGTGTGTGTGTGTGTGTGAGAGAGAGAGAGAGAGAGAGAGAGAGAGTCGCGGAAGGTATCGAAATGAAAGAGACAAATTAATTCCTTCAGTCCTGTGACACCCATATTTTTTTTTCTATCGCCAGACGGTTCAATTAATCTTTAGGAAGACCTCACAGTAAAGGGGTTGGGGACTGGCTCTAACCCCTTCCCCTACAAGACGCTTATGCTGAGCTGAGTAAATCGTCTGGCGGTGGCGGGAATGTGTGTCAAAAAGTTCATTAAGGATTTTCCCACTTGGCTCAGTCGTGTTACTTTTCGTTATGTCGCACGGTACATCAACCCCGAGACGGTACACACACACACACACACACACACACACACACACACACACACACACACACACACACACACACACACACACACACACACACACACACACACACACACACACACACACACACACACACACACACACACACACACACACACACACACACACACACACACACACACACACACACACACACACACACACACACACACACACACACACACACACACACACACACACACACACACACACACACACACACACACACACACACACACACACACACACACACACACACACACACACACACACACACACACACACACACACACACACACACACACACACACACACACACACACACACACACACACACACACACACACACACACACACACACACACACACACACACACACACACACACACACACACACACACACACACACACACACACACACACACACACACACACACACACACACACACACACACACACACACACACACACACAAGGATAAAGAGGTCTGCAGCTGTTTGCTTTCCTTATATTCTTCTTTGTACTCTCGCTCTCTATTTATCGATCGGTCCGCGTGTCTATTTATTTATCTGTCTATCTGTCTGTCGTTCTTTCTGTCGTTTTTCTTCTATTCTTTGTGCCTATCTGTCTATCTGTCTATCTCTCTGTCTATCTGTTTATCTATCTGTGTCTCTGTCTATCTAAATTCATTCCCTTCCTTCCCTCCCTAGGCCTTTTTTTCGCTCTACCAAACAGAGTATCGCCAAGAGAAATCCCCCAATCCAAGGACCAGTAGCTTCACCCTTTCCCATCACCCACTGTGACTTACCGCAAATTTTTCACGAGTAGGCCAACTGAACAGCAATACATGGTAACTGAGTTTGGTAGAAATAAAATAAAAATTAAATGTAGATAGGTAGAGTATATAACTGTCGATTCTGTAAATAAGACAACACCCTCCTTCACTCTCAGCTAAGCAAATAAAACTCTATGTAGGCCTGTTCTTGTCCGTCTAATCTCTTCACTCTGGTAACGTGGCGGTATCGCTAAGTTGTACTCTTGCTGCCTCCTTTTTTTTTTTTAAGTTGAAGAAAATACGTAAAAATTAAGAGATTCATGAAGGCATATCTTCCCCCTCCAGTTTGTGATGTAAGTCTTAAGAAAAGCGTCTGAATATATCAAGAATAAAACAAGGGACACTTTATCTTGCCGAAGGTGCTGTCAGGCTCCATAGCACCTGTTCTTACCAATTTCCTTCAGCATATGGCAAGTTCACATTCTCCTTTGTGATATTTATAAAGAATGTGTCAATTATAAAAAGATATAAGCACTATGTAAGAGAATATGAAGATGCAATACAAAAAATAATACGCTAAGAGATGCTCTGGAGCTTCCTTTACCGACGAGATGCAGCCCGTTCTCATTTCCTCACAGCTGGGAGACACTTTATATTTTCTTCCACCGTGTGTTATACAAAGGATTGTATATCTCATTTCATGTACGGATTAAGTTTTACGAAGTGTTTTACTGTATTTTCTCATCTTAAAATGTTAATTTTGTGAAGATGAGAATCAGTTTGAAAAAAGTTAAAAACAAAAGATTCAGAATCATAATTCCATTCAAGGTGATTCTAGATTCTATCATTTTGTTGGTTGCCCCTCTCCCCGCCCTCCCTGCATTGTTGCCGAGACATCCTTGTAACATAGGAGAGGAGTCGGCAGAGAATGTTTTCGCATTTTAGTATCCTCATAGTATTTTTCTGCTCTGCTTTCGTTGCACTGACTAATTAGTTTAATTTGCCTGTTGGAAACTGCTACACCTATTCAGGGATTATGTCAGAGTCAATATCTTGGACGTCTCTCGACATACTTAAAGAACCAGCAAAGAATTATCGTTGTCAGGGTCAGTGCTGAACACCCTCACTGGAGCGCTGGAATGACAGAATAAGTGCAGACAATGCCATGCTCGATGTCATAATGCAGCTGGCGAGTCACATCATTTAATACACACGAACTGATACTTAGCGCTTCCCCTTGAGTTCACCCCTTAAGCGTTCTCCTCTATCGGCAGTGCTTATTTTTAGTTGGATATTCACTATCTTTTTGCTTAACATATCAAATAGTTAATAAGATAGTATTAAACGGGCTATGTTTGTTGTGCTCGTGCCTAACACACCTAAGATTACCAAAAGATTGACAAATTAAACAACATTACAGCCGTATTTCGGTAAATTTACCAAACTGGATCATTCATCAGATAACAGTATTTTAAAAGATACAGAAATTAACATGCTCATAGATATCTAAAAGGTTTGAAGGGGTTGGCATTTTGCAGTGACCGCAAGTATGATAATTATCAAAGAACCTACACTTCACTGGTTTTAAAATATAGTGAAGGAAAAATGCAAGTGAATGTGTGAGTCACTTTCATTTATCAAAATGTGGTTTGGAATAATTTATACTTCCTTCAGTTTCATGCACTTTATACACTTTTTTTTTTTTAAAGTAAAGTTAGCGTCACACTCGGCAGAAAACGGTTAACATGTAATCTGTTTTTGCTGTTCAAATGTCCAACAGTCAGAGGGATTCAGCTTGCATGGAGGTCTGTTGCTGCAGTGAGTACTCAGATGAGGTAAATAACAGTTTATCATTTGTTTTTAACTGTGAAATAAAAAAAAAAAAAAACATCAGAGCACGAGGTAAGTGAAATTAAAAGCATCCCACAAAAGCGACTGACGTGTTGGCCGGTTTTGTCAAGTGTGAATGCAGCTTAACACGAAGTCGCTCCATGAATACACACGGCTTCGCAACACCTTTATACAGTACTTCATCTGAGGATACGCTGAACAAACGTAATACCACCTGGATCCGTATTAATAATTATTCGTGACTTTGTGCATATAACTGCTGGTTTATTATTTTGTCTTCACAAACAGTCACCATACACTTTACAACCGGATTAAAGTGAATGCCAAAATGGAAAAAAAAAAAAAATTGCTAAAGAAATTATTTAAAACTCTCGATAAATGCGAACCATGGGAACTTCCAGGGTTGATGCATTTTTTTTTTTTTTTTTTTTTTGCTCTAAATTTTTCAGAGGTGAAAATGAAGAGATATTTTATATTCCTGGCAATTGATTTCTTATCGATAAGTACATTGAGGAAATTTAATGTTGTCACTCGGGATATTTGCTTGTCAGCTTGAAGACCACATGTAAATTTTTTCAGTAATTCCAATACCTAAAGTACACATGGAGGGTTTCCCATAAATATTTATTTAAACTATTAGCCATATGATTGTGTGCTTATGACGAAGTTTTAAGTCGAGAAGAAGTGTGAAGTCTATGCCTCCCATGAGCACATTGGTATCGTTGGATTATATCGTACAGTGTGTTTACGGACCTATAAGTCAAGCTTGAGCTGTTCATTGTGTGTTCTCTTTTCGCTAACGATTTCTAACTTTTATTACACACGCTGGACCGATAACGATATACTTGGTGGAGGGGCCGACTTTTTTTTTTCTCTCTCTCTCTCTCCCCTTAACAATGGGTCAAGGATAAATAGCACGGTCAGCCTGAACAGTTTTCATCCGATTTCCGCCAAACCTGGTGGAAGGACTGAGGGTAAAGCAGGGGATGAAGTGATACGATTTTTAGAGTAATCATCAGCAGGTCAAGGTCATATGGCAAGATCAGTAGTTTTACCCTAGAACTCAGTTTTTATTCAACTGAAACCAAACGTGCTGTTAATGTTTAACGCTAGAGAAGGATGAAAAGATTCGATTTTGAGAACAATGGCTCGAACGTCAAGGTCACAGGGAAAGTCAAAAGCTCACCTTTAGATCAACTGTAGGGCGTGGGTGTTACACTCTCTTATTTTAGACGTGATACCTGAGGAGAAGGAGACGCCTTGGACAAGTGAAAAAATGTTACACGTTATTTTCCCTCACCCCATGCCTCGGTTTGCTGTGAAAATTGTGCAAGGCAGTTTCGGTGAAGCTCCTGTAAAAGCTCGTGTTGTCAACAGGATAATAACTTTTTTAATAGAAAATTTTTAAACTTAGAACATAAGGTTTTTCTTGTCGTAAACACTGCAGACATCAGAGCCAAGGAGACAGAGCCTTAATTGTTTACGTCCTCTTGGTCTCCTGATTTTGCTGCTCTGATTCTACTGTGAAATATGCTTTTATCATTTTAGAAATTAATCAAGTGTGTACCTACTAAGGGCAGGGGAGGGGGGGTCGAGCACTGTGGTAAGAGTTGAGATGTGATGTCGTCCACACCAGCAGTTGAGTGTTTAAGCCTTTGATCCAGCTGACATTATTTATATTATTCTCACTACTTCCAAACTGTTCAGTTATGTATAGGCCTCTGGTACTGAAGAGACCACTGAAATCGGCATCTACTTTCTCAAGTTCGAAAAGTCTCAGAAAGTAGTAAAAATAAGGTACAGTGGAAGAAAACATGTCTTCGGTTTCAAGTGGTTTAGGCTTCAGATTACTACACACTGACTGACAAACAAATGGTTTCCCATAACCCAAGAAACCATTTACTGCCTAAGATTGTAGTAAATGGAAGCCTGGTGGTCTAGTGAGGTAAGACACCAACCAGATGTGGCCGATAAAGGTTTACATCCGAGGGATGGTTTGGCTTTAATGTTCACATAGTACCACTCGAGGAAACTCTTAGTCATCACTGTCTATTTTATGGGCTGAGTAGCTTAGCCTGGGGTTCCTGCGCTCCTGGTGGGGCAAAAAAGGATTGGGTAGTGATAAGGGTTTTACCATGTCAAGTTAGGCGAAGTATTTAAGAACTCTTTAAACGGAGTTTATGATTAAATTTCAAGTTGTAAATATCTGTCTTTTACCTCTTTGACACTGAGACTTTTCTCGACTGAAGAAAACCATTTGCTGTCAGCCTGAATAGACTCAAAGTTGTGCCGGCAGCAGAGAAACGGTGACTTGAGGTTTCCGAAGTCTCTGAGCATTACGATTTCTCATAACAAAAAATTTTAGTGTAATCATGAACAAAACACTTGTAGCGAAAAGGTTGATGCTTGAATAACTGGAAATAATAACAAAGGTAGCAGTGTCACCACCGAAATCAGACGGTGTCTTTGCATTAGCTGATTTAAAATTCCGATGTATCTGTGCAGGATGGGATCAGTGTCTTCCGAAATGTTTTTTGTAGCGAGTGACATCTTGGGAGGGTTTGTACGCATGATTTCACTTGCCTCAGTTTAGTTCCCATCACAGGGTTTGTTTTGCCATAAGGGAATTAGTTGTTAGTTATACACGTGATTACAGTTTTACAGCTTTGGAAGACAGTGGGTACTTTTCCTGTTCAACGCGTTAGTGATATAGTATATATAAGCTCTGGTTGCACTGTGTATGAGTCCGGTCTCTGACACTTAATTCCATGTAATAATCGAATCATGAGACCGAGTTCGTTGTCCATGACCCTGTCGCGAAACTCTTCACTCCCGGATATCAGCCACGTCAGAGCCAGAATGTGGGGACCTTGAGACTGAAGGGGTTAAGCTGCCGTCACGCAATCCGAAGCCATCCACACGAGGGACGAAAATATTTATTAATAATCTTGCAGAAGCCCATACGATTTTATTTGGCTGAGGAGAGAAATTTCTAACATCACTAGGAGGGCCGTCTACTAGGCTTAATAAGATGCCCTGAACGTGAGCTGAAGCCAAGTGAAAGAAACGTCCTCAGGCTGAAGGAATTGCAGGAACTGACATTTATTTATTCTCTCTCTCTCTCTCTCTCTCTCTCTCTCTCTCTCTCTCTCTCTCTCTGTAGCATATTCCCTTTAGTGTTTATTTCTGTCCTTCCCAGCAGCGGTTATTTATTTTCCCCGCCGCAGTATTGTTGTAGCAGATCAATGTTGTGAGGTCGAGGTTGCTGTACCGGGTGATTGTGTGGTTGGCCGGATGTGCTACGGTGTTTGACAGGGTGGTAGTGTGGTGTGACGGTGCTTGTGGTGTGTATTTGTATTGTGGTAGACAGTGTGAGGCCACCGCTATGCCATTGTAATACTCTATTGTTTTGAGGTGTGGTACAGGGGGGTGGTGTGGTGATGGTGGTGGTGGTGTAGTAGATGTGATGGCGATTATGTGGTGATGATGTTGGTGGCCTGTGCGGTAGTTATGGTGGTTACAGTGATGTGATAATGACTGAATTGCTGACGAATAAGGTTGTGTGGTATGGATAGGTAGTGGTGGTGGTACTGAGGTAATGATGATGGTAAGGTGTGGTGGATGTAGTGTGGTGGTCTGTTATTTTTGTGTCGGATCAGTGTTGTGAGGCCAGCACTCTACCAGGTAATAATCCAAGAAAATGTGTGCTTTTGGGGTGATTGTGGTAGTGGTGGTGGTGTGGTTGGTACTGATATGATGGTGGTGTGTTACATGGGTGATTGCGGTAGTTCTGGTGGATGTGGTGGGTGGATGTGATGGTTGCTCGGTGTGGTAGTGGTGGTAGGGGTTGTCATGGTGATGGTGGTTTGGTGTGAAATCAGTGTTGTGAGGCTACTCCCATACCAGCGCAATACTCAGTGGTTTGGTGTGTGCTGCAGGGGTGTGTGGTACTGGTGGTATGATGTGAATGGTATGATGGTTGTAGAAGAGACGTGGTGGTATAGTAGGTGTGGTAGCAGATATAGTAGTGGTTTGGTAGTTGCAGTGCTGTGGTGTGATGGTGGTGGTGGTCAGGTTGTGTGGTATTATATATGTGGTGGTGGTGATGGTGGTGGTGGTTGTGGTGCGGTAAATATGAAGCCACCATTATATCAGGGTTATTTGTCGATGGCCTAGTGTGGCGTGTTTTGGTAGTGGTGGTGAATGTGGTGGTGGTTGTGGTGGTGGCTTGGGTTGATGGAATGGTACTGGTGTTGTGGTGTTGGTGATGATGCTGTGGTTGATGTGGTGGTAGTATAAATGTGATACTGGTTCAGGGTGTGGTAGATGTGGTGGTAGTCGGTGTGGTAATGGTAATGGTAATGGTGGTATTGACAGAGGGTGAGGAGGTAATGGCTATGACGAGACATGATAACGATGCGACGGTGAAGTGAATGTGGTAATGACGGTGACAGTAGTATGGCAATGATAATCTTTTATTTATTTCTTTATGCAATGGTTAGGATGACGGCAGTGTTAGTGTGGTAGGTGGAGGAGGGAGGAAAAGTAGTAAGCAAGAGACAGGGGAGAAAATAATGGGGGAAGGCAGGTCCATAGGAGAACACTACCCTTACTTGGAATCAGAAGGAAAAATACAAATAGATGTGCAGATTTTTAGATATTAATGTTGTTAGAGAAATAAATTTGTCCGTCTGTCTTTCTTTTTCTCTATGTACTTTGCACAGGTGGGGGATGCAATATTTTAATTGTCCCTGTGAGATACAACCATGGAAGTGGAGGGGGCCTGACTGATAACTAGCTCTGAACATCACTCCCAGGCGGAGACTTAACCACAATTACCGAAAGTCCGGACTAAGACTGTTATACATACGTATCTCTCATACACATCTACAATCTATTCCCTGGGAAGGGGAGAAAGAGAATAATGTCCACATTATCCCTACGCGTCGTTAGGGCGATTGAAAGTGGCAAGATAAATTATGTAACTTCTGAAAGAAAACTGTATGTAACAGCCAAGTGAAATGAAGCTGAAGAGAAAGGGAGAAGAGATGTCTGGATATGTAAACGGGGGGAGGGAGACTGAAGTGCATAAAAGAGAAATGAAGGGGGTAACCGTACTAATAAGAGACGAGCTGAGGAACTGTGTGTATGAGCGTAAAGATGTAAGGGTAAGACTGATGTGGGTTGAGATGGAAGTAGATAATGAGAGGTGCAGTGATAGTAGGTGCGTATGTACGGTGTAACGAGTGCTGAAGAACGAAACGAATGTGGGTAGGAGCTGAGGAGGGGTGGGATGTTTTGAGGAAAGGGAATAAGTACTTGTAATGAAGGATTGGATTGTAAGGGTAACGAGGTACTAGAAAGAGCAGTAGATGAACAAGCAGCGCCTGAAGTGAATGATAATGAGGAAACTGCTAACAAAGATGTGTTGGAAGAGAAGGTTGGTGATCGAAAACTCGTGGATTAAGAAAAATTGGGTCCATAAGTATACATGGGTGACAGGGTTGCCAAGGTCGCGGTTTTCCCGCTAAATTGGGCTGGTTTTGAAGCTCTTCCGCGGGCAAATTTTACCGGTCGCGGGTTGCGGTTTTTTGGGCTGGTTTGAAAACTGTCGCGGTTTTTTGGGCTAGTTTGGAGTTAAACCACATCACGACAAAATACTGAGAGAGAGAGAGAGAGAGAGAGAGAGAGAGAGAGTTGTTTAAACATACAGCGGAGAGAGAGCCTCTAATACTCCCATAGGGACCAGTTCTGGATAACTATATAACCATACAGATTATTGCGGAGAGAGGGACTTCCAAGAATTAGACAGTTTTGTTTTATGCCTGCTATCGTTGCCAGCAAGCAATGCCGCAGTAGTATAGAGGGTTTTCTTTCAATATGATTTAGTGAAAAGTAAATTAAGAAACAGACTGCAGCATGAAACAGTTGAAAACACTCTTCATTGTCAGAGCATAATTATATGCAAAGACATGTAATGATTTCACATCAAACAAAATGATGTTAGCAAATTTCACATATGATGTACACAACAAAGAACACAATGATGATGATCATGAATTATTCATATAAAACACTAATTTCGCATAATAATAGGATTTTAAAAATAATTATTGGTGTTGGGCTACTTTTGGGCTGGTTTTCAGTTGGGTTTCCGCGGGTAGAGCAGGGTGCGACTTGGCAACCCTGGTGACTGGGGTGGTTAGACAACAGGCGTGCTCTGTGTGTGTGTGTGTGTGTGTGTGTGTGTGTGTGTGTGTGTGGACAGGCGAGTGAAGGAAAGATTAATTAATATAAATCCTACTTGACGGGGGCAGCAGAAGGGACCTCAAACCACACCTTGGCTGAGGCAGGGGTGAAAAATGTGTTATGGTATTGGCTGAAGAAGGAAGGACGTGTGTGGAACAATGGTTAAGGTCAGTGAACTTTCTAATGAGGTTTATATGGTGAGATATCGATAAAGAAGAAGAGAACAAGAGTGTAAGTGAGAGATTGGACGAACAATGGAAGAGAGTTCAAGGAAGTTGTACTAAAGAGAGCTGGGGAAGTGTGTGGTGTAAGGAGGGTAAGTGGGAGGCAAATGAGAAAGGGTAGTGATTGAAGGAATGCAATCAGGTAGCTGCTGAGAGAGAGAGAGAGAAGGGAGGGGGTAATTGTATGAGCAGCATATGCAAGGAGGGAGTGCACGAGAATGATTAAAGCATAAAAGTTAATGACAAAAGAAAGTTACTTGAGTTGAAAAGGAAAACAAATGAAAGTTAGATTGAAAAGAATATCAATGAACATTAGGAAGAGCAAGATGCTTTATTGGAATGAAGTAAATATAGTGATGTGGAATGAATGAGAGAGCAAGCGAGTGAATTTATACGAGTATCGAATGGAGAAGCACGTAACATATTCTGACGGATTGAAAAGGAATTTTTCTGAATACTCTGAAAATCATTTGAATACTCTGTGGCAGTGGTGGAAACCTTGGTTGGTGCAGCTACATAGTGGCTGGTTCAGTGGTTGTGTGATGTAGGAAGAGAGGGGGCAGAGAAAGCATTACAGGTATTTAAGTGTAGGTTATGGACAGGATGGGCTTGCAGGGGAGTAGTCCATGAAAGTAGGGGATGCAGGTGTGGAGTGATTAATTTTTTATACTTCTCAGTGTGTTTGGTTCAAAGTGAGGTACCCTAAGACTGGCAGAGTGTGTTCTTCGTGTCCCTGCATTAAGACAGAGGGACAAGAGGGAATGTAGTAGTTTTAGAGAGGTGTAAGCCTATTGGGCATTACAGGCAAGTGACTGGGAAAAAAACAACGTGCAGAACGCCTTGTGAGGGAAAACAGTGAGGTTTTAGGTGTGCGAGTGTTGTGTGTGGAGGGAAGTGGATGAGGGTGTGAGTGTGGATGTGG
The DNA here is from genome assembly GCF_032717465.1 of Coenobita brevimanus. Taxonomy (NCBI): domain Eukaryota; kingdom Metazoa; phylum Arthropoda; class Malacostraca; order Decapoda; family Coenobitidae; genus Coenobita; species Coenobita brevimanus. The sequence goes on along the minus strand of NC_137045.1, from coordinate 18,324,355 downwards.
ATGTAAATTAGGGTGTGTGCGTATGGGCGTGGCTGTGGATGTGGATGTGGTTGTAGGTTTCGATGTTCGTGTTTGTTTATTTGCGCGCGCGCGCGTATGTGTGTGTGTGTGTGTGTGTGTGTGTGTGTGTGTGTGTGTGTGTGTGTGTGTGTGTGTGTGTGTGTGTGTGTGTGTGTGTGGATCAGGTGTTTGCTTTGAGAAACGTATGAAACTTATAAAAAGAAGACAGAAGAGGTGGGGGGGGGACGTGTGTAGCTTTTATGGAGAAAACATGTAACAAGAGTCGAGAGACGCACTGTATCAGAAAGATATAGATGACATGGGTGGGAGGAAACTTTTGTGTGCGGTGAAGCGGTGAAGAGTTTTTTATCAGAGGAGTAGGACATGTGTGTGAGTGGGAAGAGAGAGAGGTGATTGGGGTGAGGTGAAGGCAGGATTGCGTCAGAGGTGAATGACGTCTGCGTGGCTCTTCAGTCTATTTATGAACGAGTTGATGAGAGAGGCATGTATAAGGGTATTAGGGTCAGGGGTGAGATTAGGGGATGCGGGAAGAGAGGGAGACTGAGAATTATGTATTGGAGTGAGGGGCAAGTTTAGGAGAGGCTGGAAGAGAGGGAGATTGGGGAAAAAAACAGTTATTGTTCATTATTGATAGTTTTGTTCGCTGGCACAGAAATCGAAATTCGCCCATTTGTAACCGAGAGTGGAAGAGTCTGTGGTGGAGGATACTGAGAGTGAATCCAAGAAAAAGCAATGTAATGAGATACTGGTGGGTGGCAGAGCGCAACAATACTTACGAGTCTACATGGGGGAGGTTAGGAGACAATGTACAGTTTTAGGACACGGCAGCAGATGAAATTCAGAGACCGAAGTAAGCTATAGGACTTGAGAAGAGGCATATATATTAGGGATATTAAGGAATGTGTGCAAGGAAAGCCTGGTATTTATTGCAAGAGCCTAAGAGATGTTGCCTAATGTGGATTGTGATGATTTGGCAGAGTGAGAAATTATACGGAGTGATAGATTGAGTGGAACAGACGTGGATTTATAAATACAGCAGACAAGGGTGTGTTAAAGTGAAATGGAGAGAATGCGTGATGATTGATAAAGAAGAAGCTCAGATCAAAAGTGGAGGGAGTGAGAGAAGGGGATATCAATGCGAAGGTGGAGAGATAGTGTGAATGAGACTTTGAATCAGAGAAAAATGAGCATAGTCGAATGAGAAGCGTGAAGTGAAGTGGTTTATGGAAGGGCGAGTCCCTGTCACTGTTTTACAGCAGGCAACAATTGAAGCGACCGGATTAAACCGCACAGTGATCAGTGGATGACTAAAACATGCCTTAGAGTAGATCATTATAAAACACAACTGACAGAATGAATGAGTTTGCTTTCGGGAGCCTTTCCTAGTATAGGGGGTTAACCGTAAGCATGTATAACAATGTATAATAATCTGCTTGTCTGTTTGTCGCTGACTGTCTCTGCCTATCTATATATATCTGTCTGTCTTTCTGGTTCTCTGTTAGATGAGAGCGCTGAGGTGTTAAAGGTAAAAGAATATTTAGATTCACGCCTGTCACATGAGCGAAGTCAAGAAGGAAGATCCAGCTTTTGCCATATTCCAGACTTCCCCAGCAACATGACCCGCTACAGTCGAGTTACAAGCAGGTTCCCAATAACTGCAGTGCTGGCTGAACGGAGGCAAGGGCCATAGTGAAGGAGAGGGTAGGGGTAAATAAACGTATGGTAGTGACGTTAGTGATGATGGAAGAAGTAAAGGTATGGTTTTGATTATTGTAGTAAAGAGTGGTGGCGGCAAAAGTGACTTGGTAGTACAGTAATTATGTGCTTGTACAGTACATCTCCGTAATGATATAAATGGATGAAGTGCATTAGGTACCTACAAATATAAATGTAACCGTGGAAGCAGACACACTCATAAGCAGTCTACGTGTAAACCAGTATTGTAAAGTATTAACATTTTTGCACCACGATATCGTATTATGCTAGTTTATTCTTACATCCTCCATTTTTTTTTTTTTAGTACTTTGGAATGATGTCTAGCACTGGATGAGTTCCCGTTCAGTCCGAGGACGCCCTTTTTATTTAATTTTTGCAACCACCAGACAGTTTTAATCAACATAGGACAAGTCTCCAGTAGTGAACGGGTTAATGAAGGTTAAATATCTAATTCTACAATTTGAAGTATCTCCACGTCTGAAAAATAAATTGTTTGGTGGCAGTAATAATGGAATACAAAACACGTAATGGGGGTGAAAAAGTTAATGATGTTTATATGTAGTCTTTCCAGTTCGAAAAGTCATCTCTAAACTAACTAAAATTGTCTGGCACTAGGAAGAACACAAAGTACGTAATCTGGCTGACGGGAATAATAGCTTATTAATTCTCACCAAAACAAACACCTTTCCCTGTTTCCTCCATTCTCGTCTGCTGGCGTTAAGTGCATAGGTAAGATTATATTATTTAGTCTGAGGACGCCATTTTTACTTTGTTCTCGCTATTTTCAGAGGACTTGACTGAAATCTAGGAATGAAGCCTCTCCAAACGTAAACAAACTCGTCCAATAATAGCGTGGATAAAATGTAATATTACGTCCTGGGCTTGAAGGGACAAGAATTACGACTACTCAAAGGACAGTACAGCCGATAAACCTGTGGTATATAAACTTCTGGGTACACATTTTGTTTGATTTACATTATTGTTGATTTTCTTGTCTAGTTTGTCAGTGGCACAAAGTTAGACTGTTTGAACACGCTCCTTGTCACATACCTCTTGTTGTGAGCGAATAGGGAACTCATTGTAACCCGAAAAGAGAAAGACAAAATGAAAGAAAACAATGAATAAATAAATTAATGAATAGCAATTAAAGCCACACACGCCACTAAGCACCATCCCCTGTGGCACTGAATAATCGCGTTAATTTATCTACGGCTCGACGGTCAACACTTAAAGAGAAATCAGATGTCATGAATCATCGCTTTTAGCTCATCTCTCACCCACCTCCTCCCTAAATGACCATTACTTGCACATCCACACACCCTCCCCTACCCCTAGTGCGTCCCATAGAGCTGCGAGACAAAGGCCAGTATTATTATGGATTAAAGAGCCGCACTAACACTTCAGCTTGTGCCGGCGATGATTGATGAGAGTAAATGCAATCCTTTTCTTTTTTTACTTCAGTATCTTTCCCTTCCAGTTTGAATCTGATTATAGAGCATTGCTGTTCTCCTGTGTGTTATTCATGAGAATCTTGTTTAGTCAGTATCAAAGAATAAGTAACGATAATACTATGTTAATAAACGTTCTGTGTGTATCTATCTGTCCACGTTTGACTCCCTCGGATTTCGACGTGCATACATCAAAATATGCGGAACGACGAGCTGACAACGATGGTGTAAATTATAACTGCGTGCGGTCTTTACGCGCAAGCCACGCTCACCTTTGTGCCCAATTTTTCGCCAGACATTGGGGCCCCCGCTGGTTGGAATGAGCTGCAATTTTGCATGGGCATGCTCGGTATGTTAGAGCAGGTCCATGTCAGGTATGCGCTTGTAACAAATATCAAAGTGTAACATGTACAGGAAAGCGATAATGAAGAGAGGTAGGCGGATCAGGAGAGGAGGGAAAGATGAACAAACCATGAGATCTTTGGCGCTGGAAACACGCAGCGGCGGCAGAGTGGGGTGAGGTAGAGACAAAGTAGGTAGGGGGTAGTTGGGGAGGTAGAGACAGAAGGGGGTAGAGGAGGCAGAGATGGAGCAGTGTAGGGGAGGTAGCTAGAGACAGGAGGGGTGTAGGGGAGGTAGAGACGGGGTTGAAGCGTCCCATACACCCACTTTCTCGTCCCCTCATAACGGAACCACTGGCAGAGGGGAAAAAATTCTGTCGCCGTCTACCTGTGTAAGTGGCCGTGTTTTTGTCGCTGTGGTGTACTGTGAGTGATGTAACGGTGTGCTGGGGGACTGACTCTCTTCAACTGACACTACCACACCACACTACTTCCAGGCTATTGTACCTAACCTAAGTCTAACCTAATCTAACTGCACCTAACCATACCTAACTCTATAACTGACGCTCCCACACCACACAGCCACAGTTTCCAAGTTATAGCATAGCCCTTACTAACCTAACCTACTATACTTAAATCAGCCTAACCTATTCCAACGTAACTCAGAATTAACTTAACCTAACCTAATGTAGTCTAATCTAATCCAACCTTGCTCAACCTAAGCCCTTTATATATACAAGTAATTTCTTCTTTCACTGCAATGACAACGGTGTAGTGGTATTAGGCTGGCTGCAACTGACATTACCACACCACACTACTTCCAGGCTTCTAACACCATCCTTACACATAAAAACAGTTAAGGCTCGATTATCAAAACTGAGTGTGTGAAGATGTAAACAAGCACCTGATATTTGACAGTCACTTATGGAACACTGATTAGATAGAGTCATACTGCATCCAACATTGCATAGCGTGGCCAGCAACGGTACAGAAAGGTCAGACATGTCCTATCACCATCACGTGCTTTAGAAATTATCGTCATTTATCAGCAGCTTGTCTTCAGGTTTACGCTATCAGTTTTAACGACTAGCACTTGTACAGATTGCCCGTAAATCATTACAGATTGGCCCTTAACCCTTTTACTGCGACGACATGTAGTTGACTCCCCCGCACACATGTCCTCTGCAACCCACGCCACAGTAACACTGCCAGACTACACCTCGACCCTTAAACATTAAAGTGATTCATCTTTTTGACATGATGACTTATATAGTTTGTCTAACTCATGCTGTCTCTCCATTATTTCATTCAGCTTATAAAACATTTCGAACTGGAGGGGTTAAATAAAGCTTTCGTCAACCCGTGAATTGTGAGATACCTTTCTAAAGTTGTAAAAAAAAAATCGTCTGATGATGGCCTGCGTAATGTCAGCTGTGATGTATAGTGGGTTAATACTTAACTGCATCCATGGCTGTGCAAAGGACGTTTATGGAAAGTTTTCCAGAGGGGATGTGGCAGACCAAAATAACTTGTGTATTTCTGTGTTGGTGTTGGTCGAGTTGCAGATCAAGGGGTTAGGAATCTGTGTAGGTTTGCTGGATGTAGGGTAATGTATGATGATAATGTGAAGTCACTACGTCATTAAATTATAATAAATTAGTTTTAACACAACTTCATTGTAATATTGCATATGAATGTGCAGTCCTTTACAGTCCCATTACACGACCAGACCTTCTGCTCGGAGGAAATGTGATAGACAGAATTTTCCATGTTGACGAAAAGTGATACATGTGCAAAACGAAGTCCGCGTGTCATCGACAGGACCGACTGGGTACGAACATATGGAGGAATATGAAAGGACATGCAACCAGCACCCGCTTTAAAATGTTCGCCACGGACTGATCTCGAACTTTAAACGCGGGGAACATGTAGATCGCGAGAAGACCATAGTGAGAAGAAATATATATATATATATATATATATATATATATATATATATATATATATATATATATATATATATATATATATTCAGCAACCGCTCCCCCTACTCCATTGATATATACCATTTATTAACTGAAACAAATGAGTGATACAGGAGTAAGAGGTCAGTTACCCATCGGACATTACTCTCTCACTAATCACGAAGTCAAAGAGAGAATGCGAGCCAATAACCAATAATCCGGTTGTCTGTTGTGTTCATTATTGTATCTGCTGATGAGTTGAATATTTTGAAACATGTCACGCTGATTGGACACTTTCAGGTAAATGGCCTGTCTTCTCACTCATACAGCTCGTGTCATAATTGAAAGCATTAAGTCTGATTTGAGGCGGTTTACGAAATAGCTTTCCTGATCGTGTTATTGGGGTTGGCATTTCATGTGTGTGTGTGTTCATGGGACGTCAGAAGTTTTGGCGAAATACTGGAGTGCGTGGGAGATGAGACGACATATGAAAAAGTAGGAGGACAGAGATAACCCCATCTTTACTATTGCTTATTTTCATCTAATTCTAGCAACCCCCAGTCGATTTTATTCAACTCAGGAAGACCTCTGTACTGTGAGAGGTTAATGAAGGCTGTATCTAACCCCTCCCCTTCGACCTGAGCTAAATAGAATCATCTGGAAGTAAAAAAAATAGATAAATAAATAAAATGCGTTATCAAAGTGAAGGGTTAAATAAAACAATATGGTAAGTGGCAGAGGAATGATCTGCTGAGTGTAAGACTGCGATACCAAACCCAATGGAGACGGAGCCCGGTGACGCATTTTGTTGGATTTTGCTGTCTCCCGACGACCTTACCACACTTACGAAGGACCTCTTGTACTGAAGGGGTTACTGAATGCTGTACCTAACACCTCCAGTAAAAAAAAAAAAAAAAAAAAAAAAAACTATAAGATGAACAAAATCATTTAAAGATGAAAGAAAAGCATTCGGGAGCCGAATGCAGATTGCCCTCCAGAATATGCTGTTGGCTAAGTCCAAGGTTTTGGCCACATCTTGATACCCTGAAGGTTTCATGTTGATATCTCAAGCCGTTAATGAGATACAGTGGAGCTGAAGGCGGGCGATAAAAATAATTTGACCTTTGGCAACCATTTTGGTGACCTTGACCTTGACCCCGAGTGCCCATTTTCGAACTCGGCCAAGATTTTAGCCATATCTTGATACCATGGAGGCTTCATGTTGATAGCTCAAGCCGTTCATGAGATATAAATGGGAACACACACACACACACACACACACACACACACACACACAGGAAAGCAAAAACATTATCGCTTCGCCTCTTAAGGTGGACGATAATAACAAGGGTAAAACAGAAAAGTAGTTTCATTGGAGTGCGAGGTTATTATAACATTATTTTTTTTTTACACAAGACCCATCGATATATTAAAAACTGCCGCTAATGCCATCCCATCAGTCCATTGTGAGATAACCCCAACCTACCACAATACAGACAGTTTGGTATTGATGTCTAAGTGGTAGCATGTGAGGGTGTTTAGTGCCATCTGTGTACGAGGGAAAACTGTTGTGCCTCAGGGAATAAACTACCTAGTGTATGGTCAGTATCGGATACAACAGAAAAATACAATAAGAGCATGTAGAGAAGGCAAGATTATGGAAGAGAAAGAGGGGTGATTTTTTTTTTCCCCCCTCCGTACATACCTCTTCCAGCCAACTCGATCTCCTGTCTATATCCCTAACCTCAACTTCTACGTGTTCTTTTGTCGTACATTAATTTACCATATTCTTATTTACATTTTTTGTCTACCACGCCTCCTACTACCTACGGACTTGCTCACATATACCCGTCTCACCACCCTTTCTTCATTCATTCATTTCATTATAATATTCCATCTTAGCACACTCTCTCCCATCCTAATATCAGCATAATTCTTTACTCCTCCTCTGTCGCGAATCACGTTATTTCACTTTTAATCCATACTACGCATTCCTCACACATTTCTCAACAGTCCCTCTTCCACTGCTCTTACCTTTGGCCTGTCACACTCACGCCATATCAGAGGCTCTCTCCCAGAGGTTAGCGTGGGCACTAAACACACCTTCATATTGTCCCTTTGCTGCCTCCACAGTACAGCTCTCTTTGGTGCCAAGGATCTCATAGCACCAGCCACTTTTCATTCCCGAGCCACTTTACTTTTCACTTTCTTTGTTAAGTTACCTCACTTTTCTCTTGGTGTACCGAGGTATTGGAAGTCATTCGCCAGTATACAGGACGTCTCTCTTCTCGCTCATCAACCATCACCTTATTCTTATCTGTGTTTTCTTCAAAGCACGCTGTCTCTGACATTCATTTAACACTACACCAGTGTTCAAAGCTGCTGGTCGCTGTTGGCAAACAATACATCATATGCATACAGTCAAATTTAAGTGCTCCAATCTTCATCATAATTTCCCTTATAACTCCATTCGCATATGCACTAGCAATTCCCAAAATAAACAGGCATCGAGTCCCATATTACCCCTAGCCACGTGTACGGGGCCGAGGCTCAGCTGTCATAACCCAGGCCATTATGAATAAACGACCAGCATACAGTACGTCGCTGGTGGCATTACATGATGGTAAAGCCTCCAGCAACAACCTGAGATTCCAGACTGGTGATCGCACACCACCTGACGTTCATCCCGATTAACGTCTGAGACCACAATACCTGGCCTGTGATAGATTAATAATAATAATAATATGATAATAATAATATAATAATAATAGTCTGAGTCTTTCATAAGCACTGCCATAGTCGAGTCAATACATATTTTCGTAAATAAAAGCGTATAAAGTGAAAACATTTATGATTAAAATTGTAGCTAAATTACGAGTAGCCTACGCAGATACACTAGCTTGATGAAATACCTGATGGGTGTAGGAGGCAACTGTGCGAGGCGTTTTCCCGTAATGAGAGGCAATATTCACGCCCCAGTGGTGTGGTGTGTGGAGGCGGGGCAGCGGCAGGGGTGTAATGGAGGTATTCAAAAAGGTTTATAGTCAGTTTTGACGATAAACAGGTATCCATAGAGTTTGAAGATAATCGTGAACCATTTCGTTTTCTCTTATTTTTTACGATATAATTCACTTTTGATCAGCCATAAAGTGTTTAGTGATAGTATGAATTATGACAAAATAAGGTAACTTGAGCTCAGTGATATTTATGAATTTGTTACCTAGTTCGCCCTGACAAACACTTACCCATTAGTAATTATACATTCAGGGAGTATACAGGATATTGTGTAAGTGTATACGCAGACCGACAAGGCGATCAGTGCAAGCCTGAGTGTAGAAGCTGATGCACAATAGGAAAACGCACAATTGTTTTCCTGAATGTAAGTTTGTGTTGACATAGCTAATGAGTTAATATTGTGCAGAGTTTGCGGGGGCCTGGGGCGTGATAGCTGGAACGTTAATATCATGTCTGGACCAGTGGGCAGGTAGTTACATTAATTTCTGTGACTTTTGCTTATTAAAATGATGTGCGAGGAATGGGCGTGAAGGGCAGAGGGGTGAGGGAAGATAATGCACAGTCACAGGTGAATCTGTTGTTTCAGGACGGTTCTTTACCTCCCTCTCTCACTCCCTCATTCACTCATTCACTCACTCACATACTCACCCAACCACTCACTCACTCACACCCATTCACAGACTGACTCATTAACTCACCCACTCACTCTCCAGTTAATCACTCTCCAATCACTCGCTTTCCACTCACTCACTCACTCACTTGTCGCCGCATAATTTAATTGAGAGGGTGGAGATGTATGGAAGCCCTCAATTTCTGACTGTCATTTACAGAACAGTCGTTAGCATTAAATGTAGTTAACCACGTACCAGTACAGTAGATATGATGAGCAAAATTCGAGTCTTCAATCCCCAAACGATCATATTTCTAGTCCATGTTCACCATCTGTATTACCAGAATCACAGGAAACCGCATTATCTAGACTTTTTTTTTTCTCTTGATGATACCTGGTCAATGGCGTTGGCTAGAATGAACCACCAGAGTTATCCCTACCATGAGAGGGTTGAGGTGTCAGTATTAACCCTCATTCCCTATCCTTTACTCTCAGTTAAATAATTTTGCCTGATGTAAAGTGTAGTAACATACTGAAAAAAACGCCACCATGAGACATAACAACGACACAGTATACCAAACCGCTTAATTAGTGATACAGGAAGACCTTGATATTAGGCACTGACACTGGTACGAATCCATGTGAAGAAATACAGGCTGCAAGTGGGGGGGGGGGGAATGAAAGTGGATCTCGGGCCAGACATCAAAAGCAACCCTTTCCAAATGCGAATCTTTCATGTTTTTCTTGCTCCTCCTCCTCCTCCTATTATTATTATTATTATTATTATTATTATTATTATTATTACTACAACTACTACTACTACTACTACTATCATCATCATCATCATCATCATCATTCCTACTATTGCCGCCTTAAGCATCTTTTTAACACAGTCATCTTTCCTGATCCACAGCTTGGTGTCCGTGTCTGTTTAATGTCTCACGCTGCATCTTGTGAGGGGTGCCCGTGAAAATAAAGCTCACACAAAACCGACAAAAGGGTCTGCAGGCGTTTATGTACCTACTCACTAACGACACCTTTACTCTGCTATATCATCCTCCCTCATGTTATACTACCCCCGTTCACTAGACACACACACACACACACACACACACACACACACACACACACACACACACACACACACACACACACACACACACACACACACACACACACACACACACACACACACACACACACACACACACACACACACACACACACACACACACACACACACACACACACACACACACACACACTTTTATCCCTAAACATATTCATTCTTTTTTTATCATCCTACTCAGTAATGACGCTTCCCATGACTCACTCCCCTCACATATACTTATATATCTTCATCCATTCCACTTTCATCCTTGGTCTGCCGTTCTTTCCTCAACCAGCCATCCACTCTCACCCTCTTAGTTCATCCATCACTCTTCTTCCTCTTACAAATCTGCCATCCAGCAACCTCTCACCCTTAAATCACATTATTTCTCTACCTCTTTGTTCTCGGCCTACCTATTCATCGCCATACACCCCCTTCTTTAACACTTAATTCATCCTTCACTTATCACTTCTCAGCACTTATCACCCTGCAGTCACTTATCCCTCCTCCATCTTCTTCGTAGCTCACCTTTTCGTCATCCTGTCACCCCACTCTCATATATTCTCTTAGTTTATTCCTCTCTCTCATAATTACAGTCTTTATATAGCTACCCGGTATCATCTGTAGTAACGTACCTTCCTTATAGCTACCATCCATACAGCTGTCATCCATACACCTACCATCCATAAGCTGCCATCCATATAGCTACCATCCATACAGCTACCATCCATACACCCACCATCCATACACCTACCATCCATACAGCTACCATCCAAAGAGCAACCATTCATATATCTACCCTCCCACCGCCTCACACCGAGCTAAACAAATGCCACCTTCGTCCTCCCTCCATTTGTCTTACTCGCGTGAAAGTATGCCGAGGCCAACACGATGGTCAGCACTGAGCCATCCCAAATACTCCTCTAACCGTGCCGTAAGTTGCCATGGGTTTCTGCTGGTTTGCACTGCTTTTAAAACATTTCACTGTAAAGTATATTCACATGGATAAAACTCTTTCGGCAATTTCCAGGAATGAAGCTGTTATCCGCCACTATTTAAAGCACCAGTGTTTTGCCAGTGTATTATGCAATGGAACAATAGCACGTGCAGTAATTTTTTTTTCGTTCACTTGTCATGCAATAACAACAGTGATCATGCAGTGAGAACATAGAAACGTTCCTGTTGATCAATGAAATTAAATGTTTCTTTCCAAACTTCTGGGCTAAATCCCATCTAAAATATCACTTGTAATACGTGGCTCCTGATTTATACAGTGAGTGCGTCTTTGTCATCTTCGGAAATGGGCTACAAATTATCTTAGATGCTGAAGGGGTTGCATGATGTCCCGAGTAAACTGATGATACGGAAACCCCTGGTACCGTGCGACAGGGCGAGAGGAGTAATTGGGGTCGCCCATTGTCGTCATCATTAGTTTTAACAATCACCCAGTCATCCCGGTCCCTTTGTTTGTGGCTGAGTTGGTCGTGATTGTCGATGGAATGGCAGTAAAAGGATGGACGTATGTGTTGTCTAAGCCTGTAGCAATAATTAATGGACAGAGGTTCACATACAGCATTGTCCCGTCGTAATTGTGAAGTGGTTTTGCAGGAAGGACAAAGAGAGCATCGAGATTAATTCCTAATATAAAATAAAAATAAGATTAATTAATAAAAAAAAATAGACACAACGAATACCCAGTCCTGCTATTATTTTTAAATGATGGACAATTGAAGGAGAGAGCAGAATCTTTCCATATCCCTCGTTCTTCCTTGAAAAACGAATCCTAGTTACTACACGGGATTGATCATAAGCATTGTTAGTGAATTCGAATCATGATCAGTTCGTTTATACTGAGAACATGAACTTGCTCGCTGACTGAGACTGAACTGTGAGCCAAGAAACCCAACTGGAGAATCAAGCTTACACCAGAAATTATTATTTTTTTTCTCTACCTCAAAATTTCCGACTGTCAACGGATCATTTATTACGACTGATAAGCAGATGCGGTTGTGTCGGCCCCTTTCCTTCCCTTGTATTAATCCCTTAAATCTGGTAACGTATTTTTCGTTACTTTTTCGACTTACAGATTATTTCATTCAGTTTAGGAAGGATTTCTCACACTGAATGGGTTAATGAGGACTGTATATAACCCCTCCAGGTCATGAAGTCCTGCCTTAGCTGAATAAAACCGTCAGGAGGTAGCAAGAATAGGCTGGAATACAAAAGACAACACCGAACAATAGAAATTACCAGATCCAGGTTATGCCCATGTGGCGGTCCTTCCAGTTCATGTTTGTTGTGAATGTGTTTAAAATGGTTGAGCTGTGACCACTAATAGACTTCACTATGAATAAGGGTGAGACAAACATTATTGCTCCATTAATTTTTTCGGCCGAGTAAAACAGTCCCACAGCCCAAACAACAACCACAATAATCCATCCACGTTAACAGGAAAAGATTTCGATTTTCAGTAGCAGTTTAATCCAGTATATATAGAGTAATGCAGTTTATAGTGTGCACCGCTGGAGGCTGTAACTATGGAGGAAGGCTAACTTTGTGGTGTGATCAGTCATTTTCTCATTTATTTTGTTATCATGCCGTTTGGCCACATTACCTCATCTGCAAACTATTACTGCATATTTACCTTGGTTGACATGCTTGGAGTGAGACGAGCCCAGTATACTCATGCCTTCCGTAACTACTTCTCTAGATCTCTCAGAAGCTGACGAAAACGGACTTGATGCAGAAAGAGTAAAATAATATACGTCCTTGAGGTGAAGCTGTTCAAGGTTATGCTAAGAGCCCTGATCCTTTGGCATACGAGACTCTTTAGGGCTTCTTCCATAGCGATTTTTATTTTTATCTCATATCATTTCACACTTCACATGTCCTCTTTAATGCTGTTAATGCAAAGACAATGTTAACACCCAAAAGCTGCCAGGAATCGAACCCATGTAATAAAATCTTTTGATGTTAGCTGGAATAGAACATTAGAGTTGTCCCGACCATGAGAAGGCCAATCGTGGCAGCATAAACACTTCCGGCATTCTATATTCACCCACTTGAATATAATCGTCTGATATTGAGTGGAAAAGAATACTAGAGTTGTTCGGACCATTGGAGTGTTAAAAAGACGTAAGTTATATATAAGAACATTAAGGAGTAACATGCTAGCTACAGTACATCGGTGAAGAATTGATGCCAACACATCTGCCATGCTAATAAGAACACGGTAAAGACGCCAGGCCGACTGACAAGGAAAACACACATAAACAAAATTACAGAGAGCCAAATGCAATGTCCGTTCTTTTCTAGACGCCTGGACACACTGCGTTTAGAAGACTGGAGATCATAGGCAGTAGGACATACAGACAGAGGAAGACAGAGGAAGGACTGGGAGTAATGGTTAACTCGTGCGTTAGTGAGCTGGACAGAAAACGGGTGAGAGTTTGCTGCTAGACGGGTGCCACGCGCCCGCCGTGGTGGTGGAGGGAAGCAAGCAGACAGTTCAGAGAATGTGACCATTGAAGTAGTGATAAATATATATATATATATATATATATATATATATATATATATATATATATATATATATATATATATATATATATATATATATATATAAAGATGCAACAGTGCAGCAAAAAGACGGAGGTCGAAGGGAGCCAGTAAGAGGGGTAGGGTTAATGAGACGAAAAGCCTTTGGTTCTACCTTGTTGAGAAGAGCTATTTTAGGGTGAACAGGCATGGGCAAAAGACCTAGAACAGTGAAACATTATTAACTTCAACACAAAATGGCCTGGGAATCGAACCTTGGATCTCTTGATTACAAGCTAAGTTACTAGATTCACAACTGAGAGGTTCCAGGTTCGAATCCTGGGCCATCTTTTGCTGTGTTTAATCTTAAGTTCCTCTCACGTAGCAGGTCGTGATGGTCGTCTTGAATGTTTTGTATCTTCAAAGTACCCCAGAACATTCATTTACTAATCTCGTGCTCACCATCTATGTATGTATATAGCTTCAGACCTGTTTGTAATCCCCCCAGGCCGAGTAATCCCCTAATATATCCGCAATGGAGTTACACAACCAAGTGACACGTGTTTAACCCACTTCGCACGCATGACGTCTTTTGGTATCTTTTTTTCCACCAGACTTTTAATTCAGCTGAGGAAACACTCTTATAGCGATGGGACTACCTAAGGATATAGATAGATAGATGTGTGTGTGTATGTGTGTGTGTGTGTGTGTGTGTGTGATTTACTGTGGATTTAAGCCTTCCAGTCCTAATTTTTTTCAGTCCTATTCTTGCTACCTTTCAGTGGTTTTCTTTACCACAGAATAGACTTTTAGAACTGGATAGGTAAGCTGTAGACTTTATTATCTCCTCCAGTAGTAAGGTGTTCTGCTGATCTGAATAACATCGTCTGGAGGCAGCAAGAATAACAAAAACATTTACGACCTGGGCATAAAAGGATTAACAGTAATTAGAGCGTCAGAAAAGGTGACATAAAACGATACATACTGGTGTGTGTGTGTGTAATTCACCGGGTCGGTCAGGATCACTTGATGGTCGTGATCGTCAGCTTTTACCCTCCCGGAAGGGAGCTGAGAGCTCATATAGTCCGATCTAAGGGCAAGGCTGTGACCTTTACACACGCACACACCCGTCCCCTTGCTCAAGGGGGACAGTAACCACCCACTTCGTCAGTGAAACTTTTCGCAACCTGAGCGAGGCGCGAACTCCCGTCTACCAGATGGCAAGCGAGAACGTTACCACTGCGCCAGCGAGCGGTGTGTGTGTGTGTGTGTGTGTGTGTGTGTGTGTGTGTGAGAGAGAGAGAGAGAGAGAGAGAGATTTAATTTCCTTGAGGGGAGGGATAATAATCTTGACAAGCGAGTATCATTAGTTTGTCAAGGTATGTTGAGAGTAACCAGCGGATCACCGAAACTAATTAATTAACACTCCCAGGCTCCTGTGACTCACTGGAATGAATAATGACATACGACTGAATAAAATCGCGTGGTGTTTGCTGGGATAGATAAGTAGAGATGTTCCTTTCATGACAGGATTATTGGTGATATGATAACACTCTAAGGCTTCTATACATTTTTAAACGATTTATCATTGTTTAGTCTTAGCCAGGATGGAATACTAGAGTTGTCTGGATCATGAGGGGGTCACCATAGAGAATTAATTGTGGCAGTATTTACACTAAAGGCGTTCAGAATTCATTCTTAACCACAAAAATGAATATAAATAAGTAAAATAATCGTCTAAACAGCACCATTAGGGTTGTTCCGACCATGAAAGAATAAATGTTGACGGTATTGACTCACAGACTACTGTACTTAATCGCCGCTGGATAAAATTGCCCGGCTTCAAACGGACTAATATACGAGAGCTGTTCCGTCCATGAGAGGATCAATAGTAACACCATCAAGCTCCTACACTTACGCAGCTGAATAAGTCATCAGATGTTAGCTGGAATTACGCAAACAAAAACGATCCAACTATGCAGAAGATAATGTCATGTCTTTTCTTACCCCAAGGAGGCTGAAAAAATCCCTTGATGAAGCTGGAAAAAAAAAAAAAGTAAGAAAAAAAAAACTGACATTTTTGTTGACATGGCCGCGTCCTCTCTCGCGTTTAAAATCAGCTTAAGTCAGACGATTTTGTTTGCCTGAAAGTGAGTTACAGGAAAATGAGAGCGAGTTACGGGAGCCTCTGTGTGAATAATGGTACTGTTAACCCAGTCATGGTCGGGACAATTCTAGTGCTATATTCCAGCTAAAGCTCTACGGTTATATTCTGCTGAGAGTGAGTCAAACGAGACAAGGAGTAAAAAATGCAAGTAGATTTTGACTCGTCTGGAGGTTTAGGCCTTGATTTATGGGACGTGTGTGTGTGTGTGTGTGTGTGTGTGTGTGTGTGTGTGTGTGTGTGTGTGTGTGTGTGTGTGTGTGAATGAGTGAGTGAGTGAGTGAATGAGTGGCTGACTGTGTCAGCAAGACAGACAGACAGACTAACTGACAAAATGGCAGGCAGATAGACTGACTGAGTGACAGAGGGCGTCAGTGGTGAGTGTTGGCATCGGCTGTGAAGATGGTCAATAAAATCGCGGAGCGTTGGGCAATCATCGTGAGTGGTTTCGACCTGCATACCTTGTGTGTCACATGCCTGACCCAACACACACACACACACACACACACACACACACACACACACACACACACACACACACACACACACACACACACACACACACACACATGAGCGCGCACGCATGCATACGTATACGTATACATATCTCATCTCATCTCATCAGCCGTTTGAGTGTCCACTCCAGGACCGGCCTATCCCGACCGAAGTGGGGACGATACAGCCAATGTATCTCTACCAATGGCATAGGCTGTCTGGTAGAGATTGTATGTAGGGTGAGAAGTGCTTGTAACTGTAATTGTAGTGTTGGAGTGGCTTTGGATGTTTGTGTAGTCTGTGAACCAAGTGTAATCAGCCCGCGCAAGCCGACTGGGTGCAAGCATACTTTATAGTATGCGACACTGGTTCAACCACAGCACCTCTTATGTCCGCCAAGCAGTACGTGGCCAGAAGAACGCTCCCAATGTTTATTACCCTGGCGGGGCGCGAACCCTCGTTCTTCAGTGTACGAAAACGCAAACGCACACATTACCACTGTATCATACATACACACAAATCACACTGCACACCACACTACACCACTCATACTGTACACATACTGAACATTACACACACACACACACACACACACACACACACAGAATTATGTTTTGAGCATTAGTGTGTGTGTGTGTGTGTGTGTGTGTGTGTGTGTGTGTGTGTGTGTGTGTGTGTGTGTGTGTGTGTGTGTGTGTGTGTGTGTGTGTGTGCATCAGCGTCGCAGTGAAGTGAGTGTCGGGATGCGGTGACGTGGTAGCAATAAAGTAGTAAAGGTCTGCTCACCTGCCATTAACCTCTTTACCCACAGCACGTCAGCCAGTTTTTATTGCTGGTGCCAACAGAGTATATAAAGCAAATGGAAAAGTTATTATTTCGCTGTTGTACTCTTTTTACACAAACTTGGCCTAAAATTGCCATCTCTCCACCATGAATGCTGTGCTGTAGTAATAGATTAACACTAGAATATGAAGCAAGTCACAAAGAAGTGCTACAGATAGGATGTAGAGCCTTAGCCATGTATTTTTTCTGCCACTTAGCTACATGAGACAAGCTGCAAAATTATGTAGTTATTAAATACATCACTGCATTGTACAAAAATAAGCAGTGGGATAAATACGAATAGTAATAGTACAATTTTCTGTCATCAGTCAACAACAAAAAAGACGCAAACCCACACTCTCTCCCAGCGAACCTAATTAGCTTGCATTATCAGTTAGTAATTACAGTCATATGTCACTTGTTAGTTTGAATACTGTACTCTTGGCTGCATTTCTTTACCCAGAGCGATCGTCATTTTATTTCTATGTAAGTTAGGCAATACTAGATTCCCATTAATTCATTGGTTATAGTGTATTGTTTTTAGTGACGGTATAATCTCTAGATTCACATTATTTAAGTAGGTTATATTATTTTTAGTGGAGGGACAATCAGTTCTAATAATACTCATCAACAAGTATTGTTCTAATAACTATTTCACAATTAAAAAAAAAAAAAACACTGACATTATTTATTCATTTATTTTTATTTTTTTTTCAGGCAGACGAATCAGACGGCACACGAGACTAAAAAAGAGGGCCGATATTTAAGGCTACGTGAGGTGCTCCAGCTTGCCTCACTACATGACCCGACGCACCCCGCCCTGCCCAATCCCATCGTGTCCAGCTAACCCCTCAGTCCAGTCAAACCTCACCACGCCCAACCCTTCCCAGCTCTGCCCAGCCCCGCCCCACCCCGCCTTTCCCAGCCCTGCCCAGCCCCGTCCCGCCGCACCTCACAGGCTCCTCCGCTACCTCACAGGGCGATATTCTGCGTGGCCTGGGATGTTTTAGTACACCTTTTCCTTAACAATATATCCCATTCATTACACCTCAGTTCCCTCTTGTCTGTTGATATTAAAACGATATAAGTAACGTACAGGAGAATGGTAAGGTGTATGTGCAAAATAAATCGCTAAGGAAGAGGTGTTACGAAGTTTCGTAAGCTACTTAAAATGCGGCCCATAATCCCGTGTCTTTACCAGCAGTACGACACTCATTCCTGAATCTCGTATAAAACATTTGTGTCTGGGAACATGACGTCTCTTCTGTGGCCAAAAAAAGGCTTGGGATTCATTTTTTTCAATCGCTTTTATAGAATTTACCCCGAGCAGTAAATGAGATTTTAGAAATATAGTACAGATATTCAGTGATATACTGTTCTCTTGTTATTTATGTTTTACTAACAATAATTATATTGTTCTAGGAACCTTGAAATTGTTGTAACTGTTGAGATATTTAATAAAGTTGTTGTGTTGATATACTTTTTTTTTTTTTTGCAACAAAATAAGTTTGTTCATCATCAGCAACAACAACCCTGGCATGCAGACAGTCCACAGTAGGACTAAAATCGTTCCCATCTTTCTCCACTCTGACCTGTTGGTTGTTTGCCTGTTCCTTCTCAACATAGCACTTTTTTGTTGATAAGTTGAGTAGTAGGAAATTAAAAGGCTTGATCAAGACGACATAGTGAACACGCAATATCTGTGCATTGTAGGTTGAGTGATGACGTTAGAGTTAAGATTGAGTGCTTTTTGTTCCTTTATTTCTATACCCCCGACCTGCTACAGAGTTTGTGTGTGTGTGTGTGTGTGTGTGTGTGTGTGTGTGTGTGTGTGTGTGTGTGTGTGTTTTAGGGAAAAATGTTCAAAATAAGTTAAATAAAAATTATGCATCAAGTAAAGTAAGTTTATGGAACTGTGATGATTCATATTTTTTACACTGCAGAGGAACGACCTGTGCATCATGTGTGTAGTTCAACCGAGTTGTGACCAAGTTTAAATCAATACTGATTTCCAGTTTCTCTCACACCTTACAAACAGCCTCTCTCAGACGACATAATTACAGGCTCAACATGGACTTCGCGACCGTATCGGGCTGATCAGGACTTACTTAAATTATAGCTGTTTCTGTTTCAGTCTTCTCTTTGCACGAAATCACAGCTTTATATTTCGACGCACAAGCAAGTGCTTCGCGGCCCCGTAGTTTGCTAATCCAAACAATGGAAATAGGAGTTAAAACACCCTTTTAGAACATTTCAATCGGCATGAAACTGAAACTCCCCTTGTTTGACCCAGTTGCATCCATCCTGTCAAGTTTCATCAAAATCCTTTTTCCAGTTCCGGCTGTAGAAACACACACACACACACACACACACACACACACACACACACACACACACACACACACACACAGGATTATCGTACATTACGGCACATAGGATAAGGCGACAAGAATGCCAGTTTTCTGTTCTTTTGTTATAAGGACATCTTTGCTGGTGACAAACTGTTGAGCTACATTTTGTACACTGTGTAGTTTAAGCTTACCATTTTTTTTTTTTTTTAGGTCATGTGGGTAAGGAATGACGAGTAATCTAGTATTGGTAGTATTGTTATCCGTGGTAGTGAATTAGTTAATGAAGGCTATATCCAACCACTGTAGTTCGAGAAGTATCTTCTGATCCGAATAAAATCATCTGAAGATAGCAATAACATAGAGACGTCATTGAATTGAAAGGGTACACTAAAGAGACTGAAGGAAACAAACACAATGAAAAACGCCGTCAGACTATTATCATTTAATTATGGAAGATGAGCTTCTTCAGTGACCGTTTACTTTTCACTGTTTTTCCGCCCTCGACATAGACCTAACAGCCTGTTCCTTTAGGCCCAGAAGTCCTCCTATTTGTTATGCACCTTTACATGTCATCTCTTCATCATTAATGTTCACCGTTTGTACTGAATACTTGCTAGGGTTGTTTCATTCTGCACTGGCGGTGAATTTTTATGACATGTCAGTGAGCTTTGTGGCAGATCAATAAAATCTGTTTTAAATTCATTCGTCAAATTGTTCCCTGCCTCAGCCTCGGTTCGAAAACAGATGATTTCTCAAACCACTCAGCCACCACTTTATGTAACATCTGTCATAATGGTCCAATATTTTGTAGCGTGACCTAAATAACAACAAACCAATCCAGCCAACAATTAAGGCCACTTCACCTCCATCCATGCCATTCACCTCCATTCTGGGCCACTCGGGTAAATGCCGCTCCATGCACGCCACGTCACATCCAGCGAGTCAAATGAAATCTATTCAGTCAACTTCAGGGTTTATGTCACATGAGGTTATTGGGATCCATTTAGGTCATTTAAGTCCATTTTGGTGCATTCAGGCCAATAATATCCATTGAGATCCAGTAAGAGTCACTTAGATACTGTTGTTGTGGCTGCTGTTGCTGTTGTTGTTAGTAAACCTGCACTCGCAGTGCAAGACTGTTTATTATGTTTGGTCCTGTTTGTATATCTGTCCCTTTCTTTCTGACTGTCAAAAAAAAAAGGTAGAATTGCACCAAATTTGGCATCATGACTGAGAACCATCAGAGAAACAAATAATTAATTTATGGACACAATAGGTCATATATCATAGGTCAATGATCAAACCAGCCCAAACAGTTTTGATCCGATTTTCACCAAACTTTGTCGAAGGTTTGAGGGACAGGAAAGGGTGAAGTGACTCAGTTTTGACAATATTCTGTCGGAGATAAAGTTCACAAGGCAGAGTCAAAGTTTAAGCTTTTAACAAAAATTAGTTTTTAGATTGTATAGAAACTAAGTGGAAGGGTTTAAGCTAAACCGACGATGAAATTATTCTGTTTTCAGAACAATAGGTCAGACGTCAAGGTCACAGGTTAAGGTCAACGTAAACACCTTTTTTCCGATTTGAATCAAACTTGGTGGATGGGTTAGGAGTCAAGTAAGGAAGAAGCAATTTGATTTAAATAGCAATTGGTCAAAGGTCAACAGTACAGGGAGGGTCAAATGTTGTGCTTATGACCCTCCAGACAGTCAGTGCATACCTGTTGTGCCCGAGCATGCTGGGCAGTTTCGACACATGGTGAGATCACGTTATAAATAGTAGATTAGAAGCACAGAGGGTGATTCAGTTCATCACGTCTACATTATCATCCGATTTCATTATTAATACCATTGCCATACTCGTAAATTACATGTGTCCACTGACTGTGTGGACGGACTTTATGCCAATTTTACGGAGTGATGTTGCACTCACTGAGTGCTGCTTTTTGTCCCTAATTGATTCAATTGTCCTAGCTGAACATAAACTGATATACAAAATTAAGGAAAAACTTTGTTGGAAATGCATCAAATTTGGTACACTAACTGAGGACCATCAGAGGAAGAGGTGATTAATGCTTGGCAGAAAAAAGTCATAGGTCGGGGATCGAACCAACGCACACAGCTGTGATGGGATTTCAATCAAACTTGATCGAAGGGTGAGGGATAGGAAACGGTGAAGTGCTTTAATTTTGAGATCAATCGGTCAGAGGTAAAGGACTGTGTTTAACTTTCATTGGTAATACTAGTGTGTCCCTCACTCCTCTGCTAACACCAGCAGGCACAGTAACTTACAGAAACATGTGCATGTTTAGGCCGCCAAAGTCTGGTGGCAGCGCGAATACAAACGAGAACCCTGGGACGTTTGCCCTTCAGAAATTTACCCACCTATCCATTTGTATCGACATCCTTCACAATATTTTTTGGGGTAACGTAACTACGGTCTTATTCTGGAGTCAAAGTGGCTCAAGACTTGTATTCCTGTGGGTGTTTAATTAACTTCTATACCATCTTCAGGGAAATGCCATTCACAGTAAGCAGGAGATCAGTTTTATCATTCATTTTAATGAAGACCATAGTTCGTTTGATATAGTTATTCAGTCATTTGTATATGACAACTATATAGCCTACCCTTGGAAACTATACTAAAACTGCACATCTATTATTACATCAAGGGGGAAGCTCATACCGGTAATTATCCAGTACTTTTTTCGTTATATTACTATAGGAGAGAGAGAGGAAGGCATCATATTCACTGGGATATTTTCATCCATATCTGCCAGTGAAAATACAAGGAAGTAGATTTTTTTTCTGAACTAGAACAGCAGTCCGTAACTTTCATTACCTTTGCACTGAGCTTCAGGCTATCGACTCCAGCTAGTACTCTCATTTAAAAAATTTTGAGATGAGGTAAAAAAGACCGTAAACTGTTCCCTGCTGTTCATCTCACAAGCATTAGTGGCTCCATGCAAGCGAAAAGATCAAGTCTGGAATATACAGTATCAGTTAGCATTGTCAGGCGTCTAAGTGTGACGTCACGTCACCATGACAACGCCGTGCTGGTTCTAAATAAACATAGTACACAATGCCGTTTCTCCCATAACAATAGAGCAAGAAAAAATGATTAATACAATAAAAATGATCCACTGTTTGGTTCCAGATCGTAATCACTAGCCAGAAGCTTTTGAGTATGTTTATCGCTAGCCTTTTCCAAGGCGGAGCGCCTCTGTGTGTGTGTGTGTGTGTGTGTGTGTGTGTGTGTGTGTGTGTTTTCCCATTATATCTCATGAACGGCTTGAGCTATCAACATGAAATCTTCAGGGTATCAAGATATGGCCAAAATCTCAGACAAGTTCGAAAATGAGCCGTTGGAGTCAAGGTCAAGGTCACTAAAATGGCTGCCAAAGGTCAACTAGTTTTTATCACCCGCCTTTAGCGTAATAGTATCTCATGAACGGCTCGAGTTATCAACCTGAAACCTTCAGGCTATCAAGATAGGACCAAAATCTTCCCAGGCACCTCCCGAAGGGGCCACGGTCCCCCCGCCCACCCCCCCTAAGGTGGCGCCGCCCCCGGGTCCCCCTGGGGATGGCGCCCCCAGGGAGGGACGCCGCCGCCCGTCCTCCCTTGGGGGACTGCCCCCGACCCCTCCGGAGGGGCAGCGCATGTAACTTGGCCAACAGCATATCCTGGAGGGTGATCAGCATTGGGCTCCCAAATGCTTTTCTTTCATTACTTATGTTTTCTACTGAATGAAAACGAAAATAAAGGTGAGAAAAGTAATAAGTAAAGCCGACAAAACTCCGACTTCTAAGTAGCTACGATGCAGCACTCATTTTAGAGGTGGTAAGAAAGTAAGATGATGTGGATGATTAAAGAAAATAAAAAGAAATAAGAAAACTTGGGCAGGATGAAGAAATAAATGCATGGTCAAGTGAGCTTTCAGCGTGTCCCCGTAATATTCAACCTATCAGTCCTGTTTTAGTC
Source organism: Coenobita brevimanus (assembly GCF_032717465.1). Classification (NCBI taxonomy): domain Eukaryota; kingdom Metazoa; phylum Arthropoda; class Malacostraca; order Decapoda; family Coenobitidae; genus Coenobita; species Coenobita brevimanus. Next base: position 18,300,777 of record NC_137045.1, on the reverse strand, counting down.
AGAAAATATTTTCCTCCAGACAGTCAACGAAAATGCTTAGAGGGAACCTGTCCTACAGAACTGACATGCTATATCAAAGATAACATTAATGCATCTAGGATGTCTGATCAAAGGTTAACATTCCAGCATATCGCAGAGGCTATTTTGAGTGCACCAAATTTATTCAGCCTTGTTAGTACCTTATACCCTGGATCAACATCCGGTAAAGAAGTTACAAAATTATCAGTAATACTATCACATTCTGCTGCTGTGGGTTTCATTTTACCTGATTGTTTTTCTTAATTCAACATAATACATGGAAGGTTCTTTAAAACTGTGCTTCGAATCCACAGTAAAGAAGAGTTTAGTGTCAATAAAGTAAATGTCAAAAAGAATTCCAGAACTAAGAAAACATACAGAAAAGGCAAATTTATGTTAAAACGAGTGAGAGATTGTTGCATCGTAGTGTTCGTGGATGAGTCCAGCATGACGCGTTGCCAAGCCAGAATGTTAAAGGCCGCTCAACCCTTCAGGATTTTATTCCATCCAGACAGCGCTGAGGTACACTTGCAAAACGCTGGCTTCTCTCACGTTACCTCCGTCGTAACTCTCCCTCTCTCTCTCTCTCTCTCTCTGAAGGTGGGGCAGTCATTTTAGATACCCCCAACTCAGCCACTAGAACAGTACAGAATATTCTGGAACCTTGAAGAGAACTCACATCTTTCCGAGCAATAATGCACTTAAATAAACAATACACAATAAAAATAATGACAAGAACAAATTTCTAAGGTAAAAGAGAGAAAATCAAACAGGCATGTCGAAATTTCTAGAATGTTCCTCACACCTCCAGATATAAACCACTGCCCCCATCCTACGGCACAACAATATTGATATACTGTAAATACCGGCATGTCTCGGGTGCTGTGCAAGAGTTTTATTCCTTCTATAATAAAATACGGTACAAATGACAGCACTGACTAAAGCGATCATGCATCATACTACTACGCTGGAGGGGTATGGTATGAAGGAGGACTACTGAGCCTTGGAAACAGGCTGTGAAGCCTATGTCCAGACTCGGACACATTGTGAAAAAAAAAAAAAAAAAATCCTACCGCTACACCTAGCCTAGCCAGACCACACCAACCTAACTTACTAATCTGGACTACTGCTGTGCCAACCTAACCAAATCAAATTTTGACCTAACACAGACTGCCACCAGACCTAATTAACACAGACTGCCACTAGACCTAATTAACACAGACTGCCACTAAACCTAACACAGACTGCCACCAGACCTAACTAGCACAGACTGCCACCAGACCTAACTAGCACAGACTGCCATTACACCTAACTAACACAGACTGCCACTTCACCTAACTATATAAAATTCTGACCTGACCTTACTGTGCTGTAGTAGTTTTGCCTGCGAACAAAACCCAGGGGAACCTATATAATCTGAGGTAATAGTAAGTGAACCTTAAATTAGCTACTGGGCAAACAATGTATAATAATATAAAGCAGTGTGTCCCCGTGAACATTCCATACTGTGGCAAAAAAAAAAAAAAAAAAAAAAAACAGATTAAGCAGTTGAAAAGATAACTGGTACTACAGTATCTGTTAGACTGATAAGCGTTATTGTTTACCTCAGGGTTATTTTTCAAATTTATGTTGTACTGAATCCTAATGTGCTGTGTACGTGTCACAGAACCAAAGTACAGTACATAGGCTATCATGGATCTTTGATGTTTGGTGCACGTTTTCCCATTTATATGTAAATTTCGTCACTAATACAGTTTTTTAATCTGATTCCAAATTTGAACTTATTTTTTGGGAGAAATTATTTTTTAAAAAGTTACGTTAGGTTAGTTAATAATAATAATGTTAAATAATAATAATAATAAATAATATTTAAGTATAAACACAAAAGATCCAGAATTTATATTATGCCGCCGTAAGCATTCGACGAACATAATCATTCGTGGTGGATTTTCTCAGTGGCGCCGCTCTAAACGCGGCTGTAACAAGTGTATTTCTAATCGGGCTACAGCAAGGCCCGGTCTCCTTTAATGAGGAGAGAATCAACAACAACAGTGTATTTCTGCCAGGAGGGAACGTGGTTTGAAGGTGGCACGCTTCCGTTACCCACCGTATTTATCTTCGCATGGAGCAAGGAGATTAATGTAATTATACTTAGAGATTATTTGTACTGTACTAAACAAATTATTATTATTAGCTAACCTAACCTAACCTAACTTCTTTTAAAAAGTTTCTCCAAACATTAAGTTAAAATTTGAAATCAGCTTTAAAAACTATTAGTGACGATGTTTACATAAAAATGGGACCACGTGCACCAAATCTGATGATATAGAATAATCACCGACTTGACTTAAGCTTTACAGGTCAGAAAGATGAAGAAACTTTATTTCTGCCAACACTAATAAATTAAACCTTACGATAAAATAACAGAAATGTATATATTATGAAAAAGTTTGTAGCCAAACCTGACATTCTGGACATTCTAACTTTGTAGATTTTCTTTAAGGCTAGCCGTAACTTTACCTAATATTCTTTATTATAGTAAGAGAAGGCTGATACAGTGTATGAAGACATTTATAGTGGTTTTCACACTTACAGTACATATTGATTTTCTTCCTCCCAGAAGAAAGAAGCAGGAAACGATGTTGTAAAAGCCTCAATGTCGGATGTTTGTTTAGAACCAGCAGACCTTTGCCATGGTAACTTGTCAACACTTCGGCTCAATGGAAGTTAAACACGTTTGATATAGTTAGCCCTACAAACGTTTATTTTCTTTGTTGTGCTCCGTTCTCTTAAATTTGCTTTTAGGGGTGGCTATCACATGTTCGACTCACCACCTTATTACCGGTACTTACATACCAAAGGATAATTTATCCTTATCTTATTTGGCGCCTATTGTACTGCATACTGCGTGCATCATCTGTATTTGTGAAAAACTGAAACTGTATTTACTATATATCAGTAGTGCATTGGGAAAATTCGATTCCAAACTTTACATTCACAGGACAATATTTTTTTTGATGTGGATACCTCTCTAATTGGAGCGTCTCGATCAATCACTCATTCCCTTAAGGATTTTAGCACTCAAGTTACTTCACCCCCGAAAACATTATGACGCCCCACATTACGGTGTTAAGGGCCCCGCATCTAACTAGGACTTGTGAAAATAACCTAGGAATTTCCGGAGTATGACCACTAAAGGAGTTGCAGTGATATTTGTGGATATAAGGGTCATCGCCATGGAAGAATTGATTAAATTTTGGTGATCTGAAGTGTCTGTTATAAGCTTGGTGGAGGCATGCTCTCTCTGAGGTCTGTATTAGCAATAATGTGCAAAGAAAAGTGAAACAGTAGTGTGCACAAGATCGCGATGAAGTTTTTCGCATCTGTCTAAGACAGCGGTTCTCATATTTTTTTGTGTGTGACCCTGTTTGGAATATTTCAAGACTTCGCGACCCACAGGGTAAAAAAAAAAAAAATCAATTATTTACAATGGAATATAAATTTTTTCTACACACACACTCACACACACACACACACACACACACACACACACACACAGAAACCGGTATACAGCCTATCGTAGTTCTTATGAATATCCTAATAATGTAATAAGGAGAATTACAATTTCAGTTAAGTAAATGAAATACACTGAAAGCATTAGGCCTATTATATGTCCCTACGACCCATCAAAATTCCTCTCGCGACTCATAGTTTGAGAATCACTGGTCTAAGACTTGTGAAACTAATAAATATATCCGGATTATTTGCCAAACTGCGATTTTATTCTCCATCAGCAATAGTGTTCAAAGAAAAAGGAAACAGTGGCGTTTATAAATAATGTCGCCATTGTTTTCCTTCCAAGGACTCAGTAAATATTTTAACTTCGATTTTACTTTTGATGCAAGGAAGAAAGTATCCAAGCTAGCGTGCACGATTGTTCCTTTCAAGAAAAGAAGAAAATAATATCCGTTCCTTTCGAGATGACTGGACAAACTTTTTTGTTGATTTTTTATATATATATATATATATATATATATATATATATATATATATATATATATATATATATATATATATATATATATATATATATATATACTGTATATCGTGATTTATCATCGTTACTAAATGACCTTCAGCAACACTTTTTCCCCCGGCCATGATGCTTAGACCCTACTCGTGTATGTTCATCATGCTGCGGTGGTTCATACATTTGCTTTGTAACTAACTGCACACTGGTTTGAGGCTATAGCCCCCCCCCCAAGGCTTACCACGAAACACAAGTATACAAAGGAATAGTGGTCTGCCGAGTTTCATACACCACTTCAAAAATTAACCCCAGTAAGCATTTCGGGATCCCTTCAACAGTTGGTAATTGCCTTTAAATAATGCAGCACAGAGAAATAGACTTATCCAGTCTTGTATGGATCAATCAACCTCAGGCCAATCAGGTCCATAGTCAGGGCCGGATTTACTAATAGGCCAAGTAGGCCACTGGCCTAGGGCCCACCGGTATCTGGGGACCCATTGAAACTAATTTGTCGTGCAGTGTGCCAGCGTATAACCTTGTCTCAAGTGTACACCGAGTATTTCATTATATAATATATTCACAACCATAAGGGCCCCTGTACAATAAGTATAGGGCCCGGAGTATGGGCCCCTGGGCCCTGTGCAATAAATATTGGCCCGCAGTGGTCTTCAACCGCTGGGTCATGGCCCACTGGTGAGTTATGGGGTGGTTCTCAGGTGTTGAAATTTTTATTTCTTACATTATAATATTATGATATGTATTATTTGATGACATTTGGCCACTGCAAAATAATTACAGTAAAATCTCTCTCTCTCTCTCTCTCTCTCTCTCTCTCTCTCTCTCTCTCTCTCTCTCTCTCTCTCTCTCTCTCTGTTGATTATTGAATCATGCAGACATTTCTATAAATTTGGGGGCCCACTGATGAGTTTGGCCTGGGGCCCACAAGCAGGTAAATCCGGCCCTGTCCATAGTCCGTCTCTGCTTTAATTAATTTAAAACAAGACTTGCAATGTCGTTGGTTCTCCAGATATCTTTTTCATCTAGTTTGCTAAAGAGCCGTTTCCATTGTGGAAACCTAAAACTAGCTCACGTCCGGGAAAATTCACCTGAAGAACCATACAGATGAACTACTGACAAAGCAAGCTTGTAGACAAACAAAAGCTCGTCCAAAGAGAACGATGTGGTCGGTGCATGGTGATGGGACCGTGCCTAATACTAAGCTGCTTCAAAAGGAAATCCGGTGATACAACTCGTACTAGTCAGAATGGTATTCTGGTATTTTCTTTGTGTTGTGCTGGATGCCGTGGCTAAATTTTGTTTCACTGATTTTCAGCTCTGCGAAAGAAGCTGGGCAACATTATCATTCATAAATCGTCTTTCTGGCTTTGATTCATATTCAAAACTACTGGACTAATCTTGACATATTTGGTATACTTTTCTGGTAGTTTACATAGTTTAAAAGTAATGTATATATTTTTCACTTCTCCCTCTTCATCCCTATTACTGAGGGACTAGGCAGGACCAAGTTGATACGTAATATAATTATGTGACGATGGTAAGTGCTGCGTTCATAATATAATGATATCGACAGCTCTTGTGGGTCATAAATTTATTGCCATTAATGCAATTTTTCTTAAACCAGTTTCACGCTGAAATCACCCCCCTTTTATGTGAAAAAAGAATCTTTGATTCTCATGATTCAATTTTGCAGCAGAACATAAGTAGGCTTGCAGCAGAAGAGGCCTAATTTCACTCTCAATTGTGGCTTAAAACAACACACACACACACACACACACACACACACACACACACAAAGATCCAACCATGAAGAACATTTAATGGCTCACAGTGCAGCCAGTCTTGTGGAAACGTATTTTGAGGTTTGTAACCAAACGGCAAACCGACAAAGGTAATAGTTTTGATGATGCTGTTGTTGCTTCTATCTATCTATCTATCTATCTATCTATCTATCTATCTATATATATATATATATATATATATATATATATATATATATATATATATATATATATATATATTACAGTCACGGTATAGACTAGAAAGTATGCCAGAAGATTCAGATGCGGTGAGAGTTTGACTAATACAGTATGATCTCTGTAGTCCCTGGAGCATGGGTTCCCAGGTGCTCGCGAGCACCACTGTGCTCTCTGATGGTCTGGCAGTGCTCTTTCACAGCGGATAAAATCGTGCTCGCGAGCACCAGCTCTTTGTAGGCCTAACTGCCATATTCATAATCCCTTGTAAGATCATTAACATCATCATCCGTTTCTTTAGTTATATATATATATATATATATATATATATATATATATATATATATATATATATATATATATATATATATATATATATATATATATATATATATATATATATAACTTACATTAGTAATTGGACTGCTTCTTAATACCCAAACTATGAAATTATAGTGGTGCTCTCATAGTTCTGGATAACAGGTGGGTGCTCATCAGCTTGAAAAGGTTGGGAACCCCTGCCCTGGAGTAACAATACGAAAGTCATGAAGGCCATAAGAGTGCCCAGTTATTGAGATGAGTGATGATGGTGACACATGACTGGTGCTGAAGGACTCAAGGCCATAGGATAAGCGGTGAAGATTGCCAGCTCATATATATATTACTCTCATTGTGCATGTACAGTCAGGCTGGTTGGTGGCAGGATGAATTAATCCATAACAGCGCGATGGCAACTTGCTATAGAGTTTCTGCTACCTCATGACGATTTTATTTAGCTTAGGCGAGTCTTTTCGAGTGGGAGGAGTTAAATACAGCCTTCATTAACCCCTTTACTCCCAAAGGGGTCTACTAAGCTAAGTAAAAACAATGTCTCCGGGTACAGTCGTATTCTTGCTGGCGTTGAAGCTTTCGTGGTTTTTTTTTTCGGCAATTTATTTTATATAATACGTCTTAAAAATCACCTTGCAAACGGTGGACATTTAAGATACGAAAAGCATGCAGGAGTAGTATGCAAAATAATTCTTAAAGAAGATGCCGTGTGGTCTTCTGTGCCAATGAGAGTACGGCCGTTGGACAGTAATTAGCGTCATTTTGATGGCCCAGGAGGCTTTACTACTTCTTCCTCTGCAATTTTCTTTTCCCCCTTAATATCCTTCTGTGCAAATACATATACGATCCTATCACCTGTGGGCGGACAGGGTGAAGTCAGGAAGTGATCAGCTGCACAGGGTTCGGTGTAGTCTGCCTGAAATTCGTAAAAGTGTGCAATATTTGAGAGTGTCAGAAATAGGGTCTTTGGTAAATACCTGAGTGTGAAGTATCAACAGACTCTGCATGGCGTCACACACTTATGGAGCTATGTAGTGGTGGTGGTCAGCGTCAGGTTCTGTTCATATTAACTTTGTCATATTAAATGTTTACTGAACATTGCTCATAGTTCTCGTCCTCCTGTGTTTTCCTTTTTTTCCCGTTTGTGACTCTTACTCGCTCACTGTAAGTATTGTGATGATGATGATGAAGTGAGAACTTTTGCTTCAATTAACGATGTTAGAGATGCAGAGACTACGTTGATATTTTTTTAAATAATGCAAACGAAAGTAAGAATATAAATTGTGCATCATAATAATAGATCTAAGACTGAAGACAGCATCACCCACGGTCGTCAGATAAGAGCGAGACCCAAACAGCTGCTGAGGCCAGCCACGACGCTGATAAGAGAGACACTGAACTATGTTCTTCTTGGTACAGCAGAGTTTGCTATTGACTCTTCATATGACACCTTAATAGTCCTTTGCATTATACTCGTATCTTCAATATCGACTGGATATTAGGTGGACCGTGTAAAAAAAAAAAATGAGGAAGAATCTCCACAGCTACTCCACTACAACTGGATAACTGTTTTAGTATTAGGCTGTTTCCTCATGAAGCCACCAAACAGCTCTGTCACGTTATTTTTAGTTTATTCTTGCTATCTCCAGATAATAATATTCATCTTGGGAGAAACTTTTCGAAGTGGTTGGGTTAGGTGCAGCCTTCATTTACCTTCATCATATCTAAGTATCTCCCTCGTATTAAATAAAATCGTTTCGAATCGAGTGAATTGTAGAAAGACGTCCCCGAACTGAAGAGGTTAATTACCCGCTAGCTGGCTGAACTGACCTGACCTGACATGCAGGATGAGAGCATGAGTTGTAGGACAGAGGGACAAGGACAGCAGCACAAAGATGACGCCAGAATCTGTAGAGAAGAACTGAGAGAACGAGGAAGCTATGGATAGATATTCTTCCAACATGACAAGCTTGACGAGAAGTATTAAGGCAGACAACCACTACTGGATTTTTCTAAGTTCGAACCTTGCCCTACAACATGACCTGCAACAATCTAATTTATATCCAGGTTCTCAGACGCACTGTGGGGTGAACAGGAACAAGGTGCGTGGGAGGAGAAGGGACAAGGGTGGCAACACAGAGCTTTTGGGCTGCCTCCACAGCCAATCTGCATCTCAGCGAACGGAATCCCCCAAATCGTACCCTTCACTGAGAAGGCATGAAGTTCCTTAAGGATTCCATGCTAATCGTTCTAATAATGTTTACAATAATGATTCACAAGATCGTCTAATGTGACTGGATGTGGAAAAAAAAAAAAAAAAAAAAAAAAAAAACTAATGCCGCAAGAGCGGAGGAAAGGGTGGAGTGAAGAGGAAGTCATGGGCTGATATGTTACCTCCGAGACAAAATTGATGTTTAGTATTACACTTAATGAAATAACCTGCACGTGAAGATGCTTCACGTACATACCTCCATGGCAAGCTAACCAGCCTTAACACAGGATCTTGACCTCATGAAGGTACCACAGCCGGAATATTAACCCTTTCACTAAGATAAAGGTTCAGTTGGCTATACAGCATTCTTGCTACCTCAAGACGATGTTATGTGGTTTAGGAGAACCCTCTAAGTAATGAGATCCTTAGTATATAAGAACCCCCTAGTTTAGGAGAGTCGCTAGTTTAGTAGAGCCTTTAGTTTAGAAGGCCCCCTATTTTATAAGCACCCCCTGATCTTGGAGCGCCCCTAGTTTATAATAACCCCCTAGTTCCGGAGAGCCCCTAGTTTTTAAGAACCCTTAGTTTTGGAGAGTCCTCTAGTCTCTCCCTGGATGACTGATATCATCTGGGGGTCGCAAGAATATAACACATCATTAGCTGAGGGAGTTGACCGCTTCAAGGCTAACCACTCCACTACCGTGACGTGTTTTTTATTCCATCCCTAACTCTGAAAGTATTATATTCAGCTTAAGGGAGACTTGACGAGCTGAAGGGGTTATAGCCTTCATAAGCCCCCCTACCGCTAGATGTCTTTCCTGAGATCAATAAAATCGTCTGAGGTGCCAAGATTAAAATAGAAAGTACGTCATCGTTGTAAAGGGGTTTAATATTTCCAAACGGAGAACATAAATGTCTGTCTATCTGTCTATAGCCAGATGCCTTAACCCCGTAAGGGGTGGCCACAAACAAATCGCCTCCATGTCGCCCTGTCCACTACCATTTAAATTGCTGCCCTTACCCCAATGTACAACCCCCTCTCTTACATAGTCGTACCTCTCTACTCCATCCCTCCATCTCACACTCGGTCTCCCCCTCCCTCTCCCTCCTCCACCTCATTCACAAGTACTCTCGACATGGCCAAACCGTCTCGGTGTATTTCTTCTAACGCTTTCTATCACATCCACATCCACACCACAGCGCTCCTTCACTTTCTCATTTGTCAGTCTCTCTCCACGTAACTCCACATGCTCCTCTCAAACAACTCATTTCCACTGCTCTTACTCTTGACTTGTGTCCTTCCAACAAGGTCCAAACTTCGCATCCATACGTTAGAATGGGAATCACAATTGCCATGCAGCGACTTTTGCTTCCATGTTCACTTCCCTATTTCTTATCACTGCTTTCAGTGAACCAGCAACCTTTCTTCCCTGCTGTAAACTTTCACGCACTTCATCGTCCAAACTTCCATCCTTACTCATCACACTACCCAGGTACTTAAGTGCACTCACATTTTTCATTTCCTCACTATCCAGACTCACTGTGCATTCAGTGACTTCATTTCTCTCGAAGACCACAACTTTACTCTTCTCTACATTTACATTTAGATTCCGTTTCTTACACACTCTCCCAAACTCATTCACCAAGTCTAGCAGTCCCCCATCGTCTTCACTTAACAGACCAATATCATCTGCAGAGAACAGAACAGAAAGTTTCCTAACGCTGCGGAGCCTGCAAAAGTTGTCCCTTCCAGAGCAAGTGAAACAAAAGAAGGCTTGAATCAAAATATGTTCTTTTCGAGATCTTAGACATTAGGAAGAGGAAAATATTATGCCAGTCGACTTATCCCAGAATCCTAAACATCCCCCACATGACCTTCAATGTTGAATTAACAATTTAGGTCCCTATTTCAGTTTTGGGTATACAGAGAGGCTGTGTTAAAGACCTTGCCAAAACACATTTGCAATAAAAGAGAAGTAGGGTTACACTCGGAGAATGGAAGCTGGATTTGTATAATTCTAAAAATGTGATTATCCTTTCTTGAAGTGAAATCGATATACATAGATTTGAATCTGCAAGTCAGTCAAGGGAAAGAAAGCCTATGGATGAAACGAATAACCCTCTGCTGAAGGATATTGTAGTGTTACCTAATACAGCTGGCCTGTTTTCACCTGAACTGTACCACTCCACAACTAATTACTCGGGATTTCATGACATTTCATGAGCCTTAGTTATGAGGTATAAAATGAATTTTCTTAATCACTAGTCAAATCTACTTTCTGCTCTGACTAACCTACCCTCACTTGGCCATCATCTGAGCAGAAACTGGTCAGCTCGTCAGGGTTATTAAAATAAATAAATAAATACCGGTAAATAAAAGGCTTGTGCCAGTGATCAACATCGAACACCTACCTATCCTTCGTGAATTTGGTAGTGGTGGTGTTGATGATGATGAAGTGTGTATAGTACTGTGTGTGAGAGAGAGAGAGGTGCAGTGTATAGTGCGGCAAGCGTGGGAAGCGTCACACGTGTTGCCAATAGTACAGTGTGTGAGAGAGATCGAGGGGTGCAGTGTAGTGCGGCAGGCGTGGGAAGCATCACACGTGTTGCCAGGACGTCACGCCATACCAGTATTTCTGCGACAGGGATAATCACGCAAGAGTCTGGAACCATGTCAGCAGGAAAAGATCGTTGCATCGAAAAAATGGTAATAAAAAAGAATAGAGTACTTTTGGTTACGCTGACCTCTTTTTAGCTATTTGTCAGTGCGTAGGCTACTGAGTAATCCTTTCTTCCCCTGTCTCAGTTGCAGAGTTACAGCTCCCACTGCACAAACAGCTTTTAACTGCTCATTGTGCTGTGGCAACCATTACTTTACCCATCTAAAATACTGTTGTTCACCTATAAAATAGGTCCACAGATGGGAGGACTGAGGGGAGGAGAGGGGCAACCCTAATCTGAGGGGAGGACTGCTGTTTATTAATGATTAATTTGACAGTTCAGATGGGGGGCGGGGGCAGTGGGAGATCCAGAGGTCAGGGGTGGGAGTCCAAGGTTTCCCCAGGTCCTCTTCCTCCCATGTCAACGCCACTGTCGCTGAAATACACAGCATTGTCCTAGGTTATTCATGTACTGTACAGTGTTTACCTCAGATCTGGTCATTTGCTTACTTGCACAACAAAAAGGGCGGCAGTTAGTGCATTTTCCTTAAACAGAGTTTAGAGGATGCATATTTATTGCTACCTGTCTGTCTTTTACCCATGGTCGCAAACACGAGAGAGAGAGAGAGAGAGAGAGAGAGAGAGAGAGAGAGAGAGAGAGAGAGAGACTAGCACACTGTGGGCATAATGTGTAAACGAACAATGAATTAGTGTCTATAAAAGAAGGTCCTTCTCAGGAGCCATAATAGCTTTCATTTTGGACATCACAAACAAGACGCGCCCGTTACCTCATTTGATTTTGACTTCTGTAGAGATATCAGAGTTCATCAAGATTTCTTAGGCAGAAAAATATATTATATACCCTGGAGCCAATGCCAGTGGCTCGCAGGAACCAGACAGTGGAGAGAGGAAATTAACTAAATGAAAGTAAAATGCAGAGGGTTTGGACAAAGTACAAGGGAAAGAAAGACAGCAAATAAAAATGTAGATAAAAGTGTCCCTTTTAGTCGCCTCTTACAAGCAGGGAATACTGGGGAAGTATTCTATCCCCCCTTCCCCAGGGGGGATAGAATACATCCAAAAAGAACCTTAAGAATAGGAAACTGAAATGTTCGAACTCTCAATCAGGCTGATAAAATGGAAGAACTTACTTCAGTGTTCAAGGAATACAACATGGATATTTGTGCTCTTACAGAAACGAGGTTGCTTGGAGTTGATAAAATGAATTTGGAAGATGGTATTACGATGTTGGTTTCTGGTAGGAGTGATGGAGATCATTACCTAGGAGTAGGCTTACTGCTGAGTAGAGATGCTTGTAAGGCAGTATGTAAGTTTGAACCAATTAATCAGCGCTTGCTTTATGCTCGTTTAAAATCTGACCATGGTATTATCAGTATGGTTGTAGGGTACGCTCCGACAAATGAGGCTGCTGATTAAATGAAGGATGACTTTTATGAGAAGCTGCAGGATGTAGTGAACAGAGTGGCAAGACATGATGTGTTAGTTTGCATTGGTGATTTTAATGCGATTGTTGGCAGTAGTAGGGATGGCTGCATTGGTGATTTTAATGCGATTGTTGGCAGTAGTAGGGATGGCTGCATTGGTGATTTTAATGCAATTGTTGGCAGTAGTAGGGATGGCTTTGAAGATTGCATGGGTAAGGAGGGTGTTGGTATAAGAAACGAAAATGGGGTGCGATTTGGAAGCTTTTGTTTGGCAAATGACCTTATGATTGGTGGACCCATCTTTGAGCATAGAAAAATACATAAGACTACTTGGATTTCACCATGTGGTAAATATTGTAACCAGACTGACCACATTGCAATTAGCAGAAGGCATAGGAGTTATTTACAAGATGCTTGCGTAAGGAGGGGGGCAGATATAGGTAGTGATCATCAGCAGGTTGTGTCAAAGATTAAAATAAAACTTACCGTAAGAGAAATGTTAATGGTAATTGTACAGGAGGTAATAATTATGATTTTGATGAGCTGAGAAGTGATGAGAACACGAAGGAAAAATTTCGGTGGGAATGTAGGAACAGGTTGTCCTGCAGACTTTGAAGGAATCTGAAGACAATGATATTAATCAAATGTGGAGAGAGGTAAAAGAGGTTTTGCATGAGAGTGCTAAGGTTACTATTAAGAAAAAGGGAAAAGCGAGAAGGAAAAAGTGGATGTCAGATGAAACATGGAATGCAATTCAGAAAAGGAAAGAGGCTAAGTTAAGAAGTGAAGGACAACATGTTGATGGCCAGATAGTTGAAGTACTTAGAGCAAAGCACTGGAGTTTGCATTCTGAAGTAAAAAGACTCGTTAGACGTAATAAGAGGAGGCTATATGATGAAAAGGTAACAGAGACAGAAATTAAATTAGGTAAAAATGACGGTCAGAGCACAAGAGCAGCGTATCAGGCCATAAGGGAGTTAACTTGGACTGAAAAGAGAAGGAAGAAAATACCTGTACGAGATAGAAATGGTAATTTGATGACTAAAGATTTGGATATAAAAGGAAGATGGAAAGAGCATTTTGAATCTGTTCTAAATAGACGAAACCCGGCTGAAGAGGACATTTTGCCAGCCGAGAGAGATTTGCAGATAGAAACAGGGGATATAACCTTGGAAGAGGCAGAAAAATCTATAAAGGAGTTAAAGAATTTTAAGGCCAGGAGAGGATGGAATACTTCCTGAAATTTTTAAGGTGGAAATTGATGAGTTGCTGAATGCGCTTTTGAAACTTTTTAATGTGGCATGGGATATTGGTGGAATTCCAGAAGAGTGGAAAAATTGAGTAATTATAAAAATACCAAAAAAGGGAGATTGAAGTGTGTGTGGCAATTGGAGGGGGATAACTTTGACACCTGTAGTTGCAAAAGTCTTTTCCAAAATCTTGTTGAACAGAATAGAGCCAGTAATTGATAAAATTTTAAGAGAAGAACAAGCGGGATTTAGAAAGGGTCGAGGTTGTAATGATCAGATTTTTATTGTAAAGCATCTAATGCAACAAGCAAATGAGATGAAAATGCCACTTAGTATGTGTTCTGTGGATTTTGAAAAGACGTTTGATAGTGTTTCACGTGGAGCTATGTTGAAAATTATGAGATTCTATGGTATACCAGAAAAGTATGTAAATATTATTAGAAGGCTGCATGAAGGTACTTTTTGTAAGGTAATGGTGGGTGGTTCTTTGAGTGATCCATTTGAAGTTAGATCAGGAGTGATTCAAGGAGGAGTTCTTTCGCCATTGCTGTTTGTTTTGGTTATGGATTATGTTATGAGAAAGGTTGTAAGGAGAACAGGTGCAGGAATTAACTGGAAAGAAAATAAGAAGCTGATGGATTTGGACTATGCTGATGATATTGTACTGATTTGCGGAAGTGCAGAGGGTGCTTGATTGTCTGGTGGAGGAAGGAGAAAAAGTGGGATTGGTAATAAATTGTGGAAAGACTGAAATTATTAATATGAAGGTGGAGAACACAAATCTATTGTGTAATTGGGAATAATGTGGTGAAGAATGTAGAAAACTTTAAATATCTGGGAACGATTGTATCATCTAATGGATCATTAAACAATGAAACTGAGGGGAGGATTAGACATGCTTGGCGAGCTGTTGGAATGCTGAAATCTGTTTGGAATAATAATATGCTTTCGGTACATACTAAAGTGAAAATTTACAAGTCCATGGTTAGACCAATTTTAATTTATGGGCATGAGTCATGGTACAGTACAATTACGACAGATCAGAAAGTATTAGGATTTGAGAATAAAATACTGAGAAGGATTCTTGGGGTAAAGTGGCAAGACAGAGTTACAAATGAAAGAGTAAGGGATATTACGAGAGTGGAACCAGTTAATGAATATGTGAGAATGTCTCGCTGGAAGTGGCTGGGGCACATATACAGAAAAGAAGGCAGTTTAATACAGGATGTGCCAGAGTGGACTGCTAGAGGAAGAAGAGGTAGAGGTAGGCCGAGGGAAACCTGATTGAGGATAATGAAAAGAGAAGCAGGAGAGGAATGTTGGTGGGACCTGAAGGTGATGGCAAGAGACAAATATTGGTGGAGAGAGTTCATCGAGGCCCTATGCATCCCGTGGGGTGCCACAGGAAATGATTGATTGATTGATCGAGAGATATCATGTCGTAATCATTATCAGTGTTGCTAGCAGTCGGGGACGTGATAGTTGGTTTCATCTGCCATAGATTTGTAACTCTATCAGCTCAGTCGATGGCCAAGCGTAATCAGGTTGGAGGGCTGACTTGTATATATAAACCAAGGACCCTCATTCCAAGCTCATACCTTAAGCTTGCTGAATTTCATGCATCCACGACCTCGTAATCAAGGAGGGGGTTCTTGGACAAATTTACTACAGATTCCCTGCTGGAACTTTGCACAAGGGACAAGAAACACGGAATAACTCTATTCTCCATTTCTTGTCCTTCTTGGGATATCAAATCACAATTACGACGGGGAATCGATTGTAAATAAGCTCGAGAATCCCTCGTCAGGTTGTAAGAGTGACCCAGTTACATCAAACGAAATTAAACCAACTAAAAATATCAGAGTTACAGATACAAAATTGTTGGGAGTCAAGAATTCTGTTGGGGACCAATGGCCCCAGCAAGATAGCCAAGCGAAGATTGAAGTTGCTGGCGTTTTCGTTGCAAGAAGTTCCAGCTGCCCACTATGAGATCCAAGTTAAATAATCGTCCTGTGCTCATTGAAATTATTACAGAATGCTCCATGATAAGAACTTCCGCTTCTTGTAGTACATCAATTAACCCTTGCTCATATCCGGTTCATATATCTATCAATGTTTTTTGAGCCTGCATCGTTAATATGAGCTGCTATAAAGAAGACAAATGATTAACCTGGCCTGAACACATACAGTACAGTATACAGTCTTTCATCTTTAGCGAACTTGTTTCAAGGGCCATGAAGTAGTACCCAGTACCGTAGAACGCGTGGGTGCTAGGCCATCTGTTGAGCGGTAAAGGAAATGACGCCAGTTTGTTTTGGTTGTGTTACTGATTGTAGGGTAATGTTTTGCGGATCGATCTCTCACGGCTTAATTGACCCTTGAAGTTGGATTTTCTGGCAGTTATCTGTAAATCTACTCAATGGTAAGTGGAGAAAAGTGGTATGACGGCCTGGAAGTGCCTGGTGTAGGGGTGCCGGGTTGGGACACTTGTCGTCCTTCAGGAATGTCATGCAACCTTCACCGTATTTTAGGGACCTACTCCAGTGAAGCATATTGAGAATTTATTTCAAATCATGGATTTATATGATGTCAACTAGCGAAGCACATCGATATTTCTTAGCCAGCTCTTAATAAGTAGAAACTTCCTCCTCTTTATCTGCTCTTACATGATTCCTTTAGTTGGTAAAAATTTAGTCAGTCTTCATTACTATATTTTCGAATTGTGAAGATCCTGAACACCATTGAATTGTTAGAAAATGATGGAATCTTAATGTATTAATTAGGAAAACTCCCATTCGCATGTTGAAAAGTTTGTCTTACTGTGGCTAAAACCAAAGAATATTGGGTAAATTTTTACAAGTGGACAATACACCCCCCAGGTAGTGCAGTATATTTTTCTGGCAGTTTTTGATGCGATTCGAATGTTTCTGACCTTCATTTTTGTTGGAAATGCCTCATTGTCCCTCTTTTCCAATCATGAAATTTGACTGGACAAGTAGGTGAGAGAAAGCATTTTCCGAAAAAAATGAAGTAAAAAACAACTGAATATGCGTAAGAAACCACCAGAAAAATATATGGCACCACCAGTAAATGTAACCAAACAGACCAAACCAAACGAAAGAGACCTAACAACCTCACCGAACACAATAAAACTAACCAAACCTAACTCAGTATACCTAACCTATCCTAGGGGAGTACGTAACGTAACCTCACCAAACACACCAAACCTAACCCAATATACCTAACTTATCCCAGGGGAACGCTTACCCTAGAGATATGATGGTCCAGGACGATGGTCGTCTGGGTCATCCCAGAACTTTTGAATCCAGTGGTTTATGAACAAAATAATTTGCCAAGCAGGAAGGTGTGTGTTGTCCAAAAAACTTCCTTTGTAGTCAGACACACAAAAACTACATTGGACCCGTTTCTTGTTTTTTGCGTACTTTTTGTACCGACCACAGTACGACTGATGTTTGTCTTTTCTAAATTTACACGGTTCCTGACAATCTGGGCAATAAACTTCAGAAGGTAATACACCGTGTCTTCTAAGAAACTCAATAGCCTCCTCAGGTTCTGAGTGGAAATGTCTAATCACCTGTAAATAATCAATATCACACCCGGGACACACAGCACGTTTTCATCAGAGGCCATAGCGAGAAGGATTTGAATTTTCCATCCAGATTGAATCAAAGAGCGCAATTCAAATTCATTGGCCGAAATCCATCATGTGACCTAAAGTAGGCCTATGAGTGGGTGATACAGACCTATGAGACACATGCTGAGTCGAAGGGAAGAGAAACACACGTACGAACACACGCATTTTTTACCCGGAGTGGCCGAGTGAAATCCAAGGTACCTACCGGTAGGTTTTTTTGGGAATTTTAAATGAAATTCATTGTCACTGAAAATATCTAATTCCGATTGGGGTTATGGGGGTTCATTATGATGCTTAGGGATTATGCTATACGTTAATGGTGCTAAAATTCCAAAACTGCGAATTGTCCACTTGTAAAATAATACCAAATATTGCTCTCCCAGTTAGGTGTGTTTTGTGCATAAGGTTGATTTAGTTTGATGCTATTATTAATGACTTCAGAAGCTTTTCCATCACTTTTTAAACTCATTAGCAACTTTGATAATCAGATTATATTTTATACTGGACAAAATGTAGTATGGTAAATGTGAGGTTTACTTTAAGCAACAGATGTACCTTACTGATTCACTTCCTCTTTTCTCTGGTTGTTTTCTGAATTTTTCATATTTTTGTAGTGGTAAGTTATTGTTGACTGCCAATTTTCTTTTCCTGTTGTATTTATCAATGTCAGTTCCAATTCATTTGTGTTTGTTTCTCAGGTGTAATGACAAACTGTCTAAAAAGTGCTGAAATCACCAAAAATTTATTAATAGAACAGTAGTAGCCTAACTTTTACATACTCACAGCCTAGCCATACCTAACCTAGACTAATTTAATCTAACAATATATTGTAACAACCAAATATAACATAACCTTCCCTAACCAAACCAGCCTAACCTTACCTAACCTAATCCAGTCTAACCTAACATAACCATTGATAACTTAGCCAAACCTGTCAAAATGGAAAACAAAATGAATTTGGGTACAGTTGTATAGATTTTAGTAAGTATCCACCATTAAGCTTAAGAAACAAGACGTTGTGGAAACCAAACATGAATGAAAAAAAGCAGGGAAACAAAATATTCACAGAGCAGTCTTTTATTACCATAAAAATAATTAAAAAAAAAAAAAAAAAGGAAAACAAACTAACACTAAGAAGTGAACTTGTAAGGTGTTTTAGGCTACTTAAACTAAACTGTACATTTACTGTACCCAAAATGCACATTTTATTTACACATAGGAAAGAGTTGGAGCTTAAAGGGATTTCACCAACAGTGAAGTTGAACAGTAGATTAGTGATCCCTGATTATATATACTGGTACATTTTTTTCCCACCCAGGAATTTTTCCAGTATCTGAGATTTACCATGTATGCCATAATAGATAGCTCCCACATTTGGAAAGATGGTAGAGTTTGAAGTTAGAGGGCTAGGCTATAAACACAGCTGTACCAGTATTTTAAAATCTCAGGTAAACATGCAGGGTAATGGCTGTTACATTACTTATAGCCTGCTGAGTTTTATTTATCATTTTTTTTTTTTTTTCCCCTCAGGTGCTGAGGGGACAGATTGGTTTTGTTTGATAAACTAACCAGTCAGTTTTCGGTTCATAACCGAACTGAACGAAATTTAGAATGTAATCAGCTAATACATGTTGTAGCTACTACATAACTGTGTGGAAGCAATATGGTGTTGTACATCCTCTGTAGGTGGTGGCAACCATCATCCACTCACATGATGTAGTGCTGCCTACTTTTTCCTGCATCTTCATCACCCTTTTTCTGTGTGTGCATTCTCTCTTCCTATTTCTCCCATCATTCCCGTCACCTTTTATTAGCTACAGTACTGTTCTTTCCAATTCAGGTGGCTTTACATTGAGTGACGATCCAAATGGTTTCCTGTAACTCAGGAAACCATTTACAACACTGGATCATAATCATATAACCAACCCATATGCATTCCTTATGCAAGTGGTTTGGCGGAGGGTTAGTGCCCCTCCCTGTAAAACAACTAACTCAGAGACAAACGGCCACCCCTTACAGGATTATGGCATCTGGCTGCAGATAGATAGACAGACATCCTCCAAGCCATTACACTTCACCTCTCACGTATCATGAGTGAGGGAAGTGAATGTAGCTATAGCTTTTAAAATTAAGATTACGATGCCTTTCCATGCTCAGTAAGACCTCCTTAGTAACGTAAGAGCACAAAACAACAATCAGTACTTAATGTAAAAACTTAATAGAGTTGATAGTCCTTACAGTAGGTAGATCTCAATAGATTTAATGATTAAAAAGTAAAACAGATCAGTATGAATAAAAAGTAAAACAGATCAGTATGAAAAGTTGAAAAAACACTAAGACCTAACATAACCCACCAGATTTAATTAGGTAAATAAATATTTTATTCCAGTTGAACCATGGAGTTCATTCTAGTTTTGTCTTGACATGAGATGTTCAGATTTTTTTTTTTTTTTCTTATTGCAGATTTTCATAGATGCTGGACAGTTTTAATTGTGATGGTACAGGGTACCAGCACCTTTGAATTTATTAAATGGGGGTCATACCAAGGTATTATGAATTTGAAGGTGATGGTACAGGGTACCAGCACCTTTGAATTTATTAATTGGGGGTCATACCAAGGTATTATGAATTTGAGGAATAGGCTATTATCAGCTTCAGTAGATTCACTGAATATTATTTTACGGTACTAATTTCTTTTATTTGTGTTGCCTCTCCTGACATTGAGAGGGCTCTCCCTCTGTGCCAAGGGATCTTTGTATGTGGCATGTGTTAGGATTGTAATGCTGTACGGTAGTTAGTCCTTGGCAGTAAATCAAGAAGATACTCGCTGGCATATACGTACAGAAATGGCAATGATTAGGTGGATGTGCAGTGCGTCCATGAGTGCAAGGCCTGGGGGGACTAGGTTTATGATGGAAGAGTTGAGGGGTAGGATGGGACTGTAGTGTATTGGTGTTGTGATGAGGAGAGGTAGATTGAGATTGTTTGGGCATGTGGAGAGGATGGGGGATGATAGCCTAATTGGGTGCAGAGAGTGGGAAGTGTTAATGTTCGGATTAGGGTAGCAAGAGGTAGACCGAAAAAGACCTGGGATGAAGTCATTGAGTGTGACCTCAGGGTTAAGGGAGTAAATAGGGAAACTGCTAGTGATTGAGTAGCATGGAGAGCCGCCATTAGGTGACCAGGGTAGATGCATGCAAACATGTTGGAGCCTTCAAAAATGAAAACGAAATGTTTTCTTTTGTTGGCTATACATAAATAATTGCTGTAGGATCTTA
Source organism: Coenobita brevimanus (assembly GCF_032717465.1). Lineage (NCBI taxonomy): Eukaryota > Metazoa > Arthropoda > Malacostraca > Decapoda > Coenobitidae > Coenobita > Coenobita brevimanus. The sequence goes on along the minus strand of NC_137045.1, from coordinate 18,279,905 downwards.
CGGTATCTCTCTCTTTCATCATAGAAGCCAACCACCTCACAGATGTTTGTATGATTAGGCGACTCCTGTATATGATAGTACTGTAGTACAAAACACTGAATTCATGTTTTAGTCTTGTGTCTTATTCCAAGTGATTTGCTGGATTGCCAACTTGTTCTGGCCGAATAGATTTAAGGTAGGTTAGGATGGTAATTTATTGGTTTGGTTGGCTTATATCTGATACTTTTTTAAATACATGGAAGGAAAAAAGGAAAACATTTCCCTGTGTACTCTTACAAGAAATATGGGAGAAAAATTTCTTTTAGATAAAATTCGTATGTATTCCCAGATCATTTAATATGCAGTGTTGCAGAGACAATCAAATCACTTCAGAAAATAGCTGCAGTACTGATATATTTTTTCCTTGCACCCTGGGCAAATTTACATTAATTTGCTCTTTATTTTGTTTATTGTTTCTTACTGGAAGAGACTTTTAATTAATTTTCTTTGTCTTTCTTTAGTTTAAGGGATACTGTAGAAAATTAAGAACATAATTGAAAACTTCATTCTTTCGTTTGCAAATAGATATCTTGCCGTGAAGACAGTTTAAAGTCTGGTAACTTTCAGCCACTTTACACAAAAAAATAGCAATATTGGAGACCAGAGTCTCTCTCAGACCTAACAAAGGCAGTGCAGGCCAACCTTACTGCATAGTGGCCCAACCAACAAAGATGGCAGAAGAGCCGTGGTTGTTGCTGAGTACCGTAAATCCAGTCTGTTTGGCCAAGCAGACCCATCAGCTGCAGGCAAACGCTGACCCCTGGAGGGCCATCCCATGCAGTAAATTGATGTTCCCTTGCGTAAAGCAGTGCCTCGTCACAGCAAAGTGCAGGGAAAAGCATGGAGGTTTGGTTCTCATATGTATGCCAGCTTGTGTCAGCATTGGTCACCGAATGGCTGGTCTCACCGCTGCTGCCAGAGATCAAGCAGCATGGAGAGCCACCATTAGGTGACCAAGGTCAGTGCATGCAAGCATGGTGGAGCATTTACAAACGATACGACGGATGTGCCACATTTGCATCTCTCCATCTAGTTAACAGGGGCACCGAAGCAGGCTTCACGTTACCCCATTATCAGGCTATACAGTGACCACCCAGCATTGTACCGCTAGATTTGTCACTCAGTGCAGAGCCATGGGAAGTGGAAAAATACTGCTGTATAAAAGCAACAAAAAGCATGGAAGAAATAACGGGAGAGGAGGGTAGGCACAGAAAAAGAATGATAAAGGTGAGGGAAGAAGCATACAGCAGTACAATGATCCCTTAGTTATTGCAGTTTTCATTGTCACTTATAGATGAAAATCTGCATGCTTGCCATTATTCATGCATTTTTTTTTTTTTGGCTAGAAGCTTCAGTATTGCACACCTGAACTGGTCTCTGCTGACAGTGATGGTGCAAAATGTGTGGTTTTTGAAGGCTTTGAGTGATTCAAAGATTAGGCTTTACTCAAGGAATTAATCCCAGGTGGGTGAGACCAATAACTCCATCCCCCTAACCTCAGAATCTCCCACCTCAGGCCCATCTTAGGTTTTATATGTTGCATGTTTCTTCCCTTTTTTGCCCTTTTAAAAATTTCCTATTAAACTAACCATGCTTATGTGTGTTTCTGATACTTACCACAACAGTATGTACTGGTATGTATTTTGTGTGTCTAAATTGTTGTAGCTAAAAGGAAGATTTGGGTTTACAAGTGGGATGCCCAGTACCAATTAGAATAAATCCTGTAGGCTCTGTTCTTTTGTTATCTTGCACTAGGCACGATACTAATTACCGGTACTGTACTGTATGCACAATAATCAAGGGATCACTGCATATCAGGGGAGTGGATGATGAAGATAATTGGAAGAAAATATGGTTAAAGTTTGCACATGTGAGGACATGCCCTGGGGTGCAAAGTTTAAAAACTTGTGGTAAATAATTGAGTCCAAATTTTTGCACCATTTTTTTCCCCCCCTCTGCCCTACTAAATTTCATTCCCTTGGTTGGCAGCTTTACAAAGTTTGCAGCATTTCAGTTTTCAGTTGTATGATCTTTATTGATTACTGTGTACTGTATGTACTCTTATAGTATGGTGTACTGTATTTACAATACCAGTACTGTGATTTATTACGCACTTTTAATATTTTTAAAGCACATTCTTGTACACATAATTCCTTGGTTAGCATGCTTTCAGTGAGCATGTTTCTAATTGTACTGATACCTGTATTCATTAATCTAGGAACAATTTTCACTGAACATGTCATTCTTCATTATTGTGTAGCCTAAGTGGCTAGGTTATCCAGTGAGAGGCCAGAGTTGAAGCAGTTCACACAAGTATTTTTCTCAGTACAGTACAGTATATTAGTTCATTAATTAAACTTCTTATGGACTCTGATACATACACATACTTATCATATTATATACAGTGTGGTACATTTTATACCTATTGGTTGTCTTGGAGGGATGGAGAGGAGAGGTATATGAGAGAGGGGTGTGTGAGCTGGGGGAAGGGCAGTGAAATGGCAGGGGACAGGGCGACATGGAGGTGATTTGTTTGTGGCCACCCCTTATGGGTTTAAGGCGTCTGGCAATACAATAGTTTGATAGATAGGTTGTTTTGAATGATTTCTAAAGTAAAATATATATATTTGAGTAAAGAATAGCTGTTTGGAACATACCAGTAGTAGTCATTTAAATAAATTTTCACTTAACATGGTAGTTTTTAGGAATTCTGTGTATAGTAATGGTATCTACAGTGTTCATTGAAGAATTAGGGCCGAAAAGGTTTACAATCTGGTATTATGAAGTTCTTTATTGATACTTCTGCACCACAGCAGTCATATGTGAGCACCTACAGTGAACAGAGGGAGGGCATAAGGGTTTGAAGATCATTCTCTCATCGCTGTGCATGTGAAAGTTCTGACGGACTGGAGATCAACGGCATCTTATGAAAGTATGAGTGAAATGGTTGAATAACTCTCAAGTAAGTTAAAGCTGGAGACCCACTGTGAAAGAGACATACTGTTACAAGACAGCTGGTGCTGTCGGTCATTTAATGCTTGCATGACTGGATCCTGTCTTACGATATGGGAGTTTTACATTGGACGTTAGTTATTGGTGAACTGTTCATGTAAGGAGTGGGAGAAACACTTCATATCACCCCCCCCCCACCTTTTTTTTTTTTTTTTTTTTTTTTTTTTTACCCCCTAAGATACATGTCATGCAAAGAAAATACAAACTAGCGTTTTTCCTATGGAAATCATGGGGTGACCACCATCCATTTATTTGATGTGGTGCTGCATACAGGTGACTCTTCATTGAGTGACAAGCCAATTGGTTTGCAGTAACCTTGGAAACCATTTACTTCAGTAGGTAGTAATGGCATACCAGTAACCAAATTATCCTTGGTGGTCTAGTGAGCCAAGATGCCCAACCAGGTGGGACCCATAAAGTTATAAGTCAGCCAAGGCTCCTAATCAAATGGGATCCATAATGGTTTGGTGGACCAAACCTCCTAATCAGGTGGGACCCATAATGGATTAAATCCAAGGGGAGGTTGCAGCATATCCCTAACATAGGACTGTACCTCTCTGGGTGAACTAGGCTGGTCACCATCACCTTTTTTGTTGGAACTAAGTAGCCCAGCCCCAGGCATCTACAGTTCTCACAGGGCAGAAAAGGATTACGGTGCTGTAATATATGAATGAATAGATGGAAGTTATACAGCCTGAAGTATGACCTCGATAGTTATAAAGCCGGAAATGTGAACTCTAGTGAGAGTTCGCCTTAGGATACCAAGAATAGGCATGAAGGATATAGCGTTCACATTTATGTAGGGTCCTATTAGGTATGGTTTGTGTAATACTGTACTCATAAATGCCCTTTCAAAGGATTCCGGAATTAGGACTGAATGATGCTGAGGTTAGGACCAAATATGCTAAGTGTAGGCATAGAGAAGCCGAGGTTAGAATGGAAGGATGTGATTTTCGCAGTTACCAATAGGTTATGGACCATTAACTTTGTTTTATGTAATAACCATAAATACCCATTCATTTTTAAGTGAATGTTTAAAACTGGGCTGAGATTTAAACTACTCATATTTGTACTTTCATGACCCTGAAAGTTGGTTTTGATTTGTCATAGCCATGGTATGTAAACGAAACATTGGCTAGTATTTTTCAGCTTTAGAGAGTTCTTTCATTTAGGGAGAAAAAAAAATAAAGAGGCCAGGTATTTCATTTAATATTGCCACATTTTAACTTAGCATCTTCCTGACTTTCACAACCCTCCACACTTGGTGCAGAATTTAGATCGTAGGACTTGTAGGGTATACAGTACTGTACAATATATTTCTTCTCTCACACCTTATATTGAACTTCCAGCAGTAGCCATTATCTGCTGTAAAACTCTAATAAAATAAAAGAACCAGTACTAAGGAAACTTCAGTTTTACGTGGTACCATACTAATTTATGTACCGTACATTTGAGTATCAGTATGCTCAGTGTATTGAATGAAATGGCAGAACCATTTGTAAACCTGTTGCCTTGGGGTTCCGGGCACTTCCTGTACCTGTTGAGTAGTAGTTGTAATAGTAGTAGCTGCAACCCCTGGTTAATCTGGTCTGAACTTGCCCTTTTCCTTCTTTCCACCATCCTCCTTTCACGTGATAAGGAGGGAGTTATGGGATGTTTGCATAACTGGTACCATCTAGTGAAGGCGTCCCTCTCCAACACCACCTGTTCAGTAAACCACTATATAACAAATTAGTTGGGGAGACCAGTGGGTCATAAAATGTGATGGTAGATAGTCATCTTAATTTACAGCCCCAGGCTCATAAAACTTCACTGCCTAAGTATTCACATACGGTTTTGTGTTTTTGTTTTACGTGAGCTCAGTATAGTACAATACTATACAACTCAAGTGATGTGTGTATACCAGGACTTAAATTTTTATCACTGTATTATATTGCAGTACATTAAAGACAATGAAAGTATTTTTAAAGTCACCTTTTGATTACTGGGTGTCCCACTCACTGTACATTTGGTATATACAGTACATCGTGTGGATGGTAGGTCATCATCAGCATCCATCATATATACCAAGTCTATTTCAGTAGCTGTATGAGGAGATTGTTCACTTAGCCTAGTTCAGAGAGTTTGTTAAAAACTGAAATTCATTTAATTGAGATTTATTATAAAGAGGTCCTACTCTAGTTCCTGAAGGTGGTATAGTTTGTCTGATCTGCTCATTGTTTGCTGTCTAATATCAGCCACGAAGTATCTGTGTTGCATGGAGCTTTTTGTAAAATATCCTTTTGTATGATTGTAAGATGAAAGTTAGAATCAGTGCATTGCTGTTCGTAAATTTTATTCTTGAGTCCAAACAAAATAAAACATAATAAATTTTACATAATTCCTTTGTTGCCCATATAAGTGATTTTTTATTTTTCCATCCTATTTTGATGTCTCAAAATGCCAAAAGAAATTAAAATACAGGGCATGTAAACTACAAAACTTGGTCCTTTAAAGTAAAGTTAAGCAATAAAGAAATCCAGATTCAAGATTCATTCATGATGAAATGCTTAAACACAGTGTATTTAAAAGTGTGGAGATTGTAAGGAAGACAGTTAAAAGTTTATCAGCTGCCTTCATGAAACACTGTGAATGTTGGTGAATGTCTGCATTAGAGAAATGGACAGAAAAGAGGAGAGAGTGTATACTTAACTGTTTGCTCCATGCCCTCAGTAATGGGAGAAAATTCCTAACAGAGAGTTCAGAAGACCCATGACCAGATTAGTTATGATAGAAAAGAGAGATGCAGCATTGCAGTGGAGAGAGAGGCTAAAGCAAGTCAGTCAGAGGAGGAGGGTTGATGAGAAAAGAAAACTTTGACTCCACCCTGTGTGGTAAGCCACCCTCACCCCCACATACACACATACAAAAGAGCCATACTCTGCATGTTGGCAGACAAGGCCCCTTCAATCAGCAGTTCATTGGGGTTAAAGAATGCATGGAGCTGGTTTAGCACACCTAATCTCTGCAAAGCATTTTATTGCAAGACATGATGTGTGCTTTTAAAGACAGATATGGAGAGAGAGAAAAGCACCAAGAATATTAAAAGATGATGATGGACTGATTTATGTGTTGTTGAATGTGAAGGGATATTTGTGTGGACAACTGTTTCAAGTTGTGAGTGGGAGGAATTAAGTATTTGTGGCAAGAGGTGAGTGAGACCAAAACATGGCATACCCATGGTTAATGGTGAATTATCAGCCTCTCTGTATGTATTTTTCATAAATTTAACTTTGCTTTAATTTTAAAGCAACAGATTTTATTTTGTACAGAGGGAAGCTAAATTCACGGTAAAAACATGGCCATTAATAAGAAAAAAAATAAATAAAATCTTATTTCGGAGTATCAAATTTTGACAAATGTTCTTGGATGCAGCCTTCATGACAGGATCAGTGATAGGAAGGTACCGTACTGTATAAGAGAAGCAGACAGTATGATACATCAAAGTACAAGTAATATTTTCACTCTCTGCTTGGACTAACCAACAAAAGAGTTCTTAAGTCTTTGTCTTAGTAATGTTCCTGGTACTCTTACCCTTTCCAATTCGTCCCCTGCTCTTCCTCTAACTTTTTTTTACTTTACTTCCCAAGACAGCTTTTCATTGTCCTCTGTCTTACTGGGTAACATACATACTGCTCAGTTGTCTCTTTGTCAGGTGCATGCTGCTGACATTATGTACCTCTCTATTTGCTCCTGCCCTGTATTCACATATACCTCACTCTTCTGTATCCACTTCCTTGTTCTGTTTGCTCTCTCTCTCTCTCTCTCTCTCTCTCTCTCTCTCTCTCTCTTTCCCCCCCCCCTAGCTGTCCCATATCAGTGGTGCTGTATGGAATACCAGTGAACATGATATTGTTATTCTCTAATCAACGGATTTCCCTCTAATACCGAGGACTGAACACATAATCTCACAGTCCTTGGCTAATTACTTTAGCCTGTCTACTTCTCCATCACCTCCCAGTGGATGCTGTTTTTTTTTTTTTTTTTTTTTTTTTTTTTTTTTTTAAGGTGCTTGGGCATATGCTTCACAGCCCATTCTCAAGGCCCAGGAGACCTCCTACATGCCATTCACCTCCACATGTCACCATCCACTGTCTGTATTGAATACATGCTAGGGCTGTCTCATACAGGACAAGTGTACAGTATTGGTATTAGCGGGGGTATTTTTACGACATGTCAACAGGCCTTCTGGTAGATCAGGAAAGTCTGCTTTATTAAATTCAAATCCTTAAACTGTTCCCTGCCACAGCCGGAATTTGAACCTGGGTCCATTAGGACTGCAGACCACCTCTCTACCAATTCAGCCACCGTCTCCCGCATGGGACACTGGCCGTTTTCACATGTTTGGTGCACGCCACATTCTCGTACTTCGATTCTCTTGTTATATCTTCTTCCCTCTCTAAATATGTTTTTATAGTATAATTCTGACTTGTAGTGATTGTGATGCCACAATGGCCTCATAAATCACTTGGGTGTTGGCACCAAACATTTACCATATGGCATACGTTGTCTTTCAGAAATTGCGTCTCATATAATATGGTATATTCCTTTTTAGCATCCTGGCCCATAGTGTGAAATGCAGAGTGATAAGTATCTAAGGATTTCAGGTTTGAAATCACATAGCCTGTAGCAAGCAGTTTCCAGTATATATCATTTCACCATAATTTTTTATTTTACATCTGTTTTCCGTGTATCATTGGTCGGATGGGTTCACCTGATAGCACTCTTCCACCATGCTCTGCTCTGTTCTAGTAATAACTACTGTACATCTAGATATAAGGTCAGCACATGCCACTTCATTCCACATCTTCCTTGGTCTGCCTCTCCATTATTGATTTGGTGCATCAGTATTTATACACCTCCTCTCACAAATCTCCTTGTCCATCCTCTTGATATGTCCAGACCATATTCATCTCTTCCTTTCTATTTTCTCTATGATGCTTTCCATTCCCAACCGTCTTTTCACTTCTCTGAATATCCTGTCTTTCAGTTAACTCCACATATCCATCAGATCATTATCATGTTGTGTCTTCCTAGTGTCATTATACCCCCCCATTTTTGTGACATTTTTCACTGTTATACAATGTGACAGTCCAAACTCAGGTACCAGTACTAAACACATTCCCATTTATGGACAATGACTCAGTGGGAATTCTCGAGATGCTAGGGAATTCTCTTAACTTTTTCAGACCCTCCGCAACTGTCTGTGGCATTCTGCTTGGCACCATGTCCTGCACTGGTTACATCATCAGAGTACCAAATTTTGTCCTCAGTCTCTAGTGCATCACCTGACACCATGGATCATAAGGTTCAGCCATTTAGGGATCTGGCTTTGCCCGTACATCTAGTAACTAGAAATTCACCACTAGTCTGGAGCTGCCACTCATATTGTTACATATCATGCGTACCCAGTATTTGCATTCAGTACAGAAAGTACATTTCCCACCCACACCTCTCCTATGTACAACTCATAGCCAGTTATCTGCATTTGTAACTAACCCAGTGTCATACTTATAGATTGTGGCTTCTGTTTTCTTCGTGTTAATCAGAACTTATAATCCATACCTTCTCTTTACTGTTGGAATTTTCGACTACTGTATTTCTTCAACACTTACTGCTATCAGCATTAAACTATCCCGTTACTGGTATAAGAATTCCCATTGACACTCCTCTCTGTAATATCATGATGATGATTCCATTACCATTAAGATAAGCAATGGGCTGAAGTGTGATCCCTGTTGTACCACAGTCATCATCTCAAACTATAAGTTTCATTGACTTGCATTACTTCTAACATTTGCATACCAGTAATATACATTGCTGTCACCACCCTAACAATCCATTCCTATCTATCTATTCTATCTATTGCCAGACGCCTCAATCCCGTTTGGGGTGGCCACAAACAAATCGCCTCCAAGTCGCCCTGTCCCCCGCCATTTCACTGCCCTGCTCCCAACTCACACCCCTCTCTCTCATATACCTCTCCACCCCATCCCTCCATCTCATCCTCGGCCTCCCCCTCCCTCTTCCCCCCTCCACCTCACTCGCATACACTCTCTTCGTCAGTCTTTCACCCTCCATCCTCTCCACATGGCCAAACCACCTCAATGTGTTCCTCATAACGCTTCCTATCACATCCACATCCACACCACAGCACTGCTTTATATCCTCATTCGTCAGCCTGTCTCTCCACGTGACTCCACAGGCTCCTCTTAAATAACTCATTTCCACTGCTCTCACTCTTGACTTGTGTCCTTCCAACAATGTCCAAGCTTCACTTCCGTACGTTAGAGTTGGTATCACAATACTGTACTGTCATGTAGTAACTTTTTCACTTCCATGCTCACTTCCCTGTTTCTTATCACTGCTTTCAAGGAACCAGCAACCTTTCTTCCCTGCTGTACCCTTTCAAGCACTTCACCCTCCAAACCTCCATCCTTACTCATCACACTACCCAAATACTTAAACATACTCACATTTTCCAATTCCTCACCATCTAACCTCGCTGTACATTCACTAACTTCACCTCTCTCAAAGACCATCACTTTACTCTTCCCTACATTCACCTTTAGGTTCCGTTTCTTACACACTCTCTCAAACTCATCCACCAAGCCTTGCAGCTCCCCTTCGTCTTCACTCAACAACACAGTATCATCTGCAAACAACAGTACAGGGAGTTTCCAAACACTATCCTCTCTCACCAGGGCCACTCCAACATCCACTACCCTACCATTCCTCATCTCCCAAATTTCTCATTGGTCACCTTTCTACGTCTTGTGGGACTCTGTCAGAAGCATTTTCCAGGTCTGCGAAAACACAGTGCAATCTCTTACCCCAGTCAGGCACTGTATTGCACTGGTCCTCTAGTTGTTTGACTGTAAATATTGCATCAGTGGTCTCCTGGCCAAACATGGTACCAATTTTCAGTTTGTGCTTATTCTGTTCTTGATATGCCTGTTGTATTCACCATGACTCAGTATGGTACATGATTCACCAGCTTCAAAACTCTTATAGCAGCTCAGAGTACAACTGCATTCCCAGTCTCTAAGCTCCACACAGTCATGTTCTGTACCAGTAGCTTTTCCGTACCTAGTTTGGTGACAGATTCAGTTCCTGGGTAATCAGGGACCTGAACATGTTGGCCACAGTCCCAGATGGGATGCTTTACTGTTTGTCTTTTTTATTATCACCTGGCTTAACTAGTCCCATTCTGTCCAAACTGCTGTACCTTGTACAGTACAGTACCGGTATTGGTTTAGTTGGTATTGGGTTGTCACTTTTCCATTCAAGCTCTTCACTGTGTAACTGGCTGTACAGTAATGGCTTGTCTTGGCTTCATTCTTTGCATTGTCATAAATTGACATTTCATCATTATCATTTCAAGTACATTTTTCACCTGTTACGCATTGATTTGTTGTGATCATATGCTCGTCAGTTTATATACGTATTATCCTTGTTTTCTGATGCATTATCAGATCTCTCTTTCTTGTCTAGATTCTTTGCTTTATATTCTTCATAGTTTGTCTTCTGTTTTCTTCCTTTCACTGGTCTGTGCTACCATCCTGTGTCCAGTCCACAGTAGCCTACATTTCTCATTACTGTGTTGCAGAATCATTAGTGACTGATTCTGCCACCAGGTTTCTGGTGGTAGGTGGTGGTGACCATCATCTACTGACTTGATTTAGTGTTGCCTACGTCTTTCTTCATCTTTTATCATTATATTTCTGTTTCTGCCTCCTCTCTTCCTATTTCTCCAGTTCTTCATGTTACTTTTTATTACTTTCTTCCTCTTCAGGTGGCTTTACACTCTGTGACAAGTCTAATGGTTTCCCATTTACAGTCTGTCTATCTATCTATCTATTGCCAGACGCCTCAATCCCGTTTGGGGTGGCCACAAACAAATCGCCTCCACGTCGTCCTGTCCCCCGCCATTTCACTGCCCTGCTCCCAACTCACACCCCTCTCTCTCATATACCTCTCCACCCCATCCCTCCATCTCATCCTTGGCCTCCTCCTCCCTCTTCCCCCCTCCACCTCACTCACATACACTCACTTCGTCAGTCTTTCACCCTCCATCCTCTCCACATGGCCAAACCACCTCAATGTGTTCCTCATAACACTTCCTATCACATCTACATCCACACCACAACGCTCCTTTATATCCTCATTCGTCAGCCTGTCTCTCCATGTGACTCCACAGGCTCCTCTTAAATAACTCATTTCCACTGCTCTCACTCTTGACTTGTGTCCTTCCAACGATGTCCAAGCTTCACTTCCATACGTTAGAGTTGGTATCACAATACTGTCATGTAGTAACTTTTTCACTTCCATGCTCATTTCCCTGTTTCTTATCACTGCTCTCAAAGAACCAGCAACCTTTCTTCCCTGCTGTACCCTTTCAAGCACTTCACCCTCCAAACCTCCATCCTTACTGATCACACTACCCAAGTACTTAAACATACTCACATTTTCCATTTCCTCACCATCCAACCTCGCTGTACATTCACTGACTTCACCTCTCTCAAAGACCATCACTTTACTCCTCCCTACATTCATCTTTAGATTCTGTTTCTTGCACACTCTCCCAAACTCATCCACCAAGCCTTGCAGCTCCCCTTCGTCTTCACCCAACAACACAGTATCATCTGCAAACAACAGTACAGGGAGTTTCCAAACACTATCCTCTCTCACCAGGGCCACTCCAACATCCACTACCCTACCTTGTACGTCTTTTATTACCCCATCCATGAACAGATTGAACAACCATGGAGACATGACACATCCCTGTTTCAACCCAACCTCCAAAGAGAAAAATTCACGTAGTTCACCATCCACACGCACTGCAGCCTTAGCACCATCATACATACTCTTCACAGCATTCAACAACTTTTCATCTACTCCATATATTCTTAATACTTTCCACAATCCTTGTCTATCCACCCTGTCATATACTTTCTCCAAATCCATGAAAGCCACATACAACTTCTTTCCCTTCTCGAGAAACTTTTCCACTAAAGATCTAAGAATGAATATCTGATCTACACAACCTCTTCCCTTCCTAAAGCCTCCCTGTTCTTCTCCAATTAATTCCTCTGTTCTTTCTCTAACTCTGTCAATAAGTATCCTACCATACACTTTTCCTATTATACTAAGAAGACAAATGCCCCTATGAGTACCACACACTTCTTTTTTCCCTTTTCCTTTGTACAAGGGAATAATTATACCTGACTTCCAATCCTCCGGGACTCTACCTTCCTCCCAGGCCAATCTGCACATCTTCCACATCCATTCTACTACTATCTCTCCCCCATGCTTCAGCATTTCACCACACACTCCATCAATTCCTGGGTCTTTCCCCAATTTAACTTTCTTCATTGCTTCCACAACTTCTATCCTACTGATTTCTTCTTGTCTTCTCACCTCCCTCCTTCTCCCAGCCATTCCCCAGCCACTTATACTCGCATTACTTCCATCCTGTATGTTCAACAATTCCTTAAAGTGTTCTCTCTATCTGCTCACTTTCTCTCCCTTCTCCACTAGTAATCTACCATTTTTATCTTTCACTCCCCTGCTAACCTCACTTCCACCCTGTCTTACTCTCTTCACCTCTTTCCAGAACATCTTCTTACAGTCCCTCCACTTTGCACTCAAATTCCTTCCAAATTCCTCATCCACTCTCTTCTTACTCTATTACTGACTGGTAACTATGTAACCAGATACTGGGGTGATGTGGAGCCTTCTGTGTTGCCCCTGTTAACTGGGTGGAGAGACGCAAATGAGGTATCCATCTGGGAGCCAAACCTCCAAACTTCCCCATGCTTCACAGTGGCGAGGCACAGTCTGCTGTAAGGGAACTTCAGTTCATGGCATACTCCATGAACATTTCTATGGCATCTTCAAATTCCAGCATACTTCATCTTTGGTGTTGCAGTTGCCACAGACAAAACCACTATTCACACCTCTATACCCATCTCTGTGCTTACATATGTGGTTATTTAGGTCATCTGGATTGACTGTCATCTCCTCATTGATCTTCTACACAGCACCAATAAGGTGTCATAAAATTGTTCCTTCTGTGTCATTCTTATCACTTTTTGATGCAAAGATTTAGAACACTGACTTGAAATTTTTCCTAGCTGTCAGTCGCATGGTCATTATTCTGTCCATCACACTGTTTATGCAGATGACTTTTTCAACCCATGTCTTAGCTATCATGATAGACACCACATATCATACACTCATTGCCTTATGGAAGACATTTGTACAGTACTTACTATCCTTTCTGATAATGAATGTAGCTGTTTCTCCACTCCAGCTTACTTTCTACAGGCAACATACATCTTTGCCTCTCCTGCTTAAGCTTGCAACCACTTCACCCAGTCTTCTCAGTGAGCCAGCATAAAGAGTTGGAACTCTGAAGGGAATCACAGGTACCCACCTCGCTCTATTCTTCTGTTGCTGTGTATTTTTGTGATGTGCTAGCTGACTAATCATCTGGTGGCACAAACATCAGATGCTGTTGCCCCAGTTGTTGTTGTTTTTTTCCCAAACTCATCTGGATGTGAACCCAGTGGACTGTGTTCACATGAGCCTGCCATTGGGAATCAGTGTTTGGTAAATCAGAGCTAATGGAGATGTGAGTGTACAGTCACAAATAAGAGATGTAAGCATAATACAGCATGTAGAGATATGAGTGTACTGCAGCAAATGGAGATATAAGTGCACAGCAGTTAATGGAGATCTGTGTGTAGCAGGATATGGAGATGTGCATGGACAGCAGGATATGGAGATATGAGTGTATAGAGGCAAATGGAAGCAGTAAATGGATATGTAAGGGTATAGCAGCAAATGGAGATGTAAATGTACAGCAGCAGATGGAGGTGTAAGTGTATAGCAGCAAATGGAGAATTAAGTGTGTGGCAGCAAATGGAGATATGACTTCAGCAGGAAATGGAGATGTGTGTACAACAGCAGAGATATGAATGCACAGCAACAAATGGAGGTATGAATGTATAGCAGCAGATGGCTATGTGATTTACAACAGCACATGGTGATGTGAATGTACAGCAGCAATACAGCAGCAGATAGAGATGTGATTGTACAGCAACAAATGGAGATGAGTGTATAATCAGTGAATGGGGATGTGAATGTACTGTACAGTAGGAAAAAATGTGTGTACAGTAATGTCTCTGGTAATGATACCGGTATGTTGTATACGAGATGAGCATGATATGTGTGTTGTACATACAGTAGTGTGCAGTAATGATTAATGATACATATGGTATGTGGTTTGAGTAATATACCAGTATCAGTAGAAGAGAGATAAGCATCACATGATATTCTTCAGTGACTAGATGGTAATTGATTATTGTTTGTATGATTGTGTCGGCTGTTACATACCGTAGAATATTTTATGCTGACTGATGAGGATGGGGATGAGAACTGTGTAACATGTATGGTACTGAAGTGTGCAGTAACATGGGTTGTTTGATGAAGTGGAGGTGGTATGGAAGACTTAACAGATTGCATCCTAAGGCTACTTTGGTAGTCTCTGATTTCATTTTTATAGTCTCCCAGTTTTTTGGGGGAGTGAAACATTTCTCTCTTGCCAGCAATGTGAACTGAATGTCATTAGAATATTGATACTTAACAGATACTTGAATTTTTCTGTTTAATGTATCTGTAGGATAGTAGGTATTGAATTGATCTTTGATGTAAGTAATTGATTATTTGAAGTCCGTTGTCCAAGTGTATAAGTGTGTGGTGTTAAAGATGTGTTTTCATCAAGCCATTCCATTGCATAAAGGTGTACTTACCGTACTATTCTTTCTGTGAAAGCTGTAAGCATCTTATCATTCTTGCATAAAATATTTGGAGTTTCACTGCTGGTACAGTGTGTGGTATATTGTACAATATTTTTTTTTTTTTTTCTTATCATTATATACAACCAGATATGAAAGTCTGTTTTCTCCTGGCGTATTTCCATAGCTGGATTAAACAGATACTTGAATATGACGAAATGAACTGAAGAGCTAATTATCATTCATCTGTGGGTGATGATATATGTATCTTTCTCCCGTGTCTCATTTAAACATGTGTGAAGTACAGCAACCTTCTTTTATGGCAGTAAGGTTTTTCACATAGTATCATTTCTTGTTATATAATCATAGTTCTTGGTAATACTGTATCAGAATGCACAGACACATAGTGTGTTATGTAGCTGTTGCCATAATCATTATTGTTGTACTGCATGAGTAGTTGTCTGTCAGAAAATAGAAAGTGTTTTTTAAATATTGCAAATTATTGCATGCAGATTTTCCCTTACATTGTAGTGTAGTTCTGTGACTGAGTCATACAGTCCTTCATGTGCTGGATGGAGGTATTGTTACTAGGTCATGTATTATATATGTAAATGGTGTTGCTCACTTTTAGAGTACAGGACTACAGGTAGCTACATATGAGCAACAAGTCAGATGGATCCCTTCAACCCAGAAAACCGTTTATTGTACTACCGGTATGTAGAGTGGTACCCATAGAACCAATTAGTAGAAGCCAGATGATGTAGTGGATTGAGGTGCTCGTCAGGTGTGGCCCACAGTGGTTAAGTTCAAGGGATAATTGGGGTGTATTGCTTATATAACAACTACCACTCGTGGGTGAACTAGTGGTCACTCACTTTAAATGTCTGAACTGAGTAGTTTATCCTTGGGCCTCTATGCTCCTGTTAGGGCAGTAAAGGAGTAAATGATTGTTGAATATAGTAAAGCATGAATTATTCATGTTCATTTTAGTTTGTAATATTTAAACAGTGAAGTGACTATTGAATGATTGTGAGCAGCTTTTTATTTATGTAAACTGTGTTGTCTGAACACAAAAGAAAGGAATCTTGATGACATTAGGCTGTCGGATGAGATGCCATGATAGCCTAAGAAATACTAGAATAAAGGAAGTGTGGTAGTACAGTAGGTGCAGTATGATGGAAAGGTCAGATGCAGATTAAGAATTTGTTAAAGGAATTTGGTCTTGTGATGAGCGTGAATGGTGAGATATGGTGGTGCTGCTGTTGTGGCCGCAGGCTCATCAAACTCTGAACCTAGTGGACTGCAGGCTGAAATTGCCATTTTCCTGCAGCCCTTTGTTCTCAGTTTGGGGGACAAGGATTAGAGAAAGAGCTGAGTTACATTTATATAACAGGGCAGCAGAGTCACATAGTTATATTGGTGCTGCCATGTGAAGGAATCCCTCTCCAGCACCAGTGATGAGAAATAAAGAGATGTACAAGAAACCCTTCATAAGGCGAACTATAAGGGGCTCTAGAGCAGTTCAACCTACCGAATTTTCCGATTAACCAGAAATAATTGCAAAAATATATTACCTTCCCCCCAGCAGTCACAATTATGTGATTACTTGTTTATTTACACTGAACTAAAGAAGCATTTATAAAGCAATAAAAATAAACAATAAAAACAATATGGTGCATACCATAGGTTAGGCTAGGATAGGAGGTTGCATAGGTGGTGGAGGGGTGCAGTAGTCACTTAATTACTTAAAGTTCTGCACTTTTTTACTTGACACTACAATCAGTTAAACTCAAGTGTAACACTTGGAATATAGTAAAGTAAAATGTAGCACTTGGAATATAATAGAATAAAATGTAACCCTTTGAATAAACACTAAGTCACACCTCAGTCTGAGTTCGACTTGCTGGAAATTTTGCCTTCTGCAGGGTCGACTTATCGAGGGTTTACTGTACAATGTTTGAAGTGAAGGGAGCAAAGGAAGGGGTGCGTAAGGTTGGACGATTGAGTGAGTTGGCGCTTAGCCTTTGTAGACAATATCCATTGTTTCAGGTGACTGGTGCAGATAGCCAAGTCAAAGAGCAAATTTTGTTTTTCAGATTGAGAACCCATTTCCTTTATAAATGACAGCTAGTTATTCTTTTAGCATGCTATAGTAGTAAAGGTATTATGGAATCACTATTCCAGTAGGCCTATAGACTTTGGAGAAGAGAGACTGACTAGAAGAGTGTATGTGAGGGAGGTGGAAGGGAAGAAGAGAAAGGGGGAGCCTGAGGATAAGATGAAAGGATGTAGTGGAGAAATATGAGGAATGGTGGTGTGAGCTGGAGGGAGGGCAGGCAAATGCCAGAGGACAGGGTAACATGGAGGCGATTTTGATTGTGACAGCCTCATACAGGTTTATAGCATCTGTCTGTAGATAGACCAGTCTCCTGACTCAGCATTGCATGACCATAGATTGTACTGTATATTCCCAGTAATAAGGTGTGTAGTATAGTGTTATTCCTGAGTACTATACTGGGTAACTGTTGATGCAGTTATTCCTTCACCACGGTGACATTTTTTACTTCTCGCTACTGAACAAACGATTTGGGGCATCTTAGGGGAGACCTGTATTAGTGAAGGGTTTAGTGAAGGCTGTATCTGTGCGTTCCAGTTCACGAAATTTGCCCGAAACTGATCAAAAGCGTCTGGGGCAGCAAGAATAATGTGTGAATTACATTACTAAATTGAAGGGGTTAAACACCCAACTGATTTCAGTACCGTTAGGTAAACATAAAAGACATAGCTAGTAATATGTTGTTTATTGCAGTGGTGGGGGAGGACTGAGAGGGTGGGCCTAGGGTGGGGTGATGTGGGGTTGGGGAGGGGTTGGGGTAGAGGACTCACGCGGTCAATGAAAGCGGGGTGGTAAGCCATGGCCTGCCTCTCACTAGCCTCCACCCACCTTTTTGTCACTGAGGCCTCTAGTGGGTGGGATGGATGGCCCAACTTTGGATAATGCCAAGCAGTTTGAAGGCCAAAGGAAAATTTTCAAGATTTAACCCCACACCAAGTACAGTACTGAAGAATTCGGTAAGTTGAGAGGAATAGATCGGTCAATGGAGTACAAAGGAAGTTAAATAGTAACTGATCTACTAGTCCTTTCGAAGTTCATTCATTCATCATCTAATTCAGTGTTGCCTCATGAGATGTGTAGGGGCCTGGGGTTAGACAAGTTGGTCCTGATATTTAAGATGAGAATGACCAGCCTCACTCGTCCCTGAGTGGCATTACATGAGCAGTAAACACCAACCACCCCTTGGATATAAACCTGTACCGGCTTAATCCGATGGGAGCGCCTTAATTGCCCACTAAACCACCAGGCACCTTAATTTGGTTATATGGTTACTACCTAGCATAGTAAATGTTTTCCTGATTTACAGGAAACCACTTGGCTTGTCACTCAGTGTAGAGTCACCCATAGATAAGAGGAAATGGAAAGAATGAAGGAAGGCAAGACAAGAGGAAGGATAGAAAGAAGGAAGGAAGAGAGGAAAGGGCAGGCATCCGAGAGCAGCACTACATCGAGTGAGTGGACGGTGAACGCCTCCACCAGCCACGTGTGTGTAATATACTGTGTGTGTGTGTGTGTGTGTGTGTGTGTGTATAGATAGATAGATAGATATACACGGTATATACACATACAGAGAGAGGCAGGCAAAGCAGAAATTAATGATACAGATAAAGACTGTACCTCAGAATATTCTTGCAGTGGAGATGCAGGTTACTTGTTGATAATACTCACGGAAATTGAAGAAAACTGTTCGTGAGATTTTTAGCTTAGCCAGCCTCAGACACTGCCTAAGTTGGGAGGAAAGATATATAATACAGTCGATTGTACACACGAATCCCCCCTCCCCCCCCCCAAAAAAAAAAAAAAGATCCGATGCGTATTGTAATGTTTCAGTCAGCCCCCACCATAACACGACCACCACGACCATCCATGGTATCATAATTATTATTTCGTACTCAGTGCATAATCTGTGCGATACTTTTTTGTGTGTTTGTGTTACGTAAGGTTTATGTGGTGGAACTGGATGTCGACTTTATATAATGACACGAAAGGGAATATGAAAAGTGTTGTTAAGGTTTGAGCCGACCTCAGATTAATGTTAGGTAACTTGGAAGGAAAGTTAAATGATACGGACGATTGTAATACCTCAGGATGTCGTAATGGTGGGGGATGTTAATTGATAATAATACCACTGATAATGCCACAGAAATTAACTCGTAGAAAAAAAAGTGTGGTGGTAAAATTGGAGCCTGCCCTACAGTAGATTAAAGCTTGGTACAGTAAGTTGAGAGGAAAGGTAAATATCACGGCCAATTGCACCTCAGGATGTTACTGTAACGGTGGTGGATGATAACTGTATTCCGTAACAGTATTATATTTTGTAATGTTCATGTCAGAGAGACCGAGTATGTGTGTGTGTGTACAACTTATTTATGTGTAAGTGTGTTTTGTATCTGTGCGTGTGTGTGTTTAACTCCCACTTCCGGTGTATGTGTACGTCAGGAGTGTGTGTGTGTGTTAGGCCAGAGGCATCACTTGGGTGCGAGTGTCGGTGTGGTGTGTCAGAGTGTGAGGGATGCTGTGTGTCACTCCTGCCAGAAAAATAATTCGGCCACAAATTCTGCCAGAAAAATAATACGGCCACAAATCCTGCCAGAAAAATAATACGGCCACAAATCCTGCCAGAAAAATAATACGGCCACAAATCCTGCCAGAAAAATAAAAAGTAGCTGCCGCAAATCCTACCAGAAAAATAATGCGGCCTCAAATCCTACCAGTAAAATAAGAAAGAAGGGACACAAATCCTACCTACCAGAAAAATAAGGCCACAAATCGTGCCAGAAGACTAATACGGCCACATATCCTACCAGAAAAAAATAATACGGCCACATCCTACCATGAAATTCGGCCACAAATTTGTGATGATGTCTTTTCCCCCTTAAATCTCATGACGTATTGTTTATTTTTGCCCTCCTGATGATTTTTCGCCATTAAGTGAAATTCTTGTAATGAACGGGTTAAAGATGGCTACCTTGTATGTTTGCCAACCCTCAGTAAATAAAATAAATAAAAATCCTGGTCTGAATAAAGCTGTCTGGAAATAGTACTTATATAATGAAAAACGTCATCAAAGTGCAGGGATTAGCCACAGATATTTGAGAGGATGTGTATAGATGTAAAGATAGGATCAAAATTTAAACCGTAAGTATGTGAGGGAATGCGTAATACACGGTTATATGCAGTGCTAGCCCATGATATTTATCTGTGCGGGTGAGTGTATTTTCATTCAGAACAATCTTTGTCACTGAAAATGAGAAGATGGCATATCCTATCAACACTTGTGCAAAGCAGTTTTTAGGCCGTAAATGAGGTGACGCGTAATGCACAGTAATTCAGTGCATAAAATCTCACCGTTGCGTATAACTGGTGTACTCATTCAGACTATAATATTTTTGCCACAGAAAATTAAGTTTGTCTTTGTTAACACTGATGCGTCCCAGTTTTTAAATTATAATGAAGGTGACTAACAATATACGATAATAATTCAGTGTTTAATATTTCCCCGTTTTGTTTGTACCGGTCTTCACTCAGGCTGTAAAATCCTAGTGCAGTGACGAAATTAGGCAATACATATGCTTTTTACATGTATTTTGTGAGTCAGGCCGGATGGGTGTGTTGAAAAGTTGCAAATGAAATTATAAATCTTCCACAGAATGACGTAATCTGCCATGAGCGCTCGTAGGTCAATCGCACTGTGAATTTTACCCCTTCAG